>NC_133514.1:116615000-116915000 GCF_049354715.1 Callithrix jacchus | reverse complement strand
CCCCCACCAGGGAAGGAAGGCCCACTAGGCAAGGCCCGCTTACCAGCAGCAGGCGCGGCGCCGGTTCCGCACCACGTGTTCCGGCCACGCCCCCCGGCACCGGCCCACCCCGCTGTCGCCCTGGCTACCAACCCGGCCCAGTCCGGAGGGCAGGCATCGCCCCGCCCCACCCCGCCCCCGCCACGCCCACCAATCCGGCCAGGGGCAGAGGCATGGCGTCACCCACTCCCCGCCCCATTTCCGTCCTGAGCCCTGTGCGGACGGCTGACGTCACCTCTCCCAGCTCCATTTCTGCCCCGCCCACCTATCCCGGCCTGGTCCATAGGGCTTACGTCACTCCGCCCCTCCCCGAAGACGGGCGGGGATATGGGCGTGGCAAGGGCTCGGATTTACCGGAAGGCACGGCCCCCAGGAGCACGTGTCCGGAGCTCTGGGCTTGCGCTGTGCTTGTTGGTCGCTCGTGGGTGGGCCGAGGGCCTGGTGCTTCAACGGTGGGGTCCGAGAAGTCGCCTGCAGTGCAGCAATGGCGTTCAAAACTGGAGGGGTCCTTATCCACTCCTGCGGGTCACACAAGCTCCAATGAGAGGTCGGTGTGTTTGTACTCGATTGGCAAAGGGTTCGCCAGCACTGTCACCGATAGTGGACATATTTTAGTATTTGTGTCCCATGACTCTAGGAACTGATGAAGGAAGCAGAGCTGGCACCGTGGTTGAGCGTCTGCGACAGCGCTTTCCTTTTTAATCTTTACAATTCTTGGGGTTAAAATTGTTATTCCCTGGTCTGCTCACTTTTCCAATGGAGTAGTCTCAAAAGAATTTGTTAAAACTTGTACCACTACTGGGAAGGGATAACATGGGGAGAAATGCCAGGTATAGGTGACAGGGGGATGGAGGCAGCAAAGCACATTGCCATGTATGTACCTATGCAACAATCCTGCATGTTCTGCACATGTACCCCAGAACCTAAAATGCAATATATGAAACAAAACAAAACAAACAAAAATCTTGTACCACTACCACATTTTTAAAGAGTGATTGCTCAGGGGTTATTTTTAAAAAATAAATTTAGGGCTGGACGCGGTGGCTCACGCCTGTAATCCCAGCACTTTGGGAGGCCGAGGCGGGTGGACCACTAGGTCAAGAGATTGAGACCATCCTGGTCAACATGGTGAAGCCCCGTCTCTACTAAAAATACAAAAAATTAGCTGGGCATGGTGGCGCGTGCCTGTAATCCCAGCTACTCAGGAGGTTGAGAAAGGAGAATTGCCTGAACTCAGGAGGCGGAGGTTGCAGTGAGCCGAGATCGCGCCATTGCACTCCAGCCTGGGTAACAAGAGCGAAACTCCATCTCAAAAAATAAATAATAAATAAATAAATTTAATAGTTGTAAGAGATGTGTAAGTTCCCACATAATGTAAAATGTTAAAATAAAATTACCTCCTCCCTCCTCCCCCCTTAAAATTTACATGGTTTGTTTCCTCTTTTATTTTTTATTTAATTTTTTTTTTTTTTTTTTTTTTTTTTTTTGAGACAAGAGTCTCTCTCTGACTCCTCGCTGGAGTGTATGGCGCAATCTTGGCTCACTGCAACCTCTGCCTCCTGGGTTCAAGCGATTCTCCTGCCTCAGCCTCCCGAGTAGCTAGGACTACAGGCATGCACCACCATGCCCAGCTAATTTTTGTATTTTTAGTAGAGACAGGCTTTTACCATGTTGGCCAGGATGGTCTCAATCTTTTGACCTCGTGATTCACCCACATTGGCTTCCCAAAGTGCTGGAATTACAGGCATGAGCCACAGCACCCAGCTTCCTCTTTTATTTTTTATTTCCATTCCACATCCCTCAGAGTTTCGTTAAATGTACCATTTTTATCTTTAAATGTCTTATTCATATCCCAAACATTTTTCTCTACAACAGAATATGATAAAAATTTAAATTAATATTTACTTTGCTATAACCCAATGAGATTAGGCATGTTCAGGGTGATATGGCCATAGACACTTACAACCAAAAAGCTATAATTAATTATTTAACTTTTTTCTTCTGGATTAAATTCTCATGACAATTATTAGTACATGAATGATAAAAAGAAAAAAACTAAATATATTACACACTTTGCAAACATTGCAAAAAGTAAACATTGGTGGAAAATACATCCTGTAATCATATCTTTTAGATAAATTAGTTCAAGTATCCATAAATGAGATTATTGCTGAAAAGAGACAGGGTTTGGTTTTAAAAAAATACATACACACACACACACACACACACAGCAAAAAAGTGATTTAGCATAGAAGCCATAACACACTACTGTTACCAAAATTTAATAGGTTCAAGGTAAGAATAAAGAATGAGCAAATAAGTTGTTGAGAACTTGTTAAGAGCAAGCAGATGCTTGAGCCCAAGTGAAAACATGAACGTACACTTGCAATACTCAATCAATGTTGACGAAAGTTGGTGAAATATTTCTCCTGTGAATCTGAATAAATGTTAAGAAAATACAAAACCAAAATTTACCCTTAATGTAGAACGCTGTTACTTGGAAATATGTTAGTTGTCGTTATTCCCCTGAGAATAATGCTGAGTCAGTACCTGATCAGTGTCCTTGATTAAGGAGTCATCTTCCAGTGACACCATGTGGCATTTCAAATTGTCCCTTTGTCTGGAGCATGCCAGGCTTCAAAAGTTGATGACGTACAGCATCAGGAACGATGCCTGGCATGGAGAAGGTGCCTCATAAGTGTTAATTACCCCTGTGCAGGGACCAGGACTGCTAGGAACAGGAGAGCTTGGCTGAGGTCAGCAGGTGAGCTGCACCACCCACATGCTCTAGGAAAGAGCCCCTGGAAAATTTGGGCAGCTGGAGGTTGATGCCCTTCAGAACTCTGTGAGTCCTGCAGTCTCCTTGCACCCTGAGTCATCTGTCTCAGATGGTAAGGTAAGCAGCTGGTATTGGAGCCTGTGTGCTCAGTTCTGACTCTCCAGCAGGTGGCCCTGCACGTCCATTGCTTCTTAAAGGATGCATTGCAGGTGGCTCAGTGGCAACAAATCTGAGCTAAAAGAGCGACATAAATGTGTTCCTATTTCTCTCTGCTGATTTTGAGGACAACAGGGATATTATGAGAGAAAACAAAGAAGTATGTGGAGGAGTGGCCACAGGTTAAGTATTTCAGAAAGAGAAAGGATGTGACCGTTCTTGGAATTTAGGGAATGCAAACATTGTAAAAGTCACTATTGATAACAGATCCACTCAAAAAAACAAAATTATTTCAAAATAAAAGGATTAGTTTAACATTATGTGATCATTCTAATAAAAACACCATGGTACAGCAACAACAGCAAAACATTAGCTCGTGCTTCTGATTGCTGAAATTTTTAGTTCTCAGCATGAGATGGAATTGAGTCTCCAGAATCTGTCATGTTTGTTTAACCAAACTTTTTTTTTTTTTCCTTTTGGAGATGGAGTCTTGCTCTGTTGCCTAAGGCTGGAGTGCAGAGGCATGATCTCAGCTCACTGCAACCTCTGCTTCCCAAGTTCAAGTGATTCTCCTGCCTCAGCCTCCTGAGTAGCTGGGATTACAGGCATGCACTCTTACGCTCAGCTAATTTTTATATTTTTAGTAGAGACAGGGTTTCACCATGTTGGCCAGACTGGTCTCAAAACTCCTTACCTCGAGTGATCTGCCTGCCTTGGCCTCCCAAAATGCTGGGATTAGAGGTGTGAGCCACCACGCCTGACCTGTTTAACCAAACCTAACTAAACGCACAGACAATGGGAGCATGCATTTCCATGGAAAACAACTCTTCTGGGAACAGAGACCACTTTGGAGAGTATAATGCTCCTCCAGAAACCCATATTCAGGAAAACAGTTGGAAATTGTGTTAGAGAATCCTTGCCAAGTAGGAAGGCCTAAAGAAAAAAGCAGAGTATAAGGAGATGAGGAAGGAACCACTACATATGGGTGTCACATTTCGTTAGCTGTAAGCGGTTGGTCAGTTCCAGTCCACTCTGCAGTTGGTCTCCAAGAGTCTTTCTGGCCCTGTGCTTACTCCCATGGCATCACCCAATCTAATGCTCCAGCTCCAAATGCTCACATTTTCTCGGACTGGCATATCCTCCAGGCCCTTCAAATATCAGCATGTCCAAAGCCAAGCTCTTGATTTTTCTCTCCTCCTGTCACCACTGTGGCAGGCAGAATGCTAAGATTCCTGGCCCTCCCCTTGGACACTGGTGGGCCTGACCCAGTCAGGTGAGCTCTTTGGAAGAGGGTGCAGAAATCATAGATGAGAGAAGTCAGAGAGATTTGAAGCTGCAGCAGATGTTCTCCCTCTGTCCTTGAGCAGATGCCACATTGTGGAGGGGGTCACATGGCAGGGAACGATGGGTGACTTCTGGGGCAAGTGCCTCAGTCATGTGAATTCTGCCAACAACTCAAATGAGCTTGAAAGCAGATTCTTCCCCAGTCGAACCTCCAGATGAAGACACAGCCTGGCTCACTCTTTCAGTAGTCTTGTGAGACCCTGAGCAGAAGGTCCAGCTAAGACTGGCTCAGATTTCTGAGCCACAGAAACTGAGACACAAGAAGCAGGTGTTGTTTGAAGCTGCAATGTAGTGATTTGTCACACAGTAATAGAAAACCAATACAACCCCCCAATGGCTCTCCATTTCCTTTGCAACCTTCCAGTGAGTTAGGGACCTGTTGGACTTCACTTCTGGGATGTCTTCATTTGCTCCGTCTCTCCATCCTCTTGGCCATTGCTTAGATTTGGGCTTCTCTCTTTGCCCAACTGGACCTCTGCTTGTCAGTGGCTGACATGGCCCCTGAATGAAATGCAGACATCCTCACATGGCATCTAAAGGCACCTCGATTCACCTAGACCCACTTCCATCCACATTTTCTGGAAATTTCCCTCTTTATTCTGCAAGTGGAGCCTCATAAGCCTACCAGGAGTAGGAAAATCCATGTTTTCTTAGTGGATTTTGCTCATCTATATATTTGAATGTGTTTCATGAATAAATAAAATTTTAAACTTGAATACCAGAATTATTCAGTACCTAAGGGAATCACGACTCAATCTCAATGTATTTCACATTTCAAATATCCTTTGTCATCAAAGTACCACCCGTGTGGTCAAACTTGCTACAGTTCTTATGGTAAACATATCTCACCTTAAATATATTGAATCCAGAATTTTTGAAATTGAAAAATTCAAGAATTGGAGATCCCTGCTCTATAAACTTTAACGTGGTTCTGAGGCCAATAAAACTTGTAATTGTTAATGTTATCTCATTCAAATGGTCAGGAAAGTAGACTGTCACCCACTGTAAGTCTTATATCAGTGCATACTTATTATTATTATTTTGAGACAGAGTCTTGTTCTGTCTCACCCAGGCTGGAGTGCAGTGCAATCTCAGTTCATTGAAGCCTCCACCTCCAGGGTTCATACGATTCTCCTACCTCCGCCTCCTAAGTAGCTGGGATTATAGTCATGTGCCACCACACCCAGGTAAATTTTGTAGGCTGAGGTGATCCACCCACCTAAGCCTCCCGAAGTGCTGGGATTACAAGCATGAGCCACCATGCCTGGCCTTCTTCTTTTTCTTCTTTTCTGTTTGCATATGTATTATTAAGCCCATATGTACTTTTGTTTGTTTTGCTATTTCTTTGATTGTATGCCAAATCTAATTTTCATGCTGTGGTGTGTGAGCTGATTAACCTGTATAGCTGGAACTTTTATGTCTTGTGTAGCAATTGTAATATGCAGACAGCAAACTTTTTTTTTTTTTTTTTTTTTGAGGCGGAGTCTCACTCTGTCACCCAGGCTGGAGTGCAGTGGTGCAATCTCGGCTCACTACAACCTCCTGGGTTCAAGCGATTCTCCTGCCTCAGCCTCCCCAGTAGCTGGGACTATGGGCACCCGCCACCATACCCAGCTAATTTTTGTATTTTTAGTAGAGACAGAGTTTCACCATGTTGGCCAGGCTGGTCTCAAACTCCTGACCTTGTGATCTGCCCACCTCAGCCTCCCAAAGTGCTGGGATTATAGGTTTGAGCCACTGTACCCATCCCCCCTTTTTTTAATAACTTAATTTTTTTTTTTCTTTTTTTTTTTTTGGTACAGACAGGGTTTCTCTGTGTTGCCCAGGCTGGTCTCAAACTCCTGAGCTCGAATGATCCTCCCACCTCAGCTTCCTAAAGTGCTGGGATTACAGATGTGAGCCACTGTGCCTGGCCTGACCTCCTCTTAACTGGATGGCATCTGCAAAGACCTTATTTCCAAATAAGGCACATTCATAGATTCTAGGTGGACATTACTTTTGTGGAGACACTATTTGATCCAGGACAGATATACTTATTTAAATACAACTCACATGATTTTCATGTGAAATGGCTTCCACATTCAAACACTTTCCACGTTTGTACAGCTGCCATGCTCTGGGCCTTTGCTCCTCGGGTCTCAGCTGTGGCATCTGGTGTGCCAGCGTCACTCACCACCAGTCCATCCTACTGTATGGGTGGGAGACAGATGCCAGCTTGCCTGGCTATGCACCTGCTGCATGCGGGGTGCTGCAGAGGCACTTTATGTGTATGGTACTTAGGGAACTGAAGCCCCAAGGCTTTATCTGTAAAAGTGAGATTTAATTTTTTAAGACTATACTTTATTTTTATCTCAAAGACCCAGATCTGTCTAATGTAGAAACTAATAGAATCCTTTCCAGACAGAGGCACTGACTCCAGTGCATTTTCTCAATCAGTTCCCATGGGGCCTTAGTTGTAGTTAGAATTCATGCCCCTCCACTCGCCTCCCCCAGGTTGATGTGAAGCTCATGGCTGATGCCGATGCCAGTGCTGCTGTCTGTGGATAGCTGGTGTCTTTCAGTTTGTGTGTCCCCAGCCACAGTGGGTATGAGTTCTGGCCTAAGTGACAGCATCAGGATAGACAAAGGACTGCAGGGACCAAGTGACCCCTGGATTCCTGCTTCACCTCATCCTGCCGCAGTTCCCCCGGTAAGTTGTGTGTCTCTGCAGAGAGCATTTATGAGCAGAGGAAGTAGGAACGTGCTCTCTGTTAACAGATTCTCCAGAATCTGTTGCTCTAAATAACGGCTTGTACATGTGGACAGCAGAACACCCTGCAGGTAGTAACTTCTGTGCCTAACAAATAACTGCATGTTTTCCAATTCCCAGCCAGGAAGATGCTTTGAAAATGCGATTGGGAGCAGGTTGGGGAGGGTAAGGCAGCTTCTTCCTGGCTCTCTGTTGATCTGCAGTCTTGTCCCCCACCCCACCCACCCAGCCTTTACTGCAGGAGGGGCTCCGTTAGGGTCAGGACCAGGCCCAACATATTTACTGAGCCTCCCTGGGTTACACTTTCAAGCAACCAGGAACGGAGAAGCACACAGGTAGCTAAGGCTCCCAGGGCTCCCCAGGGAAGAGCTCTCACAGTGAACTGGGAGTGTGCACTGCGTGGACGGTCCAGGGCTCCCCAGGGAAGAACTCTCACGGTGAATTGGGAGTGTGCACTGTGTGGACAGTCAGCCCCTCTGATGACTGGCAGCTGCCAAGGCACCCACACCATTCAGGCCTTTGCTCCCTGCTGCTGTCATTCTGCTTCAGTTTCTACCTGGATACTTCATTTTCTACATCTCAGGTTGAAGTTTCTCAAAAGAGAGCATGTGACTCCTTTAGCAAGTCATCATTAGAACTAAAATTCCCCAGCTGTGCAGGACAGTCACTCCAGGCTCTCCCCAGGCCACCAGGGCCACGAGCCCAATCCCACATGCTGATGGCTGCCTTTGGGTCTGATGCTCATCTGGCACAACTGCACAGCACACAGCACGACCATCTGTGCTTGGGGACCCCCTAGAGCGTTGTGGGCATGTAGGGCCCTCTGGGACTTCTCCCAGGACAGGGGCTGCACAGCTGGCAGACCCCACAGAGCCTGCAGGACAGCTCAGCTCACAGGACACATGGCTGGAAAGGCCTTTTGGCCATTTGCACTGGCTCACTAGGAAGAGTGCTGGAAAGAAGCAGGCAGCAGGAGGCAGAGGTTTCCCATGCCTTCTTCCTCCACAGCTTTGGAATTGGGTCGGGACTCTCTCCTTGCATTTGTAAAAACAGAGCTATTTTTATTCTCTAGTTAAAAGCTGTCGCTGCACTCAGTGCATGCTTCTTGATTCCGTGGTCCCCAGGCAGCATTTTTATCCAAGAATCTAGAGGGGCCGACTGGGCAGAGAAGTTCAAGCAGGCAGTTAAAAAAATGGAAATGAGCATGTAGAATTAAGCCCTTAAAATCTTGTGACTCACTCCTTTGAAGGAACTGCAGTTATTCCAGTGACTACCCTCCACCCAAAACAGCAGCAGCAGCAGCAGCAGCAAATCCTAGTCTAAACATTTTTTAATGAGTACTTCTTGCTCTCTTGTTCAGAACAGTTATATAATACCTTCTACGTTAAAGAAAGTCAATTTAATGGATTCAAAAAATTGGCTGCAATCTCCTCCAATTCTGTGAAATCTTCCTGGACTACACCACAGATTTTCATGTTCAAAAAGCTCAAAAGAGCTTCAAAATATAACGCATTGCTTTTTCCACTAGAATTTACAGGCTTTTTACAAAGGTCAACAAAAGCATCATGGAATGAGAGTAAGTCTCAGTGTGGCTGTGGGTAATGATCAGATCTGTCATTCTGGCTCCTTGTCTTGCATTGCCAGGTCTGCGCTTTCTGGACTGTATGTTCTATGTTTTACTGCAGTTATTTTTAGCCATATATATGTATGTTTTTTTTACCAGAGATAGAGTCTGGCTGCCATGTGTCTGAATAGGAGCCTTGTGATCAGCTTAACACTGGATTTTTCCTTTTAACATTTATCTTTTTAGAGATGCATTACTGTTGATGTGTTAGAGTGGCACATAGATTTTCAAAATACAACATTTTTGGAAAGACTGTTCTGAAAAGTCACTGTGTGTCACGTCAGCACAGGCTCCAACTGACACTGAACTCCACCTCGAATCCTGAACTAGCCGCGTGCCCGGCTCTACGTGAATTTGAAGAGAAAGTGAACAAATGAATGGGTGGATAAAGCTATTCTTTCTTTGCTTCTTTCCTTCTCTGCTTCAGATCTTCCTCTCAAGCAGGTTTATAGCCGGAGGAAAGTTAAAGTACTTTCTCTTTCCCCCACTCTTCCCACACTGGCAAGCAGAATTATATATATACAGAGAGATTACATATATAAAATATGTATTATATACCCATGTATATGTACGCATATGTGTATCTATATGTATTTATATAGGCTGAAAAGGCTTGAGACTCAAGGTTATAGTTACTCATAATCTGAGACTACACATCTGGATAAACGCATAAAACTCTGCGTTTGCAGGTTATAAATATAAATATAGGTAATCTAATTCTATCCAAGGCAAAAAAAGATGTATAATCCCTGCCCCCTGTAAAACTGCAACACAGTTCAAAATTTTCGCCCTATGTATAGTCTCTGGACATAAGGACAGAAAGCCCCTTCCTTGATTCAGGTCCAGGTTTTGAGATGCTGGACCAATCACCAGTGGGGTGTGAGAGCTGTTGAAACAGCCTCCGCATGGTTCCAGTTTTCAGGTATACTTGGATTGACTCCTAAGATTGTATATGAAACTAAATTGAAGTTACTTCCCTCGAGGTTTCTTGCATTCATTAAATCTAAGGAAAATGCAGAAATGCTCTTTAAAAAGTATCCCTGCACTTTGCGAGGCCTAGATGGGTGGATCACCTGAGGTCAGGAGTTTGAGACCAGCCTGACTAATATGATGAAACCCGTCTCTGCTAAAAGTACAAAAATTAGCCCAGCGTGGTGGCGCTCACTTGTTGTCCCAGCTACTCAGAAGTCTGCGATAGGAGAATCACTTGAACTCAGATGGCAGAGGTTTCAGTGAGCCAAGATTCTGCCACTGCACTCCAGCCTGGGTGACAGAGCGAGATGCCTTCTCAAAAGAAAAAAAGTACCGTTCAAAAATTGTAATGCTTAGCAGTTCACAAAGTACGTTGCATTATTCATTTCATGTGATCCTCAGAGCAAACCTCAAGGCTGTATTTTTCCCTCTAATCTGCTACCTTTTTAATTACTTTCATTTAACCTGCATGTGTGCCAAGCTGAGGGTGGTGGCTGAGAAGAGGGACTGTCTTGTCTATAGCTGTGAAAACGTCCTTGTCATGCTTGCCACAACCCTGACAGGCGACTGGACTCATGAAGTTTTGTCTTTTATTGAAAAAAAAAAAAAGTAAGACTCTCAACAAAAAGTTAACTTTGGCAGAATTTCCAAAATATAGTTTAATTCTCAAAATGTAGGTTCATTTTCATTTGGTGTTTCTAAGCACAGTTTCACAAAGTCCCTCATTCTCTGTATTCCAAAGAGAGAACCACGAACTTCTTCAAGAAAGCAAGATGGTAGCACTTCATTTGTAGTCACAGGAGGGCTCTGAACACATGAGCAAGAGCTTAAGTCATGCTGTGGCCCCTCACATGGAAGGAGATTTCAGGAAGCAGAGAGATTGGAAGCGGACAGCTGCCCCACAAGCAGCACAGGGAGTTTTGAGAATCCTGGGCCCTCACACATGCCTCCCGATGCCTACAACGGGAAGGCCTGAGATGAGCGGGAGGGGGACTGGTGGCCAAGTTGACTTGCTTTTTGCATGTGCATTGTATTAGGACAATAGCTTGAATAAAATTTTATTTTTATCTTAGTCATTTTCATCTTTTCTAATCTACTAATGTATGTTAATTGCCATGCTGTTGTGAGCCTCAAGCTAATTTTGGAACTTTGCAACTAATAATGCTGATTGAGATTTGTCACCTACCAGGTGACCTGTCAGGATTCATCTGTGAGCCTGGGGTGAACCTTCTGGATTTTTATCATTTCTACATGCTGCAAGAATGCCATTATCCATTTCTCATTTATATTTTTAAAAATCCAAATATTTGAAGATTATGTTTACTAATTAATCAGGAAAAAAGCTTGTTTAAAATGTTGAATCTTGCTTGTCGTCACTCCTCATCTTGCATGGATTATGTAGAAAAGAACCAAATGCTGAATTTAATTATAAACAACAACACTTGTTGCAGTTTACTTCAGATTTAAAATAAAGGGACTAAAACATAAGGAAAACATGTGTGCTCACATGAAATTATACTCATTAGTCAATGACCTGCAGTAGATTTCCACCAAAACATCTCTCATGTGCTGTACTTAGTGTTTCGTGATGTTTTTTATAACATCACTTATTTCTAAGCCAACGTGGTTTATTCTTCTGCAAGTAAAGGCAGTCAGGAGATGATGGTTTCAATTTTCCCTTTTTTATTTTTAATTAATTAATTTTTTTTTGAGACAGTGTCTTACTCTTTTGCCCAGGCTGGAGTGCAGTGGCATGATCTCAGCTCACGGCAGCCTCCACCCCGCGTTCAAGTGTTTCTCCTGCCTCAGCCTCCCGAGTAGCTGGGATCACATGCATGCACCACCACACCTGGCTAATTTTTGTATTTTTAGAAGACGAGATTTTGCCATGTTGGCCAGGCTGGTCTCAAACTCCCGACCTCAAGTGATCTGCCCACCTCAGCCTCCCAAAGTACTGGGATTACAGGTGTGAGCCATTGTGCCTGGCCTAATTTTCCCTTTTTGATGGACTGACTTTCCAATTACCTTTCATTTTCTTAGCTGAGAAGAGAAGACATTCATCATTTCTATACCTTTTATTGGCAGTTAGAAGCTATTTTCCCCACTTACTTTTTATGTGAGAGGAGAAAAAAACACTACCCTGTTTCAGAATATAAACAGCTTTAAAACCCTTGATAAGCAATGGGAAACTGAAACCATCAAACGTTTCTGCAAATATCCAAAGTTCTGTGTGCTTTCGGCGATAGCAATCTACCCAGAGCCGGAGGAACGGAGGAAAGCGGGGGGCAGGCCGAGCACCAGCCCACACTCTGTGCACCGTGTGCTACCACACAGACTCCACAAAGGGAGAGTGGACATGCTCATTCCTTCTTCGGACATAGCAAAATAACCAAATGCGTGAAGACACGTTCACTTATGTGACTGCATTTTCTGTTTGCGTTCAAATATTTGGCACTGTCAGTGCCCAAGTGAGGTTTTCAAAACAATGTTTGGCTCGGAAACATCACTCACCATGAAATCGAAGTCAAAGCATCGTATTACTTCTCCTGGACCCATTTGCTCTAAGGTCTTGCCTTTAATTAGGAAACGAAAGCCGCGCTGAACAATCCAGGCAGAAACAGGCAAGTGGAGGTGTTTTCTCTCTCAGTACCTTATGGTCAGCCACACCCTGGAGACTTGGCTTATCAAGTAATTTAGCTCCATGTATTTTAGGTGCCTGGGGCTGGGGTGACAAAATGCCACAAACTGGGTGGCTCACAAAGCCCAGAAACCTGTTGTCTCCCAGCTCCAGAGACCAGAAGTCTGAGGTCCTGGCACTGGCAGGGACATGTCCTCTCTGCAGCTCTAAGATAGAACCCTTCCTCCCAGCAAGCCTCAGTGCTCCTTGGCGTGCGGCCAGGTCACTGCAACCTCAGCTCTGTCTTCACACGGCCTCCGTCCCTGTGTGTCTGTGTGCTTTTCATCTTCTCATAAAGACACCAGTCATGGGTTCAGGGCCTGCCCTCATTCAGTATAACCTCATTTTAATGAATTGCCTCTGTAAACGACTTTAATTGTTTCCAAGTAAAGTCCTGTTCTGAAATCCAGATGGATGTGAATTTTGGGGTGTGCTATCCTGAGTCACCTACTATTCACATAGGGTTACAAAGCACATTCTGTGATCCTGCCCTCCTGAAAGCCACTCTGACTCAATCTTCCAATGGCTCCTGATGGCGTTGGGCTGTGTCTCCACCCAAATCTCATCTTGAATTCCCACGTATTGCGGGAGGGACCCGATGGGAGGTAATTGAATCATGGGGTCAGATCTTACCCATGTTGTTCTCGTGAGAGTGAATGAATCTCGTCAGATATGATGGTTTTAAAAAGGGACATTTCCCTGCACAAACCCTCTTCTCTCATCTGCCACCACAGGAGATGTGCCTTTCACCCCCCGCTGTGACTGTGAGGCTTCCCAGCCATGTGGAACTGTAAGTCCATTAAACCTCTTTCTTTTGTAAGTTGCCCAGTGTCAGGTATGTCTTTATCAGCAGTGTGAAAACAGACTAATACAGCTCCTATGCCCAACCATGTCTCATGTTGCAGAGTCAGCCAGACAAATGCTAATGGCGGAGTTTAGAGCAGCTGAAGTTTACTGGTAGTTCTAAAAGGAAGAAGAGAAAGAAAAAGAGGAAGAAAAATTGGGGGGAAATGGAAGGAAAAAAATGCTTAGTAGAGACCAGAAATTGTAGCCGGGAGATGACAGTGCAAGCCCCTAGCTGTGGAGCCAACTCTGGGCACAGCAGCCTGCCCTGGGCCAATGAGTACCCCGCTCACCCACAGTGTCACAGGTGAGTTGCATTAAGCCGCATATTTGAAGCTTGCTGTAAGGTCTTACCTTGAAAAGTGTGAGTGAAATGATGTCCGAGACCGGGTCTGGAAATGCTAGTTCCGTGGGACAAGCGGCAGATAACTGCCATTCATTCAGAGTGTTGGGAGCAGGTCCGGGGAGTCCTGGCACAGACAGCACAGAACGCACAGCCTCTTTCAACCCATTGTCTAGAGCCTCGTGGCTGTCGAACATGGGAGTCCCTCCCTGCAAGGCCTAAGAACACAACCAGTTGTCCACACACGAGGAAGCAAGGATGGCTTAACAGTGATGCTTGATTGATGATTGATTAGCACCAGAGAGAGCCCAAGCAGTGCTAGGATATTGAAGCCAAGTCAGAGAAGTTATCTACTGTGAAATCAATAACATTTAAGGTACAAGGCTCCTCCTTCTAAATAAGTACCCACTTTTGTGCCTCATTGTTTATGTGTAGTTTTGCGTTCCTTTCCTTAGGGCAATCTCTAAACTACAAAACCTTCAGGCTGTGCAAGCCTGGATCCAGCCTTGGGCTAATTAAGGACAGAGCTGCTCAGGAACATCAGGCAAAGACAGTTAAGGCACCCCAGCCCTGGCTTCCAGCTGCTGCCACAAATCATTGCCCAGGATGTCACATGGGCCCAATTCCAGAGGCTTCTGCTCTCTCCTGATTCAAGTCACACTGTCTATTCTCAAAAACCATTTAGCTCTTTGATGTACTTAATTTGATAAAATAAAATTTAAGAAACCATTTGTGTCAGCAGCTCCACTGCTACTTTTAGCTTAGGATATTGATGATTGAGAATTATCTCAGTCCATGGTCAATCTCTTGGAAAGCTTTAAAGCGGACAGCCATATGCCCAGAACCCCAGAAAGTCGCAGCAGGAACGTCAGGATGCTTGAGCCCCTGGGGTGTCTCAAGCCCAGTAGGTTGAGGACTGTCGATAGAAATCCAGGCCTGCTTTCTGGAGTGTGGTGGGTTGTTAGGATGGGGTGTCTGGGAAGAAGCTGGGGAGCTTTCTGTGCACTTGAAGTGATGGGTCGGGGGTTTTGGGCACATGAAGGAGCCAGGGAGGCAGCTGGGCATGGGCGGTAGGGTTTCTTCTCCCCATCACTCCTCTTTGGGGTGCGCTTTTGAGATGTGTAAGGAAGGTTTTCCTCCTTTTGGAACTTTGGGTCCAGTGAGGCCTTGGAGTTGGGAGTGGGCATGGCAGGAGCAGATGGGGGTAGGAGTGGGTGGGGGCAGGAGCAGGAGGGGGCAGGAGCAGGTGGGGGTAGGAGCAGGTGAGGGCAGGGGTGGGTGGGGTGTACAGGGAAGGAAGGAAGGGCTAAGGCTGTGGGCAAGGCTGGGGGCCCGTGGCCAGGGGAGTGAGGACCAGGCCCAGGCAGAATTTGCTTTTTCAATTGACCATGAGGGCGCTGCTCTGGGATGCAGTGGGGCCTGGGCTGGGGAGGCAGCCACTCTCCTGCTTGCACCCCAGGCCAGCAGCACTCTGATACTGCAGGGCTGTGAGTATAGGGAGCACCCACCTCAGCCTAGAGGGGATGGTGGTACCCTCAGGTGCTGGAACTGACAGGAGGGCCAGGAGACCTGGGGTCAGTGTAAGGCCCTGAGCCACCCCATTGGAGACACTGAGAACTAAGAGGAACTTATGGGGTGGGCCGGTGTATAACCTCCAGCTGACTGGAGCGCTGCGTGGCTAGAACGTGGTTGTGGAGAGGATGTGTCCTCACCTCTTAGTCATGGTTGGCTAAGTCTGGAAACACACAGGTAACTGCTATGATCTGAACTTATGTATCCTCCCAAAATTCGTGTGGTGAAGCGTAAATCCCCAAAGCAATTGTATTTGGAGGTGGAACCTTTGGGAGTACTTAGGTTGTGAAGGTGGAGCTCTTATGAAGGGGATTAGTGCCCCTAGGAGGGGATGAAGAGACCAGGGTGCTCGGTCTTCACCAGCCAAAAGTACAAGAAATTGGCCATCTGTAAATCAGGAAAAGAGTCCCCACCAGAGCCAGGCCATGCTGGCACCCTGATCTCAGACTTTAGTCCCAGAACTGTGAGAAATTACTGTTTGTTGTTTAAGCCACCCAGTTTGTGGCATTCTTTTAAAGCAGCCTGAACTAAGACAGAAATATTAATATAAACTTATCTTTCCATTTGGTGCCTTAAAATTTCCCTCAATACAACTGAAGACAAGTTCCCAATTAAAGATTTTATTGAACAGATGGGCTCAGCTGTTAAATGTTGCAGGTAATTCTGAATAAAGTGTTATTTCTCTTTAAAACACGTTTCTACTGGATGAACATAGGCAAGATAAATGGAGTCATGAATTCAGGCAGGTAAGCTGCTCATGGATTATTATGCAGGGTTTTAACCTGTGAACAGTTGTTGTTAGTCATAATTCAGGGTCATTCTTCATCGTGCCTCTAAAAAGAAAAGCAAATGAATCAGAGCTTGGCTTTCTGGACATGAAGAACTCATTCTTAAGTTAGCCCACAGTGGAATTTCAGCTCAATTTTGAAAGGATTCCAATATCCCTCTAAGTCTGCTGAAAATCCACAGGAGACAGTGGAAAACCCATTTGCATTTAGCACCTGTGCTTGCCTCATAACTATGTATTATTATGATCTCTAGATGTCAAAAGTACCCAGAGAACTTTCCTTCCTTTGGCCAAATAAAAGGCAAATAAATGATGCATGTACAGTGTTAGCTTTCTGTAGCTACTGTAACGAATTAATATAAACTTAGTGACTTGAAACAGGAGAAGTTAATTCTCTTACAGACACTGAGTCTGAAGTCTAAGGTCAGGGTGTCGGCAGGGCTGGTTCCTGAGGCTTCAGGAGAGGATCTACTTCCTTGCTTCTTTTTTTTTTTTGAGATGGAGTTTCGCTCTTGTTACCCCGGCTGGAGTGCAATGGCGCGATCTCGGCTCATCGCAACCTCCGCCTCCTGGGTTCAGGCAATTCTCCTGCCTCAGCCTCCTGAGTAGCTGGGATTACAGGCACGCGCCACCATGCCCAGCTAATTTTCTGTATTTTTAGTAGAGATGGAGTTTCACCATGTTGACCAGGATGGTCTCGATCTCCTGACCTTGTGATCCACCCGCCTCGGCCTCCCAAAGTGCTGGGATTACAGGCGTGAGCCACTGCGCCCAGCCTACTTCCTTGCTTCTTCTGGCTTCTGACAGCCACCCAGATTCCTGGACCCTGTGGCCCCTCCCTCCATCTTAAAAGTGCATCACCCCAAACTCTGGCTCCATCTTCACACCTATTTTTTCTGACTTTGACTGTTTGATGTCCCTTTATTCTAAGGGACTTTGTGATTACAGTATTGTGTCCACCCAGATGATCCAGGATAATTTCCCATCTCAGTCTCCCATCTTTCACATCATCACCTCTGCAAAGATTCCTTTGCCATATAAGGTAACACATTCACTGGTTCCAGAGATTAGGACATAAGTATCTTTGAGGAGGAGGGGGGTCACTATTCAGACCCCCACACTGTGAGGTATTCGTGGGAAAGTCTGGGAAATGAGCAGTCAGTTCTCAGACCCATCCTGCAGTATCCCAAAGGACCACTGGGGGGTCTCTTGCTCCCGCACAGTGGGGTTTTGCTTGGAGGGGGGATTGCTGTTCACTTGGCTTGCGTTAATAGAAAGTCTTCCTTCTCTCTTTCCCGTCCTCCTCCATTCCTCTCTCTGTTAATAGCCACCTTGTTTTATGTGTGTGACGAGATGTTACATGAGACTCCCTGTGGCCCTGGAGTTTTGACGGAAAGCGCTCCGACCAGAATAGAATAGGTCCAAGTATTCTCATATCTCAGCGTGAGGGGCTACAGCAGCCAGCAAGACTTGCGAAGGAGACGCCCAAACTGGCTTCTGCCAGGGTTAGCCCTGCACCTCTCCCCAGTCCCCTGGTTACCAGCAAAGCTAAGACTATTGACAGAGGTTGTCTTAGTCCATTTGGGTTGCTTCAGCAAAAACACCACAAACTGGGTGCCTTATAAACAATAGAAGTTTGTTGCTAGCAGTTCTGGAGGCTGAGAAGTCCAAGATCAAGGTGTTGGCAAATTTGGTTCATGGGTGGGGCCTTCTCACTACTTCCTCACATGGATGAAGGGGACAACAAGCTCCCTTGGGGACATTTATCAGGGCACTAATCCCATTCATGAAGACTCTGCCCTCATTCCCTATCTCCTATTCCCACCACATTGAGGACTAAGCTTCAACATATGCATATTTGAGAGGCACAAACCTTCAGAATATGGCAGAGGTTGGAGGCAGGTGAAGCGAATCTCTGGGATGAGTCGTTGGGTGCTAGAATTTGCTCTCCTCTGGTGGAACCAGGGCATCACCAGAGCCTCGCTGAGTGACGAGCGATGCACACAGTCATTTACTCAACAGATTTTTGCTAAGTTCCCTCTAATCTGGGCCCTGGAAATATATTTGCACTCGTGGATCTATATCCTTGAAGAGGAGACAATATTAAATGACAGAAGTAAAGTGTATTGTATGTAAGGTAATAATGAGTTCTAGTGAGAAAAAAATGTAACAGGGAGAGGTAGAGAAGGTGATTTTTGGGTACAGGCCAGTAGGAAGTGACAGAGGGAGCCACCAGGTCTTCTGTGGGAAGAGCATTCCTGTGGGCGCAGTGAGTTCAAAGGCCATTAGGTGGCCGTGTGCCCAGGGTTGCCCAAGAACAGCAGAGGAGCCTGCGGGGCTTTCACGGAGACAGTGGGACAAAGAAAGCCAGGAGCTGGGACCGCGAAGCCACCGAGGGCAGATCCATAGAAAATGGTGAGGACTTGAGCTTTGTTTACAGGCAATGGAAAGCCATGAGAGGGTCTGAGCAGAGGACTATCTGTTCTTGAGTATGAGCTGCAGGAAGACAAGGGTAGAGGCCGGCTGAACAGTTAGCTTCCTGTGAGTAGAGATGTGAATAGGGGGCAGTGTGTGGGGACAAGTGGTGTGGTGACCCTGTTTGTCTTAGTTTGACCTGACTCAGAGTTCACTCTGTAAACAACCTATCTCCAGAGCATTCCTCAAAAACAGTCAGTAGCAATTGTTTAACATTGTATCCTCCTGAGGTGGAGGTAACATTTAGGACCTACAAGAGGTTGACAAAAAACTAATGAGTAAGATGACTACAGAGGATGTTGAAAAACTCCAGCATATTTCTGGGAATTGAGAAAGCCATACACAGATGCAAGGGTGTGTGCAGGCCCAGAGAAGACCTCAGGGGGCTCTGATGTCTCATCTCTGGCTGATCTTGAGGCTCTGCACAGGCAGCAAGTAAAGACTGAGACAGAGCTGAAAGTTGCCTGCTAAAGAGACGTGCTCTAACAGTGGTTGTACATGGTGAAGCATACAGACTTCACAGAGTTAGTCCAGGAAACTCATTAATCACACAAATAGCAACAACAACAACAAACAAAACAACACAACTTGGGAATAAAAGAAGACTCTTAATTCCAGATCTGACACACTATATTATTCTAAAGGTACAGCTTTCAACAAAAAATTCAAAACATGTAAAGAAGCAGGAAGGTATAGCCCATACACAGAGGAGAAAAGAAAAAAGATATCGACGGAAATATCTGAGGAAGCCCAGATGTTGAACTTACTAGACAAAGACTTTAAACCAACTGCTATAAATACACTCAAGAACTTAAGGAAACCATGTCTAAAGGATTAGAGGAGAGTATGAGAATGATAGCTCAGCAAACAGATAATACAAACTGATCAAAACCGTAAAAAAGAACAAAAGGAAAATTCTGGAGTTGAAAAGTTCAATAACTGAAATTAAGATTTGACTACTAAGGCTCAGCAGTCGATTTGAAATGGCAGAAGAAGGAATCACTGAGCTTGAATATAGGACACTGAGATCATCCAGTCTGAGGAACAGAAGAAAATATGTGTTAGGTAAAATGAAAAGCACTGTTGAGACCTGTAGAACACACTCAAGCACACCAATATATGCACGACGAGAGTGCCAAAAGGCGAGGAGAGGGGAGAACGAGGCAGGACGAATATTTGAAGAAATAATGGCTGAACACTTCTCAAATTTGATGAAAACACTAATCTATACATCCAAGAAGCTGAGAAAACCACAAGCTGGATAAACTCGAAGTGACAAGTAGAACACATCATAGTCAAATTGTTGGAAGATAAAGACAGGATCTTGAATGCAGCAAGAGAGAAGCAACATGTCATATGTAAGTAAGTCATCCTCAAAAAGATTAAGTTTCTCCTCAGAAACTATGAAGACCAGAAGGCAGTGGAATGATGGATTTACAATTCTGAAAGGAAAACACTATAAACCAATAATTCTATATATGGCAAAAGTATCCCTCAAAAGTGAAGGGGAAAAACAAGACAGACCCAGATAAACAATAAGGAAATGTATGACTAGTAGACTTGCTCTACAAGAAATGCAAAAGGGAGTCACCAGGTTGAAGTGAAAGGACATGAGATAGTAACTCAAAAGCAAATGAAGAAAGAAAGAAGGTACAAGTAACTACCATTTATACATTTACAAAAATATACTTATATACAAATATAAAAGCCAGCAGCACTGCATTTTTGATTTGTGACTCCTCTTTTTTCCTATAAGATTTACAAAACAAAAACACAGAACCATACAATAATTATAAAACCATGTTGATGTGTTTATAATGTATAAACATGTAATTTATGTGATAATTGAATAGAAAAGAAGAGGAGAGAGTGGAGCTACATTAAAGATTTTATATGTGATTGAAACTAAGTTGGTAGTAAATGACACTATTGTCTTAAGATATCATTGTCATCTCTATGGAATCCACTAGGACAATAACTTCAAAAAATGCACACACCACATGTTGTGGGGAAGGGGAGAGAGAAAAAACAGCGTGGAAATTAAAGTATTATGCTACAAAATATCTAACACAAGAGAAGGCAGTAATAAATAAATAGGGGAACAAAAATGCTATAATGCATATGGAAAATGAGTGGTAAAATGGCAGATATAAAGCCTATCTTATCTGTAATTATATTAAATGTAAATAAACTAACCACTCCACTGAAAGGCAGAGGTTGGCAGAATGGGTAAATAAGTATGATCCAACTCTAAACTGTCTATGAGAGAGTCACTTTACATTCAAAGACATAAGGAAGTAAAAAGTAAAAGGATAGAAAAAATTATAACATGCAAACAGTACCCAAGAGAAAGATGAAGTTGCTGTACTAATATGAGACAAAATAAGTTTTATGACTTTTTCCTATGATAAAGAATGATATGTTATAAGATTAAGAGGGTAAATCATCAGAAAGATGTAACAACTGTAAACATAAACCTGCCTAACCACAGAGCCCCAAAATACATGAAGCAAAAATGGACAGAACTGCAGTGAGATGATACAGAGAGTTCAAGAGTGAGACTTGTTTTTTTTTTTTTTTTTTTTTGAGACGGAGTTTCGCTCTTGTTACCCAGGCTGGAGTGCAATGGCACAATCTTGGCTCACCGCAACCCCCGCCTCCTGGGTTCAGACAATTCTCCTGCCTCAGCCTCCCGAGTAGCTGGGACTACAGGCACACGTCACCATACCCAGCTAATTTTTGTATTTTTAGTAGAGACAGAGTTTCACCTTGTTGACCAGGATGGTCTCGATCTCTTGATCTCGTGATCCACCTGCCTGGGCCTCCCAAAGTGCTGGGATTACAGGCTTGAGCCACTGTGCCTGGCAAGAATGAGACTTCTAATGCACTTTCAATAACGGACAGACCAACTAGACAGAAGATCAACAAGGCAACAGAAGACTTGAATATCGTAAAATCTAGTGAGACCTAACGGACATGAATGAACACTTGGTCCAGCACCGGCGGAGTACACATTTTTCCGAAGTATATTCTCCCAGCTACATCATATGTCAGGTCATAAAACGAACCTTAGCAAGTTTAAAATGACAGTAATTATACAAAGTGTGTTTTCTGCCCACAACGGGATAAAATTAGAAATCAATAAAGGAAGGAAATTTGGAAAATCTGTAAGTATTTGGAAAGTAAATAACATACTTCTTGATAATCAATGGGTTAAATATAAAGAGTCACAAGGACATTTAGAAAATATTTGGAAACAAATTAAATCAAATGTACAACATGCCAAAAATTATGGGATGCAGCTTAAGCAAGAGCTAGGGGTGAGGGGAAGAGCGGCTGTAAAATAGCAGCATGAGGGCGTTTCCTGGGTGTCAGAACTATATGATATCCTGATTGTGGTGGTGGTTACACAAATCTATACATGTGTTATAATTCACAGAACAGTACACATTTTCACACAAGGCCGATTCTGTTTTGCTAATTTAAAAACAAAACTGTACATGCTAATATCAGAATTTGTACAGATGATTATTATGTATCTTCCATGATAGGTGTTCTGCAAGACCTTCATTGAAGAAGAGCTCTTTAAAGCTCCTAGCACCAAGTTTTACGCTCTCTTCAGTCATGCAAATGGAATATGTGATTTAATTAGAGGGAAAAAAAGTAGGAACAAGATAGGGATACCTACCACTACTACTACTGCTACTCATTACTTCTAAACAACATTGCACTGGAGGTCCAAAAATAACTGAAGACATAAGGATTGGAAGAAGGAAATAAAAACATCATTATAAGCAGGGGAGGAGCGAGACCAAGAAATGGAGAGGAAACGGATCTTACCCCTCCTTCTCCAGTGCAGATGTTCTGGTCTGAGGCTGGCCTGAGCCAAGAGAGGAGAGGATTTGTAATGAATTCTGGAGTTCTAATGCTAAACAGGACTAGAAGCTTTGCTACCGAAAAAAGAGGCTATTGTTTAGCACTGAAAGTGACTAAGCTATGAGAGTTGCCAAAAATGTCAGGAGCCAAGAATATTAAAAACGCGAGATGTTGTGAACAAAGAGGTCTGCTTTCTGATCGCACCATAATAAGACAAGCTAATTAAGTATGCCGATGAGATGTTCACGCCCTGATATGATAAAAGCAAGCAAGAGCCATGGAAGGGAGGCCAGGACCTGCTCTGCAGCTTCCCTGCCCGGTTCCCTCCACTCCTCAACACAGAGGGCCGGGAAACACAGGCAACTTCCCAACTCAAAGTAAACTAAAGCAACACCTACCCTGCCTTGGAATTTACAATCTAAGACAGCATTGATGTGAAGGGGCATGTAGGGCTTATGGACAGCTAAGCAGGCCTCTCCATTAAAACGGGAACCCATTAAAGAAAAAGGGTCAGTGCATTTGGCAGGAGGCATGAGTGAACAAGGGGAAAATGGCATGACAGAAGGAGAGAAACTTGGCAGTGAGGCTGGAAAGGGAGACACAGGGCATGTGGAGGAAGGCCTCTAGGGAATTAGATGATCAAGGTATTGAGTTAATTGATCTATGCAGATGAAAGTCCATTTTTTTTTTTTTTTGGCTAGAGTTACCTGATTACGTGCATTGAGGGACATTTGTTGTATGAGATTTTCTTCCTAACAGTGTACCTTGGCAAGCCTGTAAAACATTGTTTTGAAACTTAAAAACAAAAAAACCAAACCAAACCAAACAAAAACCATAGCTGTCATATCTTAGTTGCGATCAGAAGAGCCATAGTCCATGCTTGATAGAGAATCAGTTTTTTGTTTTTTGCTTCACAGAGGCAATCATGCTTTATCAAAGACTCTTTCTCTTTACTGCTTGATATTTCTATTTATTAAAAAACAAGTTTTCTAACAGGGAATCAAACAGATATTTGTATACCAATTTTATAGCAGCACCATTCACAGTAGCCACAAGGTGGATGCATCTAAAATGTGCACCTACCGAGGAATCAATAAGCAAAACATGGTGTATACAGACAGCGGAAGGTGACGCGCCTTAGGAAGACAGTTCTAATGACGTAAGCATTGCGTAAAGGTGGTGTGTACAGACAGCGGAAGGTGACGCGCCTTAGGAAGACAGTTCTAATGACGTAAGCATTAGGTAAAGGTGGTGTGTACAGACAGCGGAAGGTGACGCGCCTTAGGAAGACAGTTCTAATGACGTAAGCATTGCGTAAAGGTGGTGTGTACAGACAGCGGAAGGTGACGCGCCTTAGGAAGACAGTTCTAATGACGTAAGCATTAGGTAAAGGTGGTGTGTACAGACAGCGGAAGGTGACGCGCCTTAGGAAGACAGTTCTAATGACGTAAGCATTGCGTAAAGGTGGTGTGTACAGACAGCGGAAGGTGACTCATCTTAGGAAGACAGTTCTAATGACGTAAGCATTACATAAAGGTGGTGTGTACAGACAGCGGAAGGTGACGCGCCTTAGGAAGACAGTTCTAATGACGTAAGCATTGCGTAAAGGTGGTGTGTACAGACAGCGGAAGGTGACTCATCTTAGGAAGACAGTTCTAATGACGTAAGCATTACATAAAGGTGGTGTGTACAGACAGCGGAAGGTGACTCATCTTAGGAAGACAGTTCTAATGACGTAAGCATTGCTTAAAGGTGGTGTGTACAGACAGCGGAAGGTGACGTGCCTTCGGAAGAGGATTCTAATGACGTAAGCATTGCGTAAAGGACAAATACTACATAATTCCACCTATGTGAGGTTCCTAGAGTTGTCAAATTCATAGAGACACAAAGTGAAGTGGTGAGTGCCAGAAGCTGAGGGGAAGAGAATAGGGGAGTTGGAGTTTAATGGGTACAGATTTTCAATCTGTGAAGATGAGAAAGTTCTGGAGAGGCTCATATAACAATGTGGATGCACTTAACGTCTGTATACTCAAAAATCATAAAATGGCAAATTTTATGTCACATGTATTTTACTGTAATAAAAGAATCATATTTTACAATGGGGAATTATGTATCCTACAGTCACTTGTTTTATTAAAAATTAAAATAAAAAAATATATAATGTCATTAATCTATTTATGAGCTGCTTTCATGGTTCATCCTTTACTGACTTTTCTCTCCTTTACTCCTCCTTTCAGTGCCCAAATTATCTAGAACGTTTATCAAAGTGCATATTGATTCAGGAAGTCGTGACTGCCTTTCCTCCTTTGATGAAGTGCTACTTAGTGAGGTGAAAGTTGTAATTAGTGGTAGGATATAAGCAGCAGGCCTTAAGAGAAATGAAAGGGCCTCGGGTCTGGGTCATGTCTGCAGCAGAGGTATCCATGGAAACCCTGTGGAACCAACGGAATTGTAAATTTGTTTACCAACTTCTCCTGAAGTGACTTATCTTTTGTGGTGTTGTCTTCCACAGGTTTGCTATCTGCAGGGAAAGTACTCTTTGGAAGGGCTTCCTGCTGATTCTGAATTTCAAAGTAGTTGAGTGAGAAGAGCAGGTGGGACCCTCTTCACTGCCATCCAAGGACCAGTACAGTGCAGCGGGCTGGATGTTGAGTCCAGGAGGAATGAGAAGTCCCCCATTAGTGGGAGGACCAGATTTGCCTCTCTCTCTCTCTCTCTCTCTCTCTCTCTCTCTCTCTCACACACACACACACACACACATGCACACACAGTTAAATACCACGAGGAAGTGTTAGAAAGTGCTGGGGGAGGGAGGAGTCAGGTGAGCCCCCAGGAGGTGGTACTGAAGGTGGTCTTGAAGCTTGAGCAGGGGCCCAGGAATCAGGGAGAATCAAGAGTTCCAGTGAGAAACATTGAGGAGCTGACAGAGACCATGGGGACTGGAGGGCTCTGTGCAGGAAATGGCAGGAATGGCACTGGCTGGGAGCAGTTCGTGGGGCAATCAAAGGAGCCTGGCCGGCTTCCTTTTCCAGGAAAATAACTCATAGCTTGAGAGAGGCAGGATTAGAAGAGGCCAGCCTAGAGGATGCAACCCGGGTCTACAGAGATTACACAGGAGTTGAGCAAATGGCAGCCTTAGGGGAGAGGAAGAGACGTTGTCGTAGTGACCTAGACAGGACTTGCACACTGGGTGCGAGGTCTAAGAGGCCAGTGATCTTCCCTTTGTGTCCCAAAGCACTGACTGATGGCAGTGTTCCCCCAAAACTAAGTCAACATAAAAATAATTCTCCACTGTAAGTCAGGTGCGAGGGAGTAGATCAAATCTAGCTTCTCATGATGATTATCTTATTGCCTTTCATGAACCATCCAAAGTCAAATGATTTTAAGTGCACACTTTAAAAAATATTTTGAGTTTTGCACCATCCTTGTGCCTTGACATTGTAAGTGTGCTTCCAATGCCCATTTAAGATTCATTTACCATCATGTGCCATCACAGAACTGTAAATTAAAATGAGATACCACTGCACATCCATTAGAATGCCCAAGATTCAGAACGCTGACACCACCAAAGCCTTTGAGGATATGGAGCAACAGGAACTTTTATCCATTGCTGGTGGGAATGCAAAATGATCCAGCTACTTTGGCAGACAATTTGGCAATTTCTTAGAAAATTAAACGTATTCTTACCATATGATCTAGCCATCATGGTCCTGGGTATTTACCTAAATGAGGTGCAAACTTATATCCACACAAAAACCTGCACATACATATTTATAGCATTCATAACTGCCCAAATCGAAAAGCAGCTGAGAACTCCTGGAGTAGTGAATGGATAAATAAGCTGTAGTACCAGCAGAAAACCAAATATTATCCAGTGGTGAGATCAATAACCGATCAAGCCATGAAAAGACATAAAAGAAGCTTAAATGACTATTCCTAAATGAAAAAAAGCCAGTCTGAAGAGGATGCAGGCTGTATGATTCCCTGTGAAAAAGATGAGTGGTTGGCAGGAGTTAGTGGGGAGGGTGAGATGAGTAAGTGACATGTAGAGGAAATGTAGGGCCATGAAACGGCTCAGGTTCTGGATCTGCGTTTGTATCTGTAGCTGTAACTGTGACTGTATCTGAGTTTGTAACTGTCACTGTATTTGTATCTTTATCACTGCATCTAAATGTATATCTATAGCTGTAGCAGTAACGGTGTCTGTATTTAAAACTTTATCTGGGTCTGAAACTGTATCTGTGACTGTAACTGTGTCTGAAACTGTATCTGTGACTGTAACTGTGTCTGAAACTGTATCTGTGACTGTAACTGTGTCTGAAACTGTATCTGTGACTGTAACTGTGTCTGAAACTGTATCTGTGACTGTAACTGTGTCTGAAACTGTATCTGTGACTGTAACTGTGTCTGAAACTGTATCTGTGACTGTAAGTGTATCTGAAACTGTATGTGTATTGGCATTTGTATCTGAAACTGTATCTGTGACTGTAACTGTGTCTGAAACTGTATCTGTGACTGTAACTGTGTCTGAAACTGTATCTGTGACTGTAACTGTGTCTGAAACTGTATCTGTGACTGTAACTGTGTCTGAAACTGTATCTGTGACTGTAACTGTGTCTGAAACTGTATCTGTGACTGTAAGTGTATCTGAAACTGTATGTGTATTGGCATTTGTATCTGAAACTGTATCTGTGACTGTAACTGTGTCTGAAACTGTATCTGTGACTGTAACTGTGTCTGAAACTGTATCTGTGACTGTAACTGTGTCTGAAACTGTATCTGTGACTGTAACTGTGTCTGAAACTGTATCTGTGACTGTAACTGTGTCTGAAACTGTATCTGTGACTGTAACTGTGTCTGAAACTGTATCTGTGACTGTAAGTGTATCTGAAACTGTATGTGTATTTGCATTTGTATCTGAAACTGTATCTGTATTTAAAACTGTATCTATAACTGTATCTGCAACTATAACTGGATCTGTATTTGTGTCTGCATCTCTGTCTGTAACTGTGTCTGTGTCTGTATCTGTATTGGTAACTGTATCTGTAACTGTATGTGTATCTGTGACTGAATCTGTCTTGGTAACCATGTCTGTATCAACTGTATCTATAGCTGTAACTATATCTGTATTCGTCACTGTATCTTTATATCTATAACTGTAACTGGATCAGTATATGTACCTATATGTATATCTGTTTCTGTAACTGAATCTGTATTTGTAACTATATCTGTATCTCTATTAACTGTAACTGTATCTGCGCCAACTGCAACTGTATCTGTAACTGTTTGTGTAACTATGTCTGTAACCTGTATCTGTATCTATCTGAAACTGTAGCTGTCTGGATCTGCATTGGTAACTGTATCTGTATTTGTAATGGTCTCTGTAACTGTATGTGTACCTGTATCTGTATCTATATCTGAAATTGTACTTGTGACTGTAACTGTATCTGTATTAAAACCGTATCTGTAACTATATCTATATCGGAAACTATATCTGTAACTGTAGTGGTGTCTGTACTGGTAACTGTATTTCTAGCTAGAACTGTATCTTTATTGGTAACTGTATCTGTAACTGTAATTGTAACCGGACCTGTATCTAGCTGTAACTAGTAAATGTATCTGTAACTGCACATGTCTGTATCTATATCTGAAACTATATCTGTATTTGTAATTATATCTGTATCAGTAACTGTGTCTGTAACTGTAACTGGATCTGCATCTCTACCTGTATCTGTGTATGCATCTGTATCTGTATCTCTAACTGCATCTGTATCTGTAACTGATCTGTAACTGTAACTGTCATTGCATCTGTATCTGTATCTCCATCTGTAACTGTTTCTGTATGCTTATCTGTTTGCCCTGTATTTACAATGGTGGATCCACGTCATATGTTTATCCAAACCCATAGCATGTAGAGCACCAAGAGTGAACCCTCATGTAAACTATGAACTTCAGTGTAAGTTTATTGATGGTTACAAATGTACTACTCTGGTAGGAGATGTGGATGACGAGGGAGCCTGTGCATTGCCAGAGGGCAGGAGTATATAGAAAATCTCTGTATCTTCTTAATTTTGCTGTGAATCTAAAACTTCTTTTAAAATACTCTATCATCTTTAAAAATCTGGTGTTGGGTGTGAGAGAGGGGTAGAACTGAGGATTTTGCCAGCTTTCTGTATTAGGAGATTAGGTAGATTTCGATGTCATTGGTGGATTTAAGGGCTCCCAGGAGGACTGTGTTTGAGCAAAAGCTGTCTGAAAGTAGGAAGACTATGAGGCCCTTTTTGGGGAGTGGGGCCAGTTGGCACCAACTCTCCTGTGTAATAATGCAGTCTTCACTGATGAAGCCAGTGCCATCTTCCACCAGCACCTGAAGAGCTGAGATTAAAGGGGGTGAGGGAGATGGTGCTGATGGGACACTGTGGCTTCTCGTATGCTGACATTTAGTAACCAACTGGTCCTTTGGTAAGGGAAATCTAATTTCAGAACCATCAGAATTTTTAGGAGATTTATTTGGCAAAGCATCCACGGCTTTTCCGATGTGAACACCCTGGGACCACCAGAGAGTAAAGAGCCTTCTCCTTCCACCTGCTGCTGGGAGGAACCCACCTTCATCTGAGATGAAATGGTCCTGATTTCATCTCAGATGAAGGTCAGGCTACGGGCTCTTTCAGACATACTTAACCGTAGAGCACTGCTCTCTGCAAGAGCTGCCTGTTTGCTGAAAGAGAAATGACAAATTCCAGGATGTCACCTTTTCCTAAGGACCTGGTGTGAGAGTTCCAAAGCCAAATAGCATGATATGTTTCCCCATGTCGTGCTTCTGCATGAGTAGAATGGGCTTGATGGGAGTCTTCATGCAAGTGCGTGTATGTGGGGGTGAGGGCGGGAAGGAGTAGCATCAGCAGGACTCCAGGCTCTCCCTTGCATTGGAGGGAAATCTCAATGCAACAGCAGCTGTTCCTCAGTTGGAATGAAAATACAAGAAGGGCAGCCAAAAAAAAAAAAGTTAGGAATTTCCTAAAGCTTCATCCCAATTAATATAGTGTAACTGTGGGTGGTTAGGAAATCTCAGAGGGTTACAAGCCAAGCTGAGCACTAGGAGGAACAAAGTGCTTCATTTTGTGCAAAGGTTCCTGGCCAACCTCAGCAAACAGAAGCATCAAAAAACAGAACAGCAAAGATTCCAGTGAGCGGTTCTAGAGGTATGCCTAGCAGATAATGCTAAGCACCTTCAGTTTTACACTTTCCAGGCCTTCATCAGTATTGTTGGTGTTCCAAGACCAAAGGCTAACACTGTGCTCATGTGTAGTCCAGGGAGCTGGAATCCCTGTGGCACCCACAGTGAAGATCAGGCACTCCACTTTCTGGAGCTGCAGATCCCCCTGTAACTCCACAACAAACAGTATTCTCCTCACCTCTTGTGCAGGCTCTTGCCACTATGTCAACCCAGGCAGTGCCACAAAGTGGAGAGAATGTAGACTGAAATTCCTAAAATGTGGTTCTATTATAAAAGGACCCAGCTGCAAGACGATGAAATAATTACTTAAATTGCCGGGTCCCTTCTAGCTATTGAAAATAAAAGTGATGACTTTCACAGGGAAGTAAAACATAAATGCAGAATGAAATGCCACCTTGCACCCTCTAGGATGGCTATAAGGAATATAAAAAGTGTGGGTGAAGATACGGAGAAACTGGAATCCTCAGATGTGGCTGATAGGAATGTCAAATGGTGCAACCACTTTGGAAAATAGGTTGGCATTTTTTTTTTTTAAGTGAAACATATATATACTATAAGACTCAGCAATTCTACTAAGAATTGAAGAGATATGAAAACATATGTACACATAAGACACACGCATATGTGTCACTATGCACACTATGTACAATAGCCAAAAAGTAGAAACAATTCAAATATCCCTCAACTGAAGAGCAGATAAACACTAGGGCTGTATTCAAACAATGCATGCAATGCTGTTATAACACAAAGGGAACACAGTAGTGACACATGGTACCACACAGATGCCCCTGAAAAGCATTAAGCAAAAGAGGCCAGGTGAAAAGAAGCTGCTATATGATTCTACTTATATGAAATGTCCAAAAAAACCCAGTTGTAGAGACCAATTAGCAGTTGTCTGGGGCTGGAAGTGAGAGCATGGAGGGGATACAGGTGAGCAGGAAGGAGCTTCCCAGATGGCAGAGATGCTCCATAGCCACACAGTGGTGGTGATGGCTGCAGAACTCTGCACAAGTACAGAGAATCATTGACTTGCATGCCTAAAACACAGTAATTTCATGGTATACCAATTATACCTCAATAAATCTGCTTAAAAATGATGATAGTCAGGCACGGTAGCTCATGCCTGTAATCCTAGCCCTTTGGGAGGCCAAGGCAGGGGGATCCCTTGAGCCCAGGAGCTTGAGACCAGACTGGGCAAAATAGCAAGACCCCATCTCTACAAAAAAATTTTGTTTAATTAGCTGGGAGTGGTGGTGCACAACTGTGGTCCCAGCTAATCAGGAGACTGAGGTGAGAGGATGCTTGGCCTAGGAGGTAAAGGCTGTGGTATGCTGTGGTGATGTCACCACTCCAGCTTGGGCAACAGAGTCAAACCCTGTCTCAAGGTAAATCAATCAATGAATCAATATATAAAAATAATGATGACTATAACCCAGTAGTCTGAAGACCTAAGGTATGGAAGACCTGTGATCCCCCTTCCCTTATAAAGGAGGCACGGCCCAGGCACCGTTCCTCACATCTTTAACCCCAGCACTGTGGGAGGCTGAGGCAAGAGGATTGCTTGAGCCCAGGAGCTTGAGAGCAGCCTGGGCAACATATTGAGCCCTATCTCTAAAAGAAAGTAGCCTAGCCAGGCAAGAGGATTGCTTGAGCCCAGGAGTTGAAGGCTACAGTGAGCTTTAATTGCAGCACTGCCTTCCAGCCTGGGCAACAGAGTGAGACCCTGTCTCAAAATAAAAAGAGAAGAGGCATGGGGCTCAAGAATATGTATCCTCTTGTCATACAAGCAGGAGCTGGAGGGGCTAGAGCTGTTGTCCTGAGTTCCTGGGAAGATGGTTGAGAGACTTACTCAGGCCTGCAAGATGATGAGATTAAAAGCCATCAGGAGAGAGAGAAAAATGATAGGATTCTGTGCCTTGGCCCATTCCTGTTCCTCTGCTATGGCTCCCACCCAAGTCCTTTTGGGGATTCTTATGGACATTTGGAGTGCAAGACCTCACAAGTGGCCCTGGGACTGGCCTTTGTGGGGGTAGCAGCAGCCCTGGTAGAGCCCAGTGGGGCAGGGCTAGTAGAAGGGAACAGACGATGATGGAGACGCAGCGTCTCCCTTTGCACAGAACCCGCTGGAGAGATCTGCTTGATGGGTTTCCCTCACCGAGGAGGGCTGCGCCCAGTTTCTTCCATCTTTATATCTTGGACACTAAAGGAGAAGTGCTCAGTAGTGCTCTGGATGAATGAATGAATGAATGAACTCCTACCAAGTTCAGCTTTATTACAGAAAAATGAACAAGGCTGGAAGATCACAGCAGATGAAGCAATAAGTCTTTCAAAGTGGTCCAGTGTGGCCCAGGCTGCATCTGTCTCCTATGTCCCGCTCAAAAGAGCAGCTGCAGAGGCCAGGACTCCCATATCCAAGTCACTTTGGCTAATTCTTCTTTTTAAAAAAGACTGCTTTACTATTAAACAAATAATGTGTACTTATCTGAAATAAAATTAGAAAATTGACATAGGCAAAAAGAATAAAATAAAAATCAGCTGCAGTCCTTCTACCTGGAGATAACACTATCAACATTTTCATGCCACTTTTCAGATTGTATGTGTGTGTACATCGCATCAAGTATATGGTATGCTTTAAAACATGAGGAAGATGAAATCGCATGGAACGTAATGTTTTGGAACTTGCTTTTTCACTCATGATATCATCAACATCTGCGCCGGTCAAGACTCTTTCCACTGTAAAGGACAGAAACCCAACGCAAACTTGCTTAAGCCGTGAAGAGAATGTATCATTGGGTAACTGGAAAGTCGAGAACTCAAAGGCCGTCCTCAGAAGTCAGTCTCAGTTCCTCCCCCTTTCTCTGGGTTGGCCTCCCCTGCAGCAGATTGTCCCCTCATGGTGACTCTTGGCCACCACCTCCTCAGAGCCTGGCCATCTCAGCCTGAGAAGCCTGCACGCTTGGCTAGGATTGGCCCGCTGGGGCCTGGGCTGCCTGACCTGTCCCTGTGGCTGAAAATGAGAAGCTGATCTCAGCCCAGGAATCTGGGGCCCACCCTGGGCTGGTGCTGCAGGTGGGCTCAGAGCTTGAAAGGGTGTGATTCCCCAAGGAAGCTCTGTGCAAGGAGAAGGGGAAAAGGCGCACGATGAGTAGAAATGGCAAATTTCTCCTCTAATATATTTCCTGTCAATGTACATCTCACGTCACAGTTTTTATGCTGGCATCATTTCTCCACCGACGGAGGACTAAGGCTTATTTCACCAGTCCTCATGGTGCACAGTAGGTTACTGCCAATGTTGCTACTACAAACTCTGTTCTAAAGAGCATCTTGATGCTAAATCTCTGCCTATATCCTACAAAACTTCCTAATTATCTTAAATCAGTGCAAAACAGCTCACAAGTTTTACAAACTAGACAGTTTCAGGGCCCGAGGTAAAACTGCAAAATAAACCTTTCTTTGGTATCAGCCTAAGCTGCATTCTCCACCTTGTGCTACTCCTTTGGCGTCCCGCCACCCCCACCCCACCCCACTTCTTGGAGCTCTGTCCTCTGGCTGTAAAGGGCTCCTGCTGACAGCTACAGCCAGGATACCCTCTCCCTGCTAACAACCCTCAGGCTTGCCCCAGACTACAAAATACCTTCTCCTTCCTCTCTAAACAACATTCTCACTTAAAAAATAGGGCCAATCTCACTGAAGAGGAAAGCAAGGTAAGTAAGTATCTGGATAAAGGAATGTAATTGACCTTTGTAAAGTACGGGGTGTGGTTCAGTAGAGATGGCTTGGCTAGTCCTTTAAGTTCTCTGCTTATTCTTCCTCCACCTCACTGTCCTCCCCTTCTGAAAGAGGACACTATTTCTTTCTTTTCTTTCTTTCTTTTTTTGAGACAGAATTTGGCTCTTTAGTCCAGGCTGGAGTGAAGTGGCATGATCTTGGCTCACTGCAACCTCCGCCTTCCGGGTTCAAGTGATTCTCCTGCCTCAGCCTCCCAGCTGGGATGACAGGGGCCCGCCACCACTCCTGGCTAATTTTTTATATTTTTAGTAGAGACGGGGTTTCACCATGTTAGCCAGGCTGGCCTTGAACTCCTGACCTCAGGTGATCCACACCTCTCGGCCTCCCAAAGTGCTGGAATTACAGGGGTGAGCCACAGTGCCTGGCCAAGGCCACCATTTCTTACGCTCTCCGCACTGTGCATGTGTGGTAGCCACTGTCCGAATGGGGCAAAAGGGTTGTAGCAAAAGCGAGCATGAAGTAAAACCTTGTTCTGATTATAACTCTTGCAAATAACTGGTAAAGTTGGTAAATACTGGAAACTTTCTTGGCCTGGGGCAAGAAATGGCCATGACATGTATACCTTCATGTGCTCACGTCCACAAGCCCATAGAAATGTAGGAGCGTGAGCACGAATAACCCTCTTTGTCTGGGCTCTCCCCGGTCAGGAAACTATTGAATTTTACTTTGTCTTCCAGTGATAGCTTCTGAGTAAAATAGTCCTGTTCTGCTCCCAGTCACAAGGTCAGCTGCCGGGAGATGAGCTCAGAACCCAGGGCGTGTCTTCAAAGGTTTTCCTGACCCTGGGGTGTGTCTGGGTGGTTCAACTTCTCAGGAAATCAGAAATCAGAAATAAATGCTTATGTGTGAAAAGCACCTTCTCAAGGACAGTTCTTCAGGGTACTGAAAGTTTTCTGATCTTTCAGAGGAAATGGCACCCATATTCCATCATTGATGTAGGAGACTTTTAAGACAGGTGCATATGAGGTGCACACGGTCCTACCCTGAAGGCTCCTGCTGTCCAATGGAGGAAATAAATGAAGAAATACCACTTTATGAAGGCAAGCCAACCCTCATTACATCATGTGGCCCATTCTGGTGCATTTTGGCAGGTGCCCAGACTAGGGCAGGGGGTGGATCCTGGGTCCTGGGTCCTGGGTCCTAGAGCCCTGACTGCCTTTCATCTGCCTCCAGCGCTGTTGGCTCATGCGGTTCTACAGAGCTAACTTTCCCTTCCCTTCAAGGCAAATGAAAATTGCCTTGCAAACTTCTGTTTGAATTAATTTTGATATTTTGGTTGGAGGGATCATTATACTCGGTCATTTCTAATATTAGGACTTCAGTTTTCGTAGTTTTGGGTAAGGGAGTAGGGAGGAAGCCATTCTTGAATTGTATACTCTCTTTAAGGAGTCAAAGCCCATTCAGCTATTCAGCCTCCCGAATAGCTGGGACTACAGGCATGTGCCAACATGCCTGACTAATTTTTTGTAGTTTTAGTAGAGATGGGGTTTCACCGTGTTAGCCAGGATAGGTCTCAATCTCCTGACCTTGTGATCTGTCCACCTCAGCCTCCTAAATTGCTGGGATTACAAGTGTGAGCCACCGCACCTGGTCGACCCTAAGATGCTTTGAAAAGTGGAAGGAAGTGCTATTGACAATTATGTCAGGACATGAAGCAGACACTGGGACTGTCCTGGCCACCCTTGGGCATGTGCTCATGCTGTCTAGTTCTTTGAAATAATCAGGGACTTTTAGAGGGACAGAGTTTGGTAGAAAATTACTTTGGGAAGCCTTGCCTTCCTTGGGCCTTCCATAGAGTTCATTTTGGAATGTTACACACCTGAGTGCTGAAAGTGCTGCAATTAAAGCAAACCACAAACATATGCTTGTTCACACTGTGCTTACTCAGCATTTTCCAAACGCCACTCCCCCAGCTCTGCCCACACCCTTCCCATGGCTGCTAGTCATCCTGAATTATGTGGAGCCCTGCTGGTGGGAACAACATGCAACACATAACGCAATTATTTGTTTGTTTATTTTTTTTACTGCTCCAGGGGAATATCTTCAGTACTGAGGTCTGTAAGCCACCTTTTGTGAATAATAATTTTTAAAAGCTCCATTTAGACAGGCAAAATAAAGCTGTCCCTTCTAGTCAGCTGCCCCTTTATGCCCCCCTCCTCACTCCCAGGAAAAGGCTTGGTGAACTGAGTCCTGGTGGACTTCAGCCCCACCAGGTTTTGTGCAGTGCACAGACCATACAACAGGGAGGCAGCCTTGTGTAGGGCCTTTGGTCTGAGGATTTTATTTTGGCTCTAGAGAGTACTGTCACTTCTGTGTTAAAATGCTGCTAAATATTAAAAGGATTTCTTTTTTGTGGGATTATACTTTTATTTTCTTCTGAATGCTTTATAAAGTGCCAAAACTAGTATGCTTTTAAAAAACAGATTTTTAAGGCGGGAGGCCGAGGCGGGTGGATCTCGAGGCCATCCTGGTCAACATGGCGAAACCCCGTCTCTACTAAAAATACAAAAAAAAAAAAAAAAAAAAAATAGCTGGGCATGGTGGTGCATGCCTGTAATCCCAGCTACTCAGGAGGCTGAGGCAGGAGAATTGCCTGAACCCAGGAGGCGGAGGTTGCGGTGAGCCGAGATTGCACCATTGCACTCCAGCCTGGGTAACAAGAGTGAAACTCCATCTCAAAAAACAAAACAAAAAAACCCACAGATTTTTAAAACCCACAAAAGTAAAACAACATGTAGATCTTAATGTGGCTAACTAATTTTGATTTCAAGTTCTGCTTCCCCCCCGCCCCCTGTAATCTCCATTTTTATGTTTTAAAGGATAGGTAGTCACACTTCTTCATCTCATTCTTCCAGTTCCTGCATGCCCTCTCCCCACTCCAAATAAAATTCTTGGGAAAGGAAAACAACTTCACATCAAGTCGAGATGTCTTTTTTTCCTTTTAGAGGCAGGATCTGTTGTACAGGCTGGAGTGCAAGGGTGTAATGCTAGTCATTGCAGCTTCAAACTCTTGGGCTCAAGCAAGACTCCTGCCTTTACCCCCAGAGCCGCTAGGACTATAAGCCTACACCACCATGCCCAGCTAACTTTGTTGTTGATCATATACACATATATGTATTGCCCAGGCTGGTCTTGAACTCTTGGCCTCAAGCAATCCTTCTGCTTTGGCCTCCCAAAGCACTGGGATTGCCGGTGTGAGCCAGCAGACTTGGCCTCAAGTTTAATGCAGCATCCTAGGACACTTTCTATGCTCCACACCTATTTTGAAATGAAACCACAAAGTTTCCATACAGCCAGCCCATGAAAATATTCACGCATGATGCATCTGGCTTGGCGTGTGCTGGGATGGTTGGAGGTGGGGGAACCTTCACACAGAGGGACCTTCACCTGGCCTTACTCCTTAGTGCCATTGATTGAGTGACATCCAAACCCTTAAGGTCTGTTGCCTTCGGGGAATATTTGTGGTGTGTCCAAAGTGCTTCCTGGGGCTCAGGATTTGTTAACCTGATGGTTGGTCATTACTGGGGACTGCTACCACCGAGCCAGCCATAAAACAAAGTTAAACCATCGAGTTTGCAGAAGAAACAAGGGCAGGAAGCCAGCTCCTGTGGGACAATCACAGCACGCTGTGATCAGGGCATGTTTCTATTATGTCTAAACCCGGGAACAGGTCATGTGAAATTCAGGCTCAGGGCAGGCGGGAGGGCGACCGGGGATGGGCTGGCCCGTACTGGGCACTGAATACGCTTTTGTTCGGTGAATGCAGGAGCCGCTGGGCGCGGCGGCTTTCGGCCCCTCAGCTGTGACAGTTCTTCTGGGGCGGCGCCGCCTCCCCCTGTCTGGAGAAAGCCGTTCGGGGAGTGAGAAGCATCCCTGGGTGGGGTGGGGAGGGGTGCTGGTGAGACCCTGGGACGCCCGGTGGGCCCGCGGCCAGCCTAGTTTACAGAACGATTGGGATGCGAACACCGTTGCCTGAGCCCCCGATTATTCCGCGATTGTAAATACAGATTTAGACACACGTGGTAGATGTGTCCTCCCCGGTGACAGGGAGTGTTTCCAGAGAGCAGCTCTTTGTAGCCCTGAGAAGGACGCCTGCGAGTTTTTGCAGCCTGGGAGACGGCGAGGGGTCTGATTCAGGGGTGCCCGTGGGAAGTGGAGGGCTGGGTGGTCCCAGAACCCCCTGACTGTCCTCGACCCCCGACTCTCCGCACGCTCCGGATCTCACTGCCGGGGCCGGGCGGGGCGGGGGTGCGCGGGGCGGAAAAACTCACGTTGGGTGAGACTTAGTAGCGCGGTCCTGGTGGACAGTAAACGGGTGGGGACGGGGAGCAGGTGCGGTAAAAAGCTCCGGGGTCAGGGACACCAGGCAGTCGCTCAGGGGAGAAAAGGGGTACAGTGTGGCAATTAAAAGATATGGGTCAGAGGAACCACTCCCCAAAGACAGCGGGGATTCAATTTACCAGGATTCCGTTGAAGTGGGGAGCTCATCTTCCTGGGAAGAAAGTGCAAAAAAAAAAAAAGTGGGGAGGCTGGAGCAGGGGGTGCGGCAAGTGGACCCCCAGCCGGTGCTCGGGCACGCGGGGCGTCCCCGCTGGACGCCCCCCCCCCCGCCACCTCCGCCCCAGGCGCCCGGCCTGCTCCCTCCCCTCGCGCGGCCCCTCCCCCGCGCCCTCTCCCCGCCGCGCGGGCCTGAGCCGCGGAGCCGGGACGCGAGCGCGGAACGCGGAGCGCAGGCGGCGGCGGGGCCGAGGCGCCTGCCAGGCAGGCGATGGCGCGGGCGGCGGGAGAGCGGGACCGGGCCGGGTGGTGCGGACGGCACCGGCGCTGCGGGCGGGGCGTGCTCCTCGCCTTCGCCGCGTGGACCGCGGGCTGGGTGCTGGCGGCCGCGCTGCTGCTTCGCGCGCACCCGGGCGTCCTCTCCGAGCGCTGCACAGACGAGAAGAGCCGGCGCATCCTGGCCGCGCTGGTAGGTCCCGCCGCCGCTCTGCCCCGCGCCGCGCGTCTCGGGAGGGGGAATCGCACCAGTCCCGGCCCCCAGTCTTCCCCGGGGACTCGGGTGGCGGTGGCACCAGCCGGGTGTGTGGGGTCCCGACACAGGCGTGGAATGCCCTGGTCCCACAAATGGGAAAACAGCCGGGAGTGCTCCGTGGGCGCGCAGGGGGTGTCTCTCCCCTTTTGCCAGAATCCGCCCTTCCTCCCCAGCCAGCCTTTGTGTCCCACTCTCGCTACCCCTGAGCCGGAGCTCCAGAAGAAAGTTTGCGGGTCTGATCCGAGTGTCCAGGTCTGCTCGAGCCTCCAGGCAGCCCCCTCGGTGTCCGCGTCCACTATCGGGAGGCCGAGCTCCGGGCAGGAGCCAGTGGTTCGGGATCGGAGGTGCCACGCCTCTGTCTCTGGGGTTCTTAGCGCTACAGCCCAGCCCGCGTTGTGTGATTCTATCCTGGGCTGCCAGGTCACCCCCCACCTCGCCAAGCCCACGCGCAGGGCTGGTCGGGCCCCTCCCTCGGTGCGCTCCAGAGCCCAGGCTCTCCGCGGTTGCGGTCTGTGGGAACAGACGCTGCGTGCTCGCGGGCTGACAGAGCGCTCTGCGGAGGAGGCTCGGACCCGACAGATCCCGGGTCCTGGGGCCGAATGCTCCTCAGCTGAGCGGGAGAATTAAGGAGAGAAAGAAACATTTGGCATTTTACAGACTGCTGGGTGCACTGGGCTCAGATCCTGTGAATGAAATGCTCATCTTTAGTGGATTGGAAAGGTGGCTAGCCGTTCTCTCCTGCGCAAAGGAGACTTGAATAAAGATGTGAGTTCCCTAAATCCCAGAGAGAGGAAGATAGTAGCGACTATTCTAACATGACTTCTTAAGCGATTATTCACTTCCTAAAATTGTGACCATCTAAGCATTTGGTTTGAAAAGTGATCTATTTTCTAAAACATCTTCAAGAAACACATGGGAAGTTTTTAGTTCAATTGCTTACATCTGGGTGGGCCTTTTGAGATTGTAGATTTTCAAAATGTGGGATCACAAAGGTTTTTAAAGTAAATGATTGTTTAAGTGAGATTGGAAATGTTTTTTAAATGAGCCAGGTATACTAGCTAAAACAAGTTATGCGTGTCATCATGAATTGAACATATGTAGGTGAGACACTTACAGATTCTTTCCATTGACCCCCTTCTACTGCTACATGAGATTTTATCAAGTTTGTTTATTTATTTATTTTTGAGACAGAGTTTAACTTTTGTTGCCCAGGCTGGAGTGCAATGGCACGATCTCAGCTCACTGTGACCTTCACCTTCCTTCCCGGTTCAAGCGATTCTCTTGCCTCAGTCTCTCCGGTAGCTGGGATTACAGGCAAGCACCACCACTCCCAGCTAATTTTGTATTTTTAGTAGAGATGGGGTTTCTCAATGTTGGTCAGGCTAATCTTGAACTTCTGACCTCAGGTGATCCACCTGCCTCACCATCCCAAAGTTCTGGGATTACAGGTGTGAGCCACCGCATTTGGCCAGTTCTATCAAGTTTTAAGTAGCAAGAGCTCACTGATTTTTCTTAGTAACCCATAAAAATCTTTTTCACTTACAAATTTTCCCCCCTGGTTTTCTCATCTTGGGGGAAGGGAGTGCTGATAGACTAATTATAGCAAACTAACATTGATGGTTTGGCTAAAGTGGAATACCTATTTACAAATTTAATATAGTAATCCTTTAGATTAAGATAAAAAAAAGACTGCCATTTTTCATTTCTTTACATTTGGTTACCTGAGGAAAGGCCTAATGGAAATCGTCTTATTATAATTTAAGTAATTGCTAATCATAACTTTCCCAGAATTCCAGGGTTGTACATTAAAACCAGTTCTGTTTAGAGGCTTTACTAATATATCTTCAGTGGCAGCCATATGGAATCTTTAGTCAGACATAAAGCTGGAGAGATTGGTTCTGGCCCTAAAGGCCCTCAATCTTTCCTACAGCCACAAGAATGGTGCCAGAGGCCACACCCATCTCCCTAGGCGTTGATGTGGTGCTGTCTGGTGAAGCGGTTTGTGGGGGAGCAGCCTTTGCCTGCAAGCCCTGTTTGAGTCCCTGACTGCTGGAATAGTCTCAGAACTCTCACCCCGCCCCTCTTCCTGCCACTTCCCTTTCTATCCTTTTCATCCTGAATATGTTGATGCAAGACCCACACAGCACCCTGGCTCAAGTTTTACCCAGGACACTCTGAGTTAGGACAGGGTTTAAATACAACCCCAATCTTCACAATCCCGACTCTGCCGGGCTGAGTTGCAAAGTAGAGGTTGGCATTGTGGCTTTCAAGGACTTGAGCTGAATTGAGCCTCTGTCTCTGCTCCCCTGGCACTTCCCGATTCATTCTGCCTGGCTTTTATCCATAATAATAAAACTGGTTGTTATTTTCCTGATGGGCCTCCAGACTCTCATTAGCTTTCACTCTGAATACTGGAGCACAGAAGAAACCGCTTTGCCAGCTGAGCTGAAGGGAGACTTTCTGGCAGGACCCAGGGAGTTGTGGTGGGTTCCCCGCCCCCGATAGCCTCGGCTGCCAGTGTTCCCAGGCTCCCGCCTGGCGAGGGGCACTGCTGGTCTGCCAGAGGTGGACCCACATGTAGGATAAAGGAATCACAGGAAAAAACTTAGAGGTGAGTCAGGGGATGGGGGTCAGACGTCTTCATGTTCTCCCCAAGCCCACACCCCACCTCCCCAGGGAGCTGACCATGTCCCACCAACAAGTTCCTAGCAGAGCCAACCTGAATTGTTCCAAATGATTGAGCCCTGGGTCTTCCAGCTTGGATTATTTCTGGTCAGACCTAAAGGCTCTCCTTATGTCAGCTTTAAGAGGAACAACGCACTGTGAAGTAGGTGCACGCAGGTCTCTGGAGCCCTACTTTTCTAGTGGGCTGTGTCAGGAGGCCAAGCCAGCTGGAGAGCTAGCTTGGTGCTGGGTCATTGATACACCTGGCTTCTCATTCATTCCACAGGCTGAGCTCTTCACACTGAGGCGGAAGATGCGGGCTGCTGCCTGTTGACTCTTCCTCTGGGAAGGCACTGTGCGAATTGTTTCACGGGGCTTATTTCACTGAGTTCCCTCAACAACCTCTACAAAATATTTGCTTTCAATATCCCCGTTTCATAGATAGCAAAACTGAGCCTCAGGGAGAAGTGACTTGCCCTGCTTCACACAGTTAATATGGTAAGGAGCCAGGAAATGACCCCGGATAGTCTGACGGTAGCGATGATATGACAGCCAGTGGCTTCTCTAATGATGGAAACTCTACGTAACAGCTCATACACTTAACCTTTCCATAACATGTCATTCTTAACGCATGTCAAAGATATTCTCACAGACTGATATTCCGAAGACTTAACTGGCTTTTTTGGCTAGTGAGGTCTTGATGGAATTTCATGTAGCTGTCTACATTAGAGATTCATTTTTAATAGGGCAGGCTTACGTTTCTTTGCTGCTGTGATAGAAACTGTCAAGGTCTCAACGGGACTACAGCATCCAGGGCACATGCCCAGAGAGATTTTTCAGCAGTGAAAGATTGCCTGAGTGCTCATCCACATTCCTAAAAGCAGAGAGGGGTTACAGAGTGGACGAGCTAACTGTGCTGAGATTCTGCAATGCACAGCACAGCTGCTTAGGGAAACACTGCCACTGTCAAGTATGAATGTTGCTAACTATGGAGGAACTTAATGCTCCTTAAAAACAAACACACAAAAGAAAACCCAGCCCTCAGACATGACCTTGGAGACCTTATCAACAGCTTTCTAGACTAGAGTGGACAGGTTTTATTTTCGCCTGAGAACCATGACATAAATTAGAGAGATACTAAGCAACAATTGCAAAGAGTGCTTCTTACAAAAGTGCGACTGATGTAATGAGAATATGCATTTGTGTGGATGTTTTCACCTCCATGAGAAGCACAAATCCACTGCAAACATAATTAATTTTAAAAGCATGCCAGAGTTAGCTGCAATAAGACTTTAACTTCAACTCCAATACCTGTGGATTTTATATGCATACACATCTGGTTACAGAAGTGTACCTGTCTTTACCTAAAGTTTACCTAAACTGGCCTTAGGACCTCCTCTTAATGCACAGAGAAGTCTGAGAAAGACTATTTTTTTTTTTTAGGTGGAGTCTTGCTTTGTTGCCCAGGCTGGAGTGCAGTGAAGTGATCTCAGCTCACTGCAACCTCCACCTCCTGGGTTCAAGTGATTCTCCTGCCTTCTGAGTAGATGGAACTATAGGCGCATGCCACAACGCCTGGCTAATTATTTGTATTTTTAGTAGAGACGGGGTTTTGCCATGTTAGCCAGGATGGTTTCAATCTTCTGACCTTGTGATCCACCCGCCTCGGCCTCCCAAAATGTTAGGATTACAGGTGTGAGCCACCGTGCCCGGCCTAAAGACTGATTTTTAAAATGGACCTACATAAACTACTTCTATTGAGTTCAACAACAACAACAGCAAAACCTACCTCCTTCAGCAGGACAAAGACATGCTGCTAATAAAATACTCCACTATCATCTTTAACATGATGAGAGTTTTTGGGGTTTCTTGTTTTTCTTGAGACAGGGTCTTGCTCTGTCTCCTTGGCTGGAGTGCAGTGGTGCAAACAGGACTCACGGCAGCCTCTGCTTCCCAGGCCAATCGGTCCTCCCGTTTCCATCTCCCAAGTAGCTGAGACTATAAGCATGGCCCGGCTAATTAATTTTTTATTTTTGTAGAGTTGGGGGTCTCACCATATTGACCATCCAGACTGGTCTTGAATTCCTGGGCTCAAGCGATCCTCCTTCCTCAGCCTCCCAAACTGCTGGGCTTACAGGCATGATCCACTGTGTGTGGCCTGATGAAAATTTTAAATTCAAACTTGTAATTTGTATATTGACTGTTTTTTAAAATGCTGGATTAAATCTTTTTCTGTGCTCAGCAGGCACAGACATGCAGAAAGATGTCGCAGACTTAGGTTTACACTGGTGAAAAGGAGACGCATTTTGTGTTCTACATGAGAAGGGTAGGAATTGAAATGCCAAAAATACTTTATTGTAAAGGACATCAAGGAACATCTGTGCCGTAACTACACTTGTATACAGACGGTTTCTGACTTAGGATGGTTTAACTTGTGATTTTCCAACTTTATGACAGAGTGAAAGTGAGAGGCATTCAGTGGAAACTCCATTTTGAGGATCCATACAGCCATTCTGGTTTTGACCTTCAGGGTGGTATTCAATACATTACATGAAATCACATGAGATAGTCAACACTTTATTTTACATAGGTGTTGCATGAGGTAATTTTGCCCTGCCAGAGGCTAATGTAAGTGTTCTGGGCATGTGTAAGGTAGTCGGGGCTAAGCTGTGATGCTCGGTATGTTAGGTGCATGAAACGCGTTTTCAACTTACTCTGGGGCTGTTGGGACATAACCCATCGTAAGATGAGGAGGGCCTGTATCGTTTTCAGGCACGCTTTGCTTTAGTGTAAATGCTCTCTTAGGACAAGTCGGGTGACTGGGGTACTCAAAAGTTAGGTTATAAACCCAAGACCTTACCTGTGGAAGCTGGCAGGTCTGGTCAGGGCTTTGGTCCTGCTGCCCTTTCTGATACACAGTGTCACGGCAAGAGGCAGGTGTCGGGGAAGCAGGCTTACAAGCCAATGTGCCGATCTTCAGAGAAACAGCCAAAAGGAATGTTTTCTTCCATAATCCATAGGCTGGATTCCAAATTCAACAGTTAAACCATTGTTTCAAACGTCTCAGAACTCCTGTTTGGAATTGCCCTCCAAATTCACAGAGGCAAATCTCGTATAGGTTTGTATTTTATTGATGAGGCACAGTTGTGTATTAGATATGGTGCTGTGGGGACCTGACCCAGTGCCGCACTCACATGGCCATGACTGAATGAGCCCTGGGGTAGGGGAGGGAGACGAGAATTCCACTTAGGGGTGGTGCTGGCTTTGGGGCAAAGGTTGATTTGGCCAGGCAGGGTAGGAAGCATAGAAGTCCCATGGAGACACCCTGAATGACCTTTCCAATAGAGCAGCTCAGCCTGTCAGCAGGTGCTCGCTTTGACTGTGCCCTCTATTCCCAGGGTCATTTCTGGTTCTCTGAACACACAGGGCTACTTTGAAACTCAGGGCCTTTGCACAAGTTCTCTGTGACTCAGCTGCCCTCTCCCTCGCAGATTTCTAGTTCCTCTCTCAAAATTGAGCTCAGAGGCATCTCCCCCAGGAAGAAGACACCCTGCCCCCCCCAACCCTTTCCTAACCAGGGCTGGAGAGGAAACTAACATTGAGCAAGCCACCTTAGGCCGGGCACTGTTAGGACTGTCTCCCTGTGACCTTGTTTGACTCCATGACGCAGTATTATTATCCTCATTTTCCAGACTTGGAAACGAGCCACACAGCAAGCCAGGGGCAGAGCCCAGAGGCAGACCCAAACTGTGCCAAGCTTAGCCTCACTGGGGCCTTGCCCTGTCACTCTCACGCCATTTAGGAGTTTCAAAGGCTGTCCCCTCTGCTCTGTGAATTCCGGAGCCTGGCAGCTGTGGTCAGATGGTGGCCCGTGCAGGCTGGCACACAGCTGGGCTTGCTCTGGAAAGCTGGAGCTGTTGATTTGGGGGTGGCTCAGTCCCAATCCCAGTGGAGCAGAGAGGAGGTGGCTTCTTGGCCGGCAGGTGTCTCTCATGGCTAGTGGCTCTAGTGGCCACAGTTTAGATGCAAGGGATGAGGCAGTCACAGTGGGTACCCTCCTCACTCCGCTCATGAAAATGGGGCCCAGCGTCACTTCTGACACTTCTCTCCTGAGCTCCTCTCTCAGCTGCGACCAGGACCACGTCTCCCCACCAGCCCCTCCTCAGCACTGTGGGACCCTGAAGTTCCCAGCTCAGAATCACAGCTCTGGCTCCACTGGAGTTCTACTGTGTGCTTTTCTTTCTTTTTCAATGGTTCTCTATGTAAAAGCACTTTTGATTAAATGAAATATGTGATAACACTATAAAATTTTATGGGAGTGAATCAAATTATTTTGGGTATCATAGCTGAGGAAGTTTTTTTTTAATTTAAAAAATCAGAAAACAATTTTTTGTTTTTTTTGCCTTTTCTTACCAGATTTATAAAGACGTGAACCTCTGTGAAAACCAAATAAAGTAGGAGGCAAATCCCAACAAGTAAAACGAACAGCCCCGACTGTTTCTGCCAGCGGCATCTTCCTCATGGCGGTTTCAGTTCTATCATTCACCCTCACCTCGCCTCTCAGGGCTGTCCTGGAAGGTCTTGGAGGAGCCTGACCAGCCGCTGTGTTCTTCCGAAGGGCGGTGTGGAGGCCAAGGCAAGCAAAGTGTGCTGGACACAAAGGGTTCCAGTCCCCCCAGGCGCCTTTCATGACCCCATGCCTTGCAAAGAGTGACCAGGTTAAAGCCAAAGAATGGAGATTTTATCACGATTCTCTTGAGTTAAATTCCGAGATGAACACAGCAGGTGCGCAATTCCAAATGTGTTCAAAGCAGCCTGTGAGTGTATGTTAATACAGCTTCCTTACAGGTGTGGGTTTCCAAAGATGTGAAGCCCCAGGCAAATAGGGTGGTGTCACCAGCTCCAGGGCCAGGTTCGTGGGTTGCTATCTACTCACTATAGACAGAAACTCTCGCTGGCATCATTGTGTTGGCCAAGCAAGACCCCCCAGCCCCGCCCAGTGCGTTATAGAGAGATCCCAAATGCAGTGACCCACAGGAGCACCCCTTCAGCTGGAAGCCGGGGGCAGCTCAGCCAGCTCAGCTTTGGCCTTTTGGGCTGTTGTACTACCTGAAATAGTCCTGACAAATATCTAGATGGTTCTTTTAAGCACTGGGACTGTTTTTTTTCAATAAGCACTTGGAACAATTAGCCTGCGGTGTTTACAAAGGCCCCCTCCCTCCCTTATCAAATGTTTTGGGGCCAGGTGTGTTTCAAAATTCAACTCTTTTGAATGTTAGAAAGATCATATAGTACCTTATATTTTGCACACGGGGCAGTGCCAGGAATCAAGTTGATACTGCTACAGCAGAATGTATGCGAATTCATACCAAGTCAAACACTTACAGGTACAAATAGGCTCATAGCTTTTCAGCTGGGTTTTCACACCACATAAGGTCAAATGAGTCATGAAAACCTTGTAGTTTTCAGAGGTCGTTGATTTTGAATTTTTTTTTTTTTTGAGGCAGAGACTTGCTCTGTTGCCCAGGCTGGAGTGCGGTGACATAATTTCAGCTCACTTTCACCTGTGCCTCCTGGGTTCAAGTGATTCTCCTGTTTAAGCCTTCTGAGTAGCTGGGACTACAGGCATGCGCCACTATGCTTGACTAGTTGTTGTATTTTTAGTAGAGACAGGGTTTCCCCATATTGGCCAGGCTGGTCTCAAACTCCTGGCCTCAAGTGATCTGCCAGTCTCAGCCTCCCACAGTGCTGGGGTTACAGGGGTGAGCCACCATGGTAGGTTTGCTTTTGGAATTATTTATACATCTAGGCACTGGAGGTCCAGCTTTTGACTTCAAGGAGCTGCTTGTAATCTGCTAGGGATGGGTAAAGCTGACCTACCCGGCCACCTGTGAGGCTGGGCAGTGTCTGATTAGGAACCCAAGGCTGTTCCCGGGCCTCTCCTGTTGCCCGGCTCATGCATATGCTGTGGCGTCCACACACACTTCCCACGTGGCTGGTACAATTACCATGCAGGGAGGCGGAGACACGATGCAGGGAAGGAGTTTGAAGCCTGGGGCAGGAAAGGATGGGGCAGCATGGTTGGACCATGGAATCCAAGCTCAGGGGCTCTTGGCCCCATCCTCTGTCCCGGCACTATGCTGCACTTTGCCGCCGCTGAGCCTTCAAGGTCCTTTCTCATAAATGAGAAGGGGTGAGAACATGAGCTTTGGGATTTGATGTTTCTTACAAACTTAGAAGAACTAGGGTAACTCTGTGGTTTCATGTGCTGTAGAATTTCCAGGAAGGAAGAGAGGCCTTTATTTGCTGACATGGAGGAAGATACTTGTGGGGGAAATGGGTGGGATTAGGAAATATACTCAACACCTAATCAAAATGGTCCAGTGGTTTAGCATTTCTGAAAAATAAAAGAGAGAAGAGGATGACATTCCTCTCCTTCCTTCCACTCTGCACCTCTTCCTTCCCTCCCTCTGGCAAGATTATCAGGCTGGACCAGCTTCTTAGGGAATTTGTGGTGTGGTGGGGAAGGCTGCCAAGTCCCCTAGTGGCTCCATCCTAAGGTCTCCTGGAGTTTAGAAGACATACCCCATCTGGGGGCTCTTGGACAGCCTTGCTCACTATTGCCTGAATGCAAACACACCCAACTCTTCCAGAATGCATCCTGCATGGGTCCTCCTCGGTCCCTCTCTTCTGCAGCTCACCAGCCATGAGCCCTGTTCTCACTCGTGTATCCTCTAGAGGCTTCTCCTCTAAACATCTGCAGTCCTCCAGCCTGCAAGCTTTATAGACCACTCCATTTCACATGGAAAACAGCAAGCTTAAGGAATGTACCTGCAGGAAGGGTCATTGCTGTGGTCAAGCCTGGGGGCAGATAGGGCTCCTGGGGTCCCCTCAGCTGAGACCTGACCTCGCTGCTTAGATGCAGGAGTCAGAAGCTCTCCCAGTGACCCTAAAGTATAGCTACAGTCAAGAGCTATGCCTGGTCCAGCCCCTTCCCCTGTTGGTTTCCCAGCCTCTGGCTTTCCCATAGCCACCCAGCTGGATGATGGGAAGTCAGCTTCCTGGCTGCAGGTGTCCTGATTCCGCAGACCTGTCCCAGGCCCGACTGAGTCGTGTACTGACTGTGAGCCACTCCTTTAACCCTGCCCTGAATTACTCACTGGCCTCTGCGGTCCACGGGGCTAAGGTTTCTGTGCACAGCTGGATTATCAGCATATTGAGGGCAGAGGCCAGGCTGTCCCTTTCTCCAACCCCCAGACAAGAGACAGATCTCTCCATGGTGACTGACTGTCCCCTTCCTTCCAGTGCAGGGACTACCGGGGCGGTATGCTGTCTGGGGACCTCTGCGAGGACCTGTGCGTGGCGGGAAAGCTGCTGTTCCAACGCTGCCTGCACTACAACAGGGGCAAGAAGGTGCTACAGGCTGACTGGCGGGGCCGGCCCGTTGTCCTCAAGTCCAAGGAGGAGGACTTCTCCAGTTTCCCGCCCCTTGGCCTGTTGGAAGGGGAGGGTGGCCAGGACATCCCCGAGGCGGAACTCCTCCTGATGGTGGCCGGGGAGGTTAAGAGCGCCCTGGGCCTGGAGCTGTCCAAAAGCAGCCTGGGGCCGTCCAACAGCAGCCTGGGGCCGTGGTGGCCGGGCAGGTGGGGCCCGCGATGGCGGGGACAGCTGGCCAGCCTGTGGGCCCTGCTGCAGCAGGAGGAGTATGTCTACTTCAGCCTGCTTCAGGACCTCAGCCCCCATGTGCTGCCCGTGCTGGGCTCCTGTGGCCACTTCTACGCCGTGGACTTCCTGGCTGCGGGCAGCCCCCACCACCGGGCTCTTTTTCCCCTGGACCCGGCCCTGGGTGGCCCTGGGGGTGGCCAGGCCAAGGCCATCAGTGACATTGCGCTCAGCTTCTTGGACATGGTGAACCATTTTGACAGTGACTTTTCCCACCGCCTCCACCTCTGCGACATCAAGCCAGAAAACTTTGCCATCCGGAGCGACTTCACAGTAAGTGGTGCAGGGTGGGTGTGTTTCTGTGTGAAGAACGGAGCTCTTGGGTCTGGTGGGAAGGGAATGAGAGGGTTTCTGAGCTCCTGTCCTGAGTTAGCAAACCACTGTTGCTTCTGTAGTCTCAGAACTCAGAGAGCTCCCACTCACCAGACCACTTCCTCTCAGATGTTAGCAAGGAGCAGATGCATTTGGAGTGAGGATTTGAATGGACGGAGCCCACAGTGGGAGGCAGAGGGCCAGGCCAGGTTCGTCCTCCCAGAGGGCTGTTCTGGTTCCTTCACCCGAGCCCCATGGCTGCTTTGAGTAGCCTCTCTTGCAGGTCTGTTTAACTTGAGCAGAAAATAGTCCGCAGGAGGTGAGGGGCTGCAGAGGGTGATGAGGGAGTGGGGGGCCTCTGGTGTGGAGGTGCTGTTCTCAAGCTGCACACGCTCTGCGACCCGGTGATTTTTTTCTGGAGAGGTTCCAGTTAGTTTCCATTCTCTATGTAAGACTTCTAGAGGAAGAAATGGAGCTTTCGTGCCTTCTGCAAGGGAAAGACCTGCCCAGGTAGAATATCTGCCACTGCATGCGGCACATCTCCTGCCCGGGGGCCGGCAGCCGCGTGAGAACAGCAGGAACGGAAGAGCAGCAGTGGGAGCCTCAGTGTCTTCATGTAACACAAACCCCTCTCCCTTTACCTGGCTGGGCGAATACTGGTGTGTCAGAATAATGCTGCTGCAATGATCCCAGTGCCCTCAGGCTGTGCCAGGCACTGGGACCCTCCAACAGGAAGTAGCGATAGGGCTGGCAGGGATGCCGCGGGTGCGGGATGGGTTTGGGGAAGGTGGTGTGCTCTGCTTCCCACCTGCTGTAACAAGTTCATTCCTACGCAGTCAGTGCCGCCAACCGAACAGCCAGACCAGATTGGCTCCAGTCACTGGGGCCTGCTGGTCACTGTGGGGCCTGGTTCATGGTAGGGTCATGCTCTTCATCATGGTTGTAACATAAAGGGACAAAAAACAGGCACAGTTACTGCCAGTCATGGCCTCCAAGGCAGGTGGCACAGGAGTGGCATGGCCTTCTGAAAGCAGCTGGAAAACGAAATCTGCTGCCCGTGTAAATCCCTTCTCCAACCACGCCCTCATCCCTGTGAAGGGCTGTACATCTCACCTTCAGTGCTCTGTCCTAATGCCTCGGCCCCCGCTGCCCTGCAGGGGCTGACAAGCCAGGGGTGCTTCAAAGTGTGGCAGGGAATGAGCTAGGAGGTTCTGGGAGATTCCAGGGCATCTGTGTGCTGGGCTTGGAACTCCAGGGAAACTCAGCTCCGTTTGCAATACTGAGTGCCATGTGCATCTTCCAGACACTGTGCCGATATGTGTGTGGCGGGGAATGACCCACAGGCACACTGAGGCCTTGGGGAGGAAGTCGGGGAGTATCCACACACAACCCCCCACCTCTGGGCAGCTGCGGGCCAGTTCTTGCCTCTCAGTTACTCCCTTCTTCCTCTGGCAGGAATCAATAAGCATCAGTGAGTGGGATCCAGCAAGTGCCGTAATTGTTGAGGGAATTTCGAGGATATTGAGGGAATTTCAAGGATATCTGCTTCCTGAAGGAGCTGGGGCTGATGGGGTCTGCGAGGCCGAGTCTGCGACATCAGAAGCTTTTATCTACACACTTGTTGATTGTCCAGTGACTGGTTTGTGGGAACCACCTAAGTTGTGCCTCCAATACCTTGCACACCATCAGCACAAAACATCTGCTCAATGAAACCAGTGACTATGAAGCCTGCACCTAGCCCTGGACTGCGTTTTGGTGGCTGGTGCTGCACCACTCAGGGCTGTTACCTCCACTGCAGCCTTGGCTTGGGTGAGAATAGGGAGGGGAGGACAGGAGTCGTCCCGTTCACCAGTTCTGCTGTTCTGGACCCTTCTTGCAGACCCTGGGGTTCAAGGAGTTATTTTACCCAAGTATTTTACAACTTTTGAGTGAAAACCAGCAGTATCTGCCTCACCAGAGAGCTCATTAGAAATGCAAATTCTCAAACGCCACCCCAGACCTACTGAATCTGAAACAACGGGGGATGGGAGCCAGCAATCCCTGTCTTAAAAACAGTCCTCCTAGTTGATTCTCATGTGGGCTCAAGTTTGAGAGATGGTGAGCTCAGAGTGCAGCGGGCGGGTCCTGCCTTTGGCCCAGGTTGCTGGGCTGCCCCTGCGGAAGGAAGGGGTGCCTCCCAGCGGATCTTGAGGGTGTGCCCAGTGGCTGTGAGTACCTAGGAACCATCACTACTTCATGATCCTGAACTACTGCCCCCCAGTACCCTTTGCCAGCAGATGGTATGAAGAATGAAATAATTCTTGTTCATTTTCCTATTCTGATGCCAGGAGAAAGTTTGAAGAAGATGAGGCAAGTTGGGTAATTTCATGCAGGAAGGATTTTATGATTCTACTGATATTAAGAAACATGATGTAGATTTTTATGTTTTTGTTTTTTTATTTATAAAATACCATTCTTATTTTAGGTGCATAGGGTTACATTATAAGAGCTATAATCCATTGTAGACCTCATACATTAAAAATTAAAAAATAAATCTGGCTCTCCTTGGGAGATGAGAAGGAAACTATCAGAAATGGAAAGGAGAAGTTGCAAGAAGCTAAAATTCTAATTAGGGGCCGGGGAGGGGAGCTGGGGAGTGTGCCTGAAACCGTAGAAGGAAGAGTCGTAGCCCCAGTAATGAATTATAAAGACGGGAGAGTCATTAGCATAGCCCTTCTTCATTCTTAGTGTGTTAACCAGGGCAAATAATGAAATCAGCTATTTGTTTTGGCTAAATAATGGGATAGGAAAGATTAAAATGAGAAGTCGTAGCGCCCGAATTCGTGATTAGGCAAAACCCCTTAAATGGAGAAAAGGTCTATATTGTTTATTTTCATTGTTCTCCACATAGTTTGAAATACAACTCCATTTTACTAAACAATCCCCAAGAAACCTCATTGCCTTTAGCATCAATCCTGAATGAAAAACTAAAACTAAAACCCAAACCAAAATGTGCCTCACAAACTGCATAGAACTGAGGAGGAATACCAATGACTGAAGCGCTGTTTGAAACACGCCCAAAGGGAGAAGGAAAGGCTGCCGTTTCCACGCTGACCTGTGAAGGCTTGTGAAATGCCACTGACTCCATCGAATTCATCAACTTTCCTAGTGGCTGTTTAACACCCGAAGCTAGAAACGGCTTGATTTGGGCAGATTCCAGGTCTTCTCAGGTTCGAGCTGATCTGTTTTTGTTGTGGCATCCAGGTGACGGAGGAAGAGCTGCATATTTTAGAAGTTCTTCTTTTTCTGTTTTTGAAGTCTGTTTGGTTCAATGCCAGGGAGATAAATCTGAAGTTCCAGGGGTCATCGGGTCCTCACAATGACAGGGGAACTCAGGCATGGCTCCTGTTCAGGGCCTTTGCATATCAATCTTAATTCGAGAACTTACCTTCACTTTGTCGTCTGTCGATCCAAAACCAGCTGACTCAGGTAACAGACATGCCGTGAAGGGAACACAGGCCCTGCCCACCTCAGTTTCTCCCTCAAACCCAGAGACCTGCCTTTCGAATGTGGATTCCTTGGATTGCTTGTATTCATGAGGATAGATTCTTTGTATCTTACAGTTTTACAGTCCTGACTCTTGAAGGTCAGAGACCAAAGTGATAAGGGAGCGGAGGGGAAATTCATTTACAAGACATCTCAGAGATCCTACCGGCAAAGCTGAGAAAGTGTGTCAAGATGAAAAGTGATATTTGTGGTGACAGTTCCGAATCCTGGGCTTTCACCGTGGCTGCAGAGGTTCTTTTTGTAGTTAAAGCCTTGCAATAACTATGACAGTTGCCTGTGTAAAAGAAAATGCATGTAGACACTTTAGGGGAGCAGTCCACTTCCCAGGGCATGGCTGGGGCTTTCCTCTTGGCTCGTGGGAGTTCTGGGATCACCTGTGACCTGGACAGTGGCACCCGCACGAGCTGAGCAGAAGCTGTGAACAGGCCCCCTCTCCACGGAGCTCACCAGTAGCCCTTTGATAGCCCTGTGCTCTTTTGATTACAGGTGGTGGCTATTGATGTGGACATGGCCTTTTTTGAACCTAAAATGAGGGAAATCCTTGAACAGAATTGCACAGGAGATGAAGACTGCAATTTCTTTGACTGTTTTTCAAGGTGTGATTTGCGAGTCAACAAGTGCGGAGCGCAGCGCGTCAACAACAACCTACAGGTGAGCAGAGGCCGCCAGGGCTGGGGGAGGGAGGGTGCTCTCCAGCTGTTCCTGCTGCTAGCACTGCAGATGCCCTCTGTGGAGCTCAAGGGCAACCTTGTCAGGCCATCCATCTGGCTCAGTCGATGTGGTCAATAAAGGCAGGACTGCGGGGATGGGACAGTCATGTGCTCTTTGTTGCCCTCCCCCAGGGTTGTTGGTCAGGTGACCCAGGGCCATCTGTTAGGTGCACCCCCTGCAGATCTGGCTGCTGGGCTTCCTCTTGCCCAGGCTCCACCCCACGTATCAACAACCTCTCATGGGCACGGGCACACACACAATGAGAACCCAGAGACTAATCCACCAAAGACAAGACTGAGAAGGGTGCAAAGCAGTCCTGAGACACTGGCCTCACTAGAGGTTGGACAGAAAGCACCATCCAGACAGGCCAGGAGTCAGGACCAGAAGGTAGTTTAGAGTGGAAGAAACGAGGCAAGTCCAGAAATCAGCCACAAATGGAATGCACGCAGGACTCGGGCATTCGGAGGCAGCGGGCCTCAGGCTCCCTGTCTGGCGTTGAAGCATCTCCCCTCTTGTGGCAGAAGCTGTTTCTTTCGGCCCTCACTGAGGCTTTCATGGAGGGTGGATGCACGTGGGCCCACAGGTGCTCATCATAGCTGGAGGAGGCCCCGCAGTGTCCAGGGGGACCTCCCCGTGGCCTGGTTGCATGTGATCGCTTACGAGGCTCTGGCTTCACACTCTCCAACCTGCTCCCCTAGTGGGCCCTCCACTGTAGTTTGTCCTCCTCCTTCCTTGAACCTGAAAGGCCAGTGTGAGTCCACTGCAGACCCAAAACGCAGGTTACATAGGAGCAGGAGAGAGGAGCCCAGCATGGTGCTACATCATCCGTGATGGGGATGATTTGGGAAGACGGGGACAGGTTTGCTGTTAACCTAGTGGTCCCAGCCAGGCCAAACAAACACACCGACTCTACCACTCCAGAGTCTACAGAAACCTTCTGGGCCAAAGAATCACTGAGTATTTCCCCTTTCAGGAAGCCTAGGAACGCGGTGGCCTTCAGAGGCATCTCCAACCCAGCCTCTTTAATGTGGACTCACACCCTTGGTGGAGTCTGTCATGAAATCATTCTTCTTGAGCTGTGGGATAATTTTCACCTGAGCATCCACTGCCTTGCGATCCCATCCCACAAAATGGGCACACAAACACCTGCGCTTTGCACTGTAACGAGAGGCTAAGTTTCCTCCTTTATGTAGAAAGGGCTCTTACTGATTCACTAAGGGGCAGGAGGAACACGAAGAAAATTGGCAGAACAGTCACCAAACACACAAATGATGAAATCCAAATGGCCAAGCAATTTGGAAAAGTATTTTGTCTTACCATTCAAAGGCATGCAGGTTAAAATTCAATGATAATAAATTTCACTTACCAATCGGGAATAGTTGTTGAAATGCTACTAGTTAACAGTTGAGGCTTCAGGGAAACAGAGAAATGTCTATACTGCTAAGGTGATTGTGAATCGCTTCTCTCTTGAGGGTGTGTGGCAGTTAGACTTAGCCCTGCTCTTGAGTTGGGCAATTTTATTTGTGCACATATCTGATTATTGACTTTGAATAAAGTCCTAGAAATGAAATTACACTTTTTATTAGGATACGAGAAAATATGAAGCATTAGGTGAAAAAAAATGCAGGTTACAAATCAGTCTTGACAATACCATCCTGTTTTTTTGTTAAATAGCATCTGATCCCTCATATACCAAAATGTCAAATACACCGTTATATCCCAAACATCAAAAGCAAGTATTTCTGGAAGGTAGGATTACAAATAATTTTCTTTATTTTATATTTTCTTAGTTTTTTACTTTGTATTTCCGTTTTATTTTAGAGACAGGGTCTCGCTTCATCACCCAGGCTAGCGTGCAGTGGCACAATCAGCTCACTGCAGCCTTGAACTCCTGGGCTTAAGTGATCCTCTCACCTCAGCCTCCCAAATAAATGGGACTGCAGGTGCATGCCACCACACCTAGCTAACTTTTTAATTTTTAATTTTTTGCAGAGACGTGGTGTTACTATGTTGCCCAGGCTGGTCTCAGGCTTCTAGTCTCAAGTAATCCTCCCATCTCATTCTCCCAAAATTCTGGGATTACAGGTTCGAGCTATCATACCCAGCCTTAATTTTCTACATTTGGAATCCAAAATACCCCCAAAAATCTTGCTCTGCATAAATTTACAAATCAATAAAATGGAAAAAAAACTGTCTCAGAAATAGACCTGTGAAATACAGGTATTTAGCCTCTAATAAAGGGGGCCTTTTAGACCAGGGGAGGAAGAGCTGGATTGCACAGTGAGCAGTGCTGGTAAACTGGCTGGCTGAGCACGACAAACACTATGTTAGCTCCCTAATCCTGACCTCACACTACATTCCAGATGACTCAGATACATGAAAAGATGAAATCCTTAAGGTACCAGAAAAAGCTGGGCGAGTTTCAAATATTATTCTAGTGTAGAGAAGGCCTTTGCAAGTATGAGACAAAGCCAAAGAGGAACCGTTGACAAATTTAATTATCTTTCAGAAGAAACCCCATGTTGGTGTAAACAAAATTACACACACACAACAGAGCAAATTTAAAAGTTACATGAGAAAATTTGCAAAGCGTTTGTGGTTCTTCTTATAGACTAGGGATACAGAGGTTGGAAGGGGGCTCCTTCTGGCTGCTGGGGCTCATTCTCCCAGGACTGGCTTCACCATGGGGAGACCCACTTTCCAGAGGCAGCATCTAGTGATTGGTTTAAGAGGGTGAACCTCAAGCCCCCTGTGCCTCACTAAGGGAACTCCACAGGGACCCCCAGCCCCACACATTTGCTTCTTCCTCAGTTCCATGGAGTGTGGTTCCAAAGGACAGGCCTCAAAGAATCCCTGCCTGCAAACCTCCGTCTTCAAGTCTACTTCGTGGGGAACCAACCTAAAGCAAGGGCAATGTCCTTAAGATATAAAGAGCATCTACAAATGAACACAACAAAGGCCAAAATTAGAAACTTGACCATTCATTGAAAAGGAAACACTAGTAGCTCTCAAACTAAGAGAAATGCAAATGAAACCATTTTCACCCATCTGTTGGCAGAATGGATCTGTGGCGCTGGTGTTGGAGAGGCTAAGGGAGGACAAGCATTCTTTGATACATTGCCAGGGAGTAGGAATTAGTAGAAATTTTATGGAGTCAATTTAACATATCGATCAAAACAAAAATGCACATGCCCTTTGACCCGGAAATCCCATTTCTAGAAATGTAGTCACAGGCACAAAATGCAATAGCATATATCTGCAAGACATTTATCGCAGCATTGTTCATAACAGAAAATGTTATTATGCAACCTGAATTCCATCGACAGGAACTGGTTAAATAACCTATGATACATGCACACATTTCACAAGTGGCCATTCAGTCACATGGAATATCCTCATAAGAACTGATTTGAAGGGAATGGCTGCTCGAGGTGGCTCATGCCTGTAGTCCCAGCACTTTGGGAGGCCAAGGTGGGTGAATCGCTTGAGCCCTGGAGTTCAAGAACAGCCTGGGCAACATGGCAAAATCCTGTTCTCTACAAAAAATATAAAAACTAGCTAGGCATGGTGGCACATGCTTGTAGTCCCAGCTACTCAGGAGGCTGAGGTAGAAGGATCGCTTGAGTCAGGGAGGCTGAAGTTGCAGTGAGCCAAGATGGCACCACCGCATTCCAGCCTGGGTGACAGAGTGACACCCTGTCTCAAAAAAAAATCAATTTGGAGTGATCTCCCTCATATAAATTGGGGTGGAAGTTTGAGAGCAGCGGGTGTAATATACTACCCATGTGTAAAAAAAGGGAATGTCAAAAAGCGCATGTCAAAGACTGTCTCATTCTTAGAGCAGGAGCTGAGCGGCCAGGTGGGGTGGAGCCCAAGACTGCAGTCTGGCCTTAACTTTTTAGATTTTGCACATGAAAATGTATTCTCTATTAGGAAAAAAAAAACAAACACAATTAGGTTTTGAAAAGAGTCCTTGCCGTTGCAGGGATTGTAAAATGGAAGTTGAAGTTTTTGTCCTCTGTGAAGCACTGGCTCCTACAATGGAGCCGTTTGTTCATTGAATCTGATACCAAGTGCGATACAGAGAAATCAAGCACGAGGAAGCATGCAGCTCCCGGTTCATTTCTCCCAAGTCTGGGAAGCTGGAGGAGCTATAAAACAAACAACATGTTTACACGGAGAAATTTCAAGAGATCCTCAGCATCACTGAATTTCATACCCGATTAGAATGAAAGAGAGTGGCTAATTCTCACTTCTGCTCCTAGAATAACACGTTTCACAGAGCCTTAGAAAAGCCTTATGCCTGCAGCCTGTTCTCTCAAATACACCCTTTTATCCGTGAGCCTTAAAGTGCGATACAGGCAGCCACTCAAGTTCACACGCTTCTCCCTCACGCACTGTTTGGCCCTCCAGACGACCTGGTCAGGTGGTCATCGTGGTCACTAGGACCGGCTTGTGGATAAGAAAGCTCATCTCCAGGTGGTGACGGCAAAGCTGGCCTCCCTCAGACCTGCAGAGGACCAGGTCTTTCTGCAGCAGTGACTGCCTGTGACTTCTGCTTCCCTTCCTCCCTAGAAATGTGTCCGGTCCTTTTTCAGTGTCACCCAGGACTTCCTCCATCTGCTGGGGGGCTGGAAAGGGAACTTTCTGTCTCACGCCCAGGTCGGCTTCTCCTCTCGGAGGAGGTGTTGTTTGTTCCTGGTGCTGAAAGGTTTAAGCTGCAGAAGTGAACGCACGTTCCAGAATCTGATGGTCTCTGAATTGTGTTCCCTGAAGGATGGGGGTGGGGCGGGAGGGAAGCTGAGATCTGTTTCAGAACCAATCTGGGCTTGGGAAGCTTTTAGGAGGATTTGCTGCCCTGAATTAACTGCCCGCCCTTCTTTCCTTCAGGTTATCTGTGACAAAATATTTCGCCATTGGTTTTCGGCACCTCTCAAGAGCTCTGCAGTCTCTTTCCAGCTTCAGCTGCAGTTACAGGAGGCGGTGCAGGAATGTGCAGACCCTGTGGTCCCCAGCGGGAACACCCAGAGAGCAGCCCCCAGCATGTTCTGGAAGCTTCGCAGACTCCTCCAAGCCACACTGAGGGAGCTGCAGGAGGCAGAGAAGTAGCCACTTTCTGGCCTTGAACAAGCTCACACAGAAAAAAAGAGAGCTTGATGGATTCCTTCTGCCATCGTTTTAAAGATGAGCCATTTCCCTGTGCAAACCAGTGATATCTGGGGTGCTGTTCTGGCCTCCACAGTATGGAGTGCCAAGTGCTGCTTCCAGAGACGTACCTCCCTCGATCTGGTCCTGCCCTGGCCTCTGACCTGTTGCCTGGTGTAAAATGAGATGAGGGAGCGGGTGCGGTACAGAGCATTTTACTTCAGGGCTCTCTGTCAGAAGACACAAACCTGTGTGCGATTGCTCGAAGCAGAGAGCACTTGTATCTGGTTATACCAGCAGAGTTCCAGCTGTTCTTTCCCATACATCGTTACCACATTAAAGTGTGTGTGCATGCAAATGAATGTGTATGCCTGTGCCTGGGTGCACATGAGCATGTGAGCATGTGTGAGCGTGCACACATGTGCCCATGAGTGTCTGCATGTGTGTGTGTGCACAGGCGAGTGTGCTCATGAGGCATATGTGTGCCTGTGTGAATGTGTATACGAGTGTGAATGGGTGTGTGCACATGAGTGCACAGGTGTCAGCATGTGTATAAGTCTGGGCACATGTACATGACTGAGTGTGAGCAGGTGAGTATGTTGGGGATGTGTGTTAGGGTGGGGAGTGGTGCTTTCTCTAGTGTGTCCTCTGGAACAGCTTGTCAACCAAGCAAAGAAGTGTGACCTTTCTTTTGGAATACAATAAAAAAAATACATCTTTAGGGAATATAATTTGCGTTGCAGAGTGTGTAATGGCTGGCAGCTTATAGAATTTTTCATTTTGTGGGATCCACCAAGGTTATGGATGGGGCTTTCGGGAGCCAGTATTTCATACACCTTCCCCTGGGCAGGAACTGCAGGTTGGCTTGATGCACTCGAGATGCACTTCCCACTCGAGAGAAAATCGAAGTAGAGCGAATGCTAAGGTCAGCTTTGGCTCCAGGCAGGACCAGAGACCCGCACCTTTCTTTTGAGGGATTGCAGACCAAGTGATAGGCATCAACTCACACTGAGGCATGGTACGCTCACCAGTGGTGACCCCAAGGAAGCTTTCCAGCAAAACACAGACGGGGCACGGCCATGTGGAGCCAGTGAGCTTTCACTTAAAGGGATCTGGTTTCTACTTACGCCTGTGACCCATGAGTGCTCAACAAACCAACTGATCACCCCTTTTTAGAAATCCCATGAAAAGGGAAATTGAGAAAGATGGAAGAATCAGAAAATCATGTTGGTGGGTGACACATTGGAGAAGACTTATTAATCTGACGTTTTAAAAGTCACAAATCAACACATTCCAAATGATCTCTTATCCTGGTCTGCAACCCCTTTCTAAACCTGAGAAAGGGGAGTACCTTCTTCCGTAATTTGGGGTCACCTTGACTGACTCTGCCCCTCAGGGCACTCTGAGAAATGATGTGTGGGGCTAGGTTGATCAAAGGCCCCAGCTGCAAATTCTGCCTTCCCCAAGGACCTGTTGGAAGGCCCACGGCCAGCTGCTATTCTTATCCATCACCACTGGGGATCTTCCAAATGACACCGAGTTCCACAGAGGGCCTCCTCTCATTACGGACAGGAAGACTGGCTTTGCAATTTTATTCTAGCAAGAAGGAAAAACCCACGTCAGCCACCCTGTGGCACAAGTAAATTAAAACCAAAGTTCCATGGTGAGGACTAGGATTAGCGAATTCCACAGGAAAGGGGGCTCTGGGCTGGAGGGCAGAGGGTCCTTTTTTCCCCAGTGCTGCACTGGGTGTGTTGCCTTTCTGTGGTAGTCAGGGGCATACTTTGGGTGAGTTCACCTTCTGGGCAGGTCCTCTACAAGCAAAAAGGTTTACAGGGAGACGGGTGTGAGGTGGAGGGAGGGAGGGAAGGAGGGAAGCCCCACCCAGCGTTGCCCTCTGTGGCCTTTAAACAGTGGGTTTTGCTCTGGGTGGTCCAGTGGGTCTCTCCTGGGTGGACTCCGGGATGCCAGCCATTTGTTAGTGGCCTGAGCTCACTGACCAGGCAGCAAAGCCAGCCTGGAAAAGGGAAAAAATTAGTTTTCCTTTCAACCAAAATGGAAAGACATGTTTTTGTTTACTATGGACACTACACAACATATAATTACCCAACACAATTGTGGTTTTATTGATGAAAGGGAGCTGTTTTCTCTCTTCCTGTTATGTTTGGCTACCCAGTTACACACACAGACACACACACAAACACACACCCTTTTCCATGCCTGCCTGGGAATTCCCATAAGGGCAGCAGCTCTTAAATTGTGGTGAAGCTTAGTTTGGTTTTTAATTTTGAAACCTTGCAAAATAATGCTTTTATGTAATGTAATAAGTTAACAGTGTGTATATCAATATTTAGTATTTTGAATATGGCAAATGAGTTTCTTCTGGCTGATCTAATTGAGCAACAACCCCACTCACAGGGGAAAATGTCTCCCTAGATGATTTCAATATTTTGTTATAATAACACATGTTAGACGGAACACTCTCAGAGACACGTTGATGGGATCTGAGAAAGATTATAAAGCGAACTCATCAAGCTCAGGCTATTTCTCTTTCATTATCCAAATGAAAGCAAATGGTGCTTTATTCATCTCCAGTTCTTCATCAGGATTCCTTTGCCACAGTTTACCCAGATAAATGGTAGTTAAAACGTCATTTGATGAAAAGAAAGAATTCCCTAATTGTATACTCTGTTGGCTTACAGCTGACAAACCCTAACACATTGTGGTCTGTGTAGAAACTGTAGGGGCTACTTGCTTGTGGATACCTGGACTGGTCAACAAGTCAGTTGGCCAACATCAGCTGGCAATGCCACAAAATGTCACAAAGGTTCACAAACACTGCCAATATTGCTAACCCTCCTCTCAATTCTCATCTCATATGAGGCAAATAAAAGCTAACAGTCCAGAGACATGCTGCCTCCTAGAAGCCCACCAGGCTTAGCCTCCCATGCCTCCTGGCCCATCCTAAAGCCCAGCCTGCTCAGCCCTTCTAGAGTATCTAAGATGAACATCCAGGACATTGCCTTAAATGATTGGAAGAATGACTATTTTTAAAACTTGATTTGGAAGCTGTTCTTTGAATAGCGGTAGGTGGAGGAGTTTGGTTGAAAATTTTTTAAACCAATAACAGCATGAAGATGCTCTTGTGTTCACCACACTAGCCCCTGTAGTTGGCAAACAAATGCCACTTGGGCTCTAACATCTGTTAGTTCAGGGAAAATAGAGCTATGGAAAGAAGTGCCCCCACCTGGTTCACCGTCCTGTGCTGCTTCTCCTTAAAACCTGCCTTTTGCTTCTGTTCCTTTGAAAAAGCAATCTGCTACAGCTGAAGCTGATGGAGCTGGTCTTTGAGGTTCATTTACAAACTTACCTCCCAGAGTCCGCTCCTCACCTTCTAAATCGCAATAACCACCTCGCCCACAGCCTGTTGTGAGGATTTAAGGCGATGATGCGCACCGAGCTCGTGGCACAGGGCCTGGTGCAGAAACAGGCACGGGAATCGTCCACAAATGCCAATGGAAGGACTCCAGGTAGGGGACCAGCTTCAGAATCCCACCACACCAGCACTCTAGCTCAGGAAGACCCAGCGCTGGGCTTTAACTCTGCATGGAACTGTGCCTGGAGCCACTCTCTGTGGATGCTGGTCTTGGCTAAAAGCTTCGTCCAGGTTTTCCTTAATGACTTAAAGCAGCGGTCCCCAGCCTTTTTGGTACCAGGGACTGGTTTCATGGAAGACAGTTTCTCCATGGACAGGGTGGGGAGGGGGTTGGTTTTGAGATGATTCAAGCGCATTACATTTATTGTACACTTTATTTCTATTATTACATTGTAATGTATAATGAAAAAATTACACGACACACCATAATGTAGAATCAGTGGGAGCCCTGAGCTTGTGTTCCTGTAACTAGATGGTCTCATCTGGTTGACGGGAGACAATGACCCATCATCAGGCATTAGATTCTCATAAGGAGCACGCAACCTAGATCCCTCATATGTGCCGTTCACAATAGGGTCCGCGTTCCTATGAGAATCTAATGCTGCGGCTGATCTGACAGGAGGTGAAGCTCAGGTGGTGACGCGAGTGATGGGCAGCAGCAGTAAGCACAGATGAAGCTCCACTCACTTGTTCACTGCTCGCTCCTGTGGTGCAACCCAGGTCCCAACAGGGCCCAGACCAGTCCTGGTCCATGGGGAGCTGGGGGTTGGGAACCCCTGAATGAAAGGAGACCAGAGAGTGGATGCAACTGGACGCTGCTCTCGGTGGACACTGACATCCTCAGCCAGCTTCTGTTGCTGGGCCCCAGCACGTTTTAAGGCTAGGTGTTGACAAATCACAAGAGTTGGATGTTATTGGTTGATTCCGTTTCTGCCTATTTAATAGGAGTGGGAGACAGATCTTATCAATTCGCATTTCCACGTCACTGAGGCTGGGCTTGTGGATTAGCCACATGTCTGCTTTTTTGGTGAATTGTGCACATACTTTGCTCATTGTTCACTAGGTCGTCTTTCTAAAAAATGATGAATCCGGTATAAATGCTGCAGATATTTTCTTCCCGTGCACGGTCTGTGTAACTATTAACTGCCACTGTCAGCGAGGAAACAGATGACTGAAGCTGGCTGCTCTTTTCTAAAAACATACTTTGTTTTCTTTTGCTGTTGAGTACACTTTAGGGTAAAAGGCTGTCTGACCGCTTTTCCCCCCAAGTCTAATGGCTTTCAAGTTTGCTTTCTAAAATGCATCCTAGAGAGCTGTCTGCTCCCGAGCCCTGTCCTCTCCCGGACTGGCCACTTTTGCTTTGTGATGTGAGAATACCCAGGACCGATTTGTCCCCTCTTTTGGATTCTGAAACCCGCCTCAAAGGGTTTTGATCCCCAAGGTTGGCCTTCCTTCTGCTCCTTGTATTTCGCCAGTGGGGTGTAGTTCACTCTTCCTGTGTGTTGCTGAGGCTCAGCCTTTCAAGAAATCCTACAGGACACTTTGAAGAGCAGAGAAAGGTGTTTGCTGGGCTCCACTTTGAGTGTCTTGTCTGAGCAGCTGGCGTGGTCTGCTGTGCTGGACCCCTATCAACTGCAGTAGGGCTGGCAGCAAAGCAGCTACATTGTTTGGGGTCTATATCCCGGGGTTCCTTGTCGTGCCAGGAAAATTTAAGACATGGGCACACACGAGGAGTTTAGGAGAGAGGTTTAATAGATGAGAGAGAAACAGTTCTCTCCATAGAGAAAGGGGTCTCTGGTTGGGAAGGACCAGCTGGTGGCCAAGGCGCCAGATTTTATAGTCTGGTTTTAGGAGGTGGTGTCTGACTCAGCTCGGACTCACAGATTGACTGGATCGGGTATGACGTTTACATAGTGCATGGGGGAGGGGGAAGGCTGGTCACCTCACCCTAATCTTATTAGGCAAATGGGCTTTCCAGTGGATCGGGCCATCTTGTCTGCTCGGCTGTACACGTGGCTGGCAGAGAAGGGAAGATGGAGCTGGCATCCTCAAGCTGTCTAGTCCCTCGACGCCGCCAGCATTCGCTCATGCAGCCTCCCAGCTTGCTCGTCTCTCTGCAGCTTGACTTTACAGGCTGCTCGACGCTAGAAAAGGATTTGGGGCTGTTTTTCATTAACAAGAAAAGCCTTTCTGAGGACTCACAGGCCCTCACTATCGGCCTAAGTAATTGCTTCTTAGCTCCTGTACCAGCAGGTTTGGGAGGCTGAAGAAGAAACACGCAGAGCCAGCACACCAGGCAGAGTTCACGGAGGGAAACTTTTAAACAGAACCACCCAGCAGTGCTGGGCTGGACAGGAGAACTGGAGTCGCTTGCAAAATGCATGCAGTTCATGGAGCATCTTCAGTGAGCGTCCTCCCACGGTCACCTTCTACCCAGCAACCTTCATTTCACCTGACACAAAGGGCCTCTATACCTGGTTTCACATTCTGTGATGTGGGCTGGGGGCTCAGATGTTCCTCATAGACAAGGAATGAATCCCTGGGATGGCCGCTCCCAGATTCCTTGGCTCAGAACAGAACGGAGCTAAGACATCATGCATCCACGGCCATTCTCAGGGTGTGTTTAAGTTATCACTGACAAGTGTGTCTGCCACACATGGCCAGCAGTCCAGGAGCTCACAAGCAGGGCACATCCTTCCTGTCTTCGGGAGGCTCCATGCTACAGAAACTCACCCTTCTCTGCCTCTCCTGCCTCTTCCTTGGGCTCAGACATTTTCTTTTCCTCCTCTATGTCACTGGCCAGGCGAGGTGGCTCATGTCTGTAATCCCAGCACTTTGGTAGGTGGAGGCAGGTGGACCACCTGAGGTCAGGAGTCCAGCCTGGCCAACATGGTAAAATCCCATCTCTACTCAATATACAAAAATTAGCTGGGTGTGGTGCCACACGCCTGTAATCCCAGCTACTCGGGAGGCTGAAGCACAAGAGTCACTTGAAACTGGGAGGCGGAGGTTTCAGTGAGCCGAGATTGTGCCACTGCAGTCCAGCCTGGGCGACAGAGTGAGGCTCTGTCTCCACAAAAAAAAAAAGAGAAAGAAAATTGAAAAAAATTGAAAAATTTAAAAAGTTACTGGGATCCGTTGTATTTCCCACGTCTGGTGGTTGAAACATGAACTCTGAGATGAAAACCTGAAATCTTTTCTCAGCAGCGCCATCTAGCAGTTTAGTGACACTGGGCAAGTGACTTAACCTCCCTGTGCCTTAGTTTCCCCATCTGTAAGTGCATTAATAATTTTAATTGCCCTATCTCACAGGGCTGTTGTGAGGATTTTCTGGGACAGGGCACATATTGAGAGAGGTCAGTAACTGACTACAAGCTGTTTTCAGCCACAAGGTTGGCTTTGGTGTGGGAAGTAGTCTCTCCTGCTTCTCTTCCCGACCCCTTCTCACTGCATCCTTAAACTCCTTTCTTGGCACAGACTCTTTGTTCAGTGATCTCACGCTGCAGCGACAGCCCCATCCCAGCCCTCTGGAAGCTGCATCACACAGGGTGAATCTCAGGGAAGAGAGCCTTGGGGGTGGGGGAGCCTGGCACACGTCTGTCTATCATATTCCACTTGTGATTCTGATGCACATTGCCCCAACCTGGCCGAGCTTCCCTGCCTGAGAGCATGGTGGACTCTGCTGTGCAGCTGTGCGCCTGAGAGAAGCTTCTGCCTGTGCAGCTGAGAACCGGTCAGTGCAAGAGCTCCTGGCTCCTGCTTGACCTCGCGCAGCTGAGGTTAGCAGATGGGCAAAGGCTGCGGTTCCTCTCAAGTGGAGGAGGTTGCTTGTTGTAGATGTCATTTGCCCTGTGGGCAAGAGCCAGTAGTCCCCAATCAACTTGGGCAGCAGAGTGGAGGGTTTTCCTGCAGAAGGGCTTCACCAGCCTGCACTCACTACGTTCATTTCTCTCTCCCTCACCTCCTCGTTGGGCCACCTTGGCTGCTCATCCTTGGAGATGGGCAGGTCAGTGTCCCACAGTGACCACAAAGCTTCATCACTCCAAGCGGGTTTAGAAAGATATTCCCAGATGGGCTCAGGGAGCGAGGACCATGGGCTGAGGCCTTAATACATGAGATGGACCAGCGTACAGTTGTGGAAGAGGCCTTGGGGTAACCAATAGAGACCCTGCCCCTGATATGAGGGGGCCATGGCTCCCAGATTCTGTTTGGAGGCCAATGGAAGCCCCATGCCAGAGAAGCCCTGTTTTACTAGGGAAGGTGCTGTCTTTGAAAGAAAAATCAATACCCCTGAACTCATTAGCCAGCAACGTCACAAACATTTAGAACAAGAGGCTTCAGCTAACACAGCTAGTGTGGAAAGGGCAAACAGGGAAACCTATTTATGAAAACTTAAAATAGTTCACCTTAATAGTGTAATTTCAGAAGTGCTATAATCTTGATCGTTGAGGGGTGTTTATAATCCAGTTTGCTAAGGGAAAGAGTGTAGCAAAGGCTTGGTTGGGTCCATGGGCGTCCAGCAGGCTGACTCTTGCGGGCTCTGACCAAGGAGGTTTTCTGTCTTGTTTGTGATCAGCAGTGGGACCAAAAGGCCTGGCTGGACCAGGGCATCATCAATTCTGAGAGCATCTCTGTTAAGGTGCTCCAGCCCTTAACAGCATCTGTAGCATTCCCCACTTTCTGCTCCTGCCGGAGTTAGAGACCCATGTGCTCACTCCAGCCTGCAGGGCATCATCCTCCTCTCTGCTGACACCAGGGGAAGCAGGCAGAGAACCCATGGCCTGCGCTTGACTACTTCTGGTTAAGAAGCCACCTCCAACCCCAACACACACACACTCATGTGCACATTTGTAAATACAGACACACTCATGCAAGCCCACACATGTGCACACACCATCACATTCATGCACACATCCTCCCTCTCATGTGCATGCTCACACACACACAACATCACACTCGTGTACACATTCTCCCTCTCACCTGCATGCTCACACACACACACCTCATCACACTCATGCATGCATCCTCCCTTTCACATGCATGCTCACACACACCTCATCACACTCATGCATGCATCCTCCCTTTCACATGCATGCTCACACACACACAGTCACACTCATGCATGCATCCTCCATCTCACATGCATGCTCACACACACACAGTCACACTCATGCATGCATCCTCCATCTCACACACATGCTCACACATACACACCATCACACTCATGCACGCATCCTCCTTCTCACTTGCATGCACACACACACCAGGAATCTAGTCCCAGAACTGCTACTTGCCTCCGTGGCCCTACCACCATCCGGGATTCCATGAACCAGTGGCCCCCACCTCACTCTGCCTCTCTCCTTCCCACATCATGAATGACACCTGTTTACCCTTCATAACAGGGCCGGCACCCATTTCACTTAAGCAACACTCTGCCCAAGTCACTGAGGGTTTTCTGTCTGTAGGAAAACAAAGGAAACTTACTTTTGAAAATTGCTGATGGTGGAGAGTCACCAAAAAAAGGGAAGTATGAGTTTTCCCTAGTACCAAACCAACAGCGCCATCACGCATTCCAGAATAATCATCCCTTTACAGAATTTGGGTGGGAAACTAATAACGTGAGCATCCAAGATCACTGTGTAGTACCTGACACGTTGCTCTCGTCTGTTTCCCTTTGGGAGCACGCACCAAGCTGACAGTGTGTGGTCACTGCCCATCCAGGTGGTACCTACGGACCCCGAGGCTCTCTCCCCATGTTCACTGCCCATGAAGTCCTATTCCATGTTCAAGGTGAAGCCAAATGTAATTTTATTTCCTAGTCCCACGAGAATCAATCTTCCTTCTTCTTTGGTTCTTAACAGGCTTCACAAACTCAATTCTACAAAATGGAATGCATCAGCTTCCTAAACCAGGGGCTTCTCAGGGCTTCCAGACCCCTGTGTCCCTTCCTGAAATGGGGGGGTCATCAGCACCATCCCTTTCCCCTTGTGCCCAATCCCCCCCGAGCCCATCGGTGCTGTCCTGTCCACCTGCATTCATTCACCTCCATCTGCTCTGGCCCAGCCCCACTCTCCTCTGGGACCTGGATCAATGTGGCAGCCTCGTCAGCAGCCTCCACAAACACGCTGTTAGGTGGAGAAGTCCAAGGCTCTGTTCACAGCCTCCCCAGCTTCAAATCTCATTCATTCCTTCCACACGTTTTTATCGAACACCTACAATGTGCCCAGCACCCTGGGGACAGATCAGTGAATAAAACGGGTCAAAAATCCATGTCCTCAAAGAGCTAACATTCCGAGGCAGGGCAATGGGTGGGCAGAAGGCAGGTGATAACTAACAATATAGCAAACAGCAAGTTATGTTTACCTTCAGCTAAAACATGCTGAGGGCTCTGGGTGGAAGCAGAGCTGGGTGGTGGTGTAGGGGTATTGCCCAGGAAGAAGAGCGTCCAGGCAGGGGCACATCCTGGCAAAGGCTGTGAGGCTGGACCGTGGAGGTATGAGCAGTGTGGCAAAGGAGCTCTCTGGAGGCTGGAGGCCAGAGATGAGCAGAGGATGATGAGGAGGTCGGGGAGCTCATCCCACAGGCTGGGCTCTGATTCTGAGGGTGGGAAGTGGAGGGGGTTTGGAGGTGTGTCGAGAACAGGCCTGGGGGAGGCAAAACAGGAAGGCTTTGGCGGGGGCTCCTGGGCATGGCTGGGCCCAGTGAGGCCTGTGGAGGAGTGGCAGCCTCTGCATGGAATCTGCTAATGGACCAGATATGGCCAAGAGAGGACTCCAGCAGCAACCCATGTTTTGTGGCCACTGCAGTGAAAAGATGCAGTAGTTCTTCCCTGAGACTTGGTGTCGCTGGGGAGATCAGGAGCCTGCTGAGTTTGGGTGTCTGTCCACCACTGAGGCAGAGGTATTGAGAAAACCGAGGGGTATGGCTAGAGACATCAAAAGTGGTCAGCGGAGGACAGCGTGAGTCCCCAGCTGTGACTTTCCCATTGCCCCAGAGCTGGACCGAGACAAGCTCTCTCTGTGTTACACTTTCTACTGCACACCCCACCCACCTTCTGCATCCTCTCCCTGGGCCCCTCCCCAGGGAAGTTCTCCCATGCAGCAGGATTGGCTCCTCTCTCCAGGGTGGCCTCAGCTCTGATGCTGCCTCCATGGCACCACACAGCTGGTCACCACTCACTGTAAGAAGCCACGCCAGAGCAGGAGCCATGTCTATTTGCTTTTCTTTATACCCTGCCCCCAGGCACGAGGCCTGGCCCAGAGGCACTGTGCGCTAAACACAGAGGCGAGTGACTGTGATGAGGAGCCTGGGGCAAATGTCTCTTCCCAAGATCCGTGAAACTCAGGAAAGTCCCTTGCTAGGCTCAAAACATGCATCGAAATGTTCCCTCCGTGATGGGAAACTGACTTGCAGATGGGTGATTTCTAGGCCTGCGTGCGCACAGCAGAACGGGGCAGAGGGACACAACGTGAGGAGTACCATGATGATTTTCATAATTTCAGGATGACCGCACAATTTTCACCCCACACCTCCAAACGCTGCTGCTTGTGCCCCATCCCGTCTCTGCTCTGCAGCCTTCTTTCCCATTTCAAGCCCAAGTTTGTCCCACAGAAGGGGCTCCCCACATGACCACAGGGCTCAGGAGGCTGTGATTTGGGGTTTGCCCTGCCCTGTTTACAGGGTCTTTGCTCTACCCCTGGTCTCAAAGGTTGGTGTCTCCTGTCAGCTCTCGCTCTGATGTTTTAAACTTTGTTTCTTGGAGCCCAAGGAGTTTGAGCAGGCAGAGGAAGAAAAGGGGAAACTGAGGCCTGTCTGTGAGCCCCCTCATCCTATTTCAGCCGGAACAGTTTTTCTGATGTTTTTGTTTTTAGATAGAGGTGGCCCAAGTCAGCTTTTACTTTAAAAGGGATCTGTCTATTTTAAAACAAAAAGTTGGAAACCACTTTTCTAGAGCTTTGAGACCCACTCTCCATGACTGTGAATCTGAGGCTGGAAGCTGCCTCCTGAGGCCAGCTAGGCTCTTCCTGTCCACAGAGTCGTGCCATGCTCATCCTGTCCCACACTGAGGGACCCAACTCCATTCCAGAGACAGAGTTGCCCAAGTCAAGAAAGCCACATGCCCAGGAGACTCACTGCTGCATCTCACAATTGCTAAAAAACCAACAGCAATCAATAGCCTACTCACCCCCTGTGAACTGTCCCTTAGCAGGAGATGGGTAAGCAGGGGGCCATTGTCCCAGCCACACCATGGACAGGAAAGTGAGGCCTCCCAAGAGAAAGGGGACACAGAAATTTAAAGATATCCAGGATACGTCATGACATGGAAAAAGCAAGCCACAGAACAGTTGGTAAATTTCAGTTCCATTTTGCTAAGGAAAAACAGAACATCTGTCAGTGAGTGTGTATCTATACAAATAATCTGTCTCTATAAATTTTAAACCCTGAAAGGGTATACACACCAAACTACAGATTCCAATTGTCTCTGAGAGAGAAAAAAGGGTGACTATTTACTTCTTAAGTCATAATCTTCCATGTTGGAAATTTCTGACTTTTTTGATAATTGAAAATTGATAATAAACATTTTGAAAGTCAGTGTTTTCAAAGATAGGAGGCAGTTTTTGAAGTTTCCCAGGGAAGCTTATTTTGAACTGTTAAATTTAATAAGATTATGGGGAAAGGCCTTGGGAAAAAAGTACAAGTCTATAAAAATCAAGCTTATTTTTTGCTCATATGCTTAGTACGGAACTGTTCTGTGAGCTGGGAAGCAAAGCAATTCTGCTCTCACGTCCAAAATACGCACTACTTATCTTTGACTAACATCAGAGGCACGTTCATATCTGTGTTCATGTAAGAGGCTTGATTTCATGTTGTCAGGGATATAGAACTTGTGTTTGTGACGATGACCCTGAATAGACACAGCTTCTGTGATGTACTGTGCTCATAGTTGAAAACAAAATTCCATGATCTGAATCGACTGCTCATTCTCAAAGCGTTTTAAAGGCACTCTTTACTCCCATGTTGTCGGGATAGAATTTGACTTTTCTTCTGATGCTGCACTTCCTTTATGTTTTGCAGGTTTTTGGATGTAACTCATTTTCTGTTTTATTTTGTTTTTTTGAGACAAAGAAAAGCAGGTAACAAGGATAAGTAGGCTACGTGCCTGAATATAGGTAGAGACAAATGATGTGTCTTTAAAGTCTCTTTCTCTACAAAAGCAGGATAAGTCTGTGGTTGCTCCTGCAGCATAACTGATGAAGGACACTAGATCCCTGCAGCCTTTCCTTGAGACTCTACAGTTACGGATAGGAAAAAAGCTGAGCTGTGTCAGGCAAACGAAGTAGGTTTGTCAAATGTGTGACAGTAATTTGCTAAAATCTCTTTCAAGTCTTCGTTTCTTCATTTTGCTTTGGTTTGATTTTAATTTTTCTTCTTAAGGATGATTGAGAAAATATATTTACTCCTAAATTGTGAACAAAGGCTGTAACATAGTGATCTATCTTAAATCCTTTTTGGACTGAGGACAGGGATGACTAAAACATCCTCTAGGTCCAGCATGAGCCGTGTGGAGGAGCCTGTTGGGAATGTGCATAAGCACATCTGTGGCTTGGCCATACCTTTTGTTCTTGGATCTGACCCTTGTCACTCTGTTCTCCAAATCTTCCTGTCTGTAACCTCCCCACAGGGGGACCATATGGAAGGGGCTCATGGGAGAGCAGGAGGCACCATATGGCAACTTGGAAAGTTCATGGCAGGGTGGGTGAGGGAATTTCCACTTGAGGTCAATGGTGCAACTGATTTTCAGGCCCATCGGCAAGGATCTCAGAAGACAGCTGTTCTTGCTGTTGCTTCCAAGGGTCTGTATGGGCTCATAATAAATTCTAACGTGGCTTTTCCTTAGAACATATATGCCTGAGATTCCTCATGAAGTTGTCAGTGCAGTCATCTCCTCCCCAGCTTGATTGAATAGCTGAGTCTGAAGATTAAAACAGGGGGGCCCATTTTTGACTAATGAGTACTCAGAAGGTTTAGGTACCGGCTCTAAGGAAATAGCTGGCATGTGTTAGCTTTAGAGAGAGAAGCTACTATCTTAGCTAGCCACCTATCAATTCATCCATCCATCCATCATCCATCTATATCCATCTATCATTTAGCTGTCTTACGATAGTATTGACTTAAAAAGACATTCCATAGAAGCTCTCTTATTATGAAAAGAAAATACTGAGTGAGATGGTACCATTTTTGAGACATCTATCTACAGTGATGCTGAAAGTATACATGACATAAATTAGTACAGAAATTGGAAAGCTTTCAGCTGGAGTTCCAAGTCTTCATAAGTGTACTGGTGGAGCCAGTATGCTGCAAAGCTTGCAGAACACCCAGTATTTCCGGCAGGTGACAGAATCGGGGGCCGGGGAAAGCCAACCCGACCCCTCTCCCCTTCACGGAAGTTTCCTTTTAAAATGTACCAGCCCCTCCACCATATATAAGTGAAAGAAAAATTGTGTTTCACTCTTAATTTCCCCCCTTTTTTCCTTTTCCCCCAGGTGAATAGGATGGCCTGTGTTTTCCAGGCTTTTGCAAGCAGTCTTTTCAAAGTTGTGCCTGGGTCTTTGTGAGGCTAGGAAAGCAGGCAGATAGCTCAGAAATGGTCCCATTTTTTAAGCCCTCACAGGCCCAGGGAAACAACCTGAAAGGGTTTGGGTGCTGTCTTAGTCCCTTTCGTGCTGCTATAACAGAATACCACAGGCTGGCTCATTTATACGGAAAATAAATGTATTTCTCATAATTCTGGAGGTTGGGATGTCCACTACCTAGGTGCTGGCATCTGGCAAGGGCCTTTTCGATGAGACATTCTGTGACAGAAATGCAAAGAGAGTGAGTTTGAGAGAGGAGGGAAGGGCGCTGAACATGTCTGTGTACCAGGAACCACTCCCATGATAACAGCATTAATGGGCTTTGCCTTCTGACCTAAGCACCACTTAAAGGCCCTGCCTCTCCACTGTGTTGCATTGGGTTTTAAGTTTCCAACACATGAACTTTGGGGGACACATTCAAATCATAGTAGAGAGGGCGGTGGTGACAAAAAATAAAGTCTGTCCAAGATGAGCAATGTACCAGCTCCTAGACAGCTAAGGAAATAGCTGGAATGTGTTAGCTTTAGAGAGAGAAGCTACTATCTTAGCTATCCACCTATCAATCCATCCATCATCCATCCATCATCCATCCATCCATCATCCATCCATCATCCATCCGTATCAATCCATCCATCCTTTAGAAGAACTAAAGGGAAATAAGTGATGGAATAGGAAGATTTTCAACTGTGTAGTGTAGGACGGCCTCCATAGTCCAAGGGGAATGTGATGGCATTCAAGATCTTGCAAATTTTGTTCTTAGGAGGATGTTTGTGTTCTTCCAGATGCTTCTCATGACGTTGAACTTGGGAGTGTGTGCGTTTCACCAGTTGGCACCAGATTGATGTTTGGAAGAGACACCCATGGGTGAGGAGATGTGGGTGCCTCCTGGTGAGAACCCACAGCAGCCCAGACTGTTCTGGCTCCAAGGGGAACATCCTAAACGGGAAATCCCAGCAGGGGAAGGTACTGCTGGTGAGAACCGCATTGTGTCTGGGGCAAGTTTCTGGGCAAGAAATGGGGTTAAGTCTGCTCAGGTCTTGGCCTCTTTTAGTGTTATTGCTGTATTAGCCAGGGTTCTCTAGAGGGACAGAACTAATAGGATAGACGTATATCTGAAAGGGAGTTTATTAAAGAGAATTAACTCACAATAGGCCGACTGCAAGCGGAGTAGCCGGGAAGCTAGTACAATTCCTAACACCTCAAAAGCAGGGAAGCTGACAGTGCAGCCTTCAGGCTGTGGCCAAAGGCCCAAGAGCCCCTGGCAAACCACTGGTATACGTCCGAGAGTCCAAAAGCAGAAGAACTTGGAGTCTGATGTTTGAGGACAGGTAGCATCCAGCATGAGAGAGAGATGAAGATGGGAAGATCAGCAAGTCTGCTCTTCCATCTTCTCCTGCTTGCTTTATGCCAGCCGTGCTGGCAGCTGACTAGATAGTGCCCACCCAGACGGAGGGTAGGTCTGCTTCTCCTAGATTGAGATTTGGAAGAGACACCTATGAGTGAGGAGATGTGGGTGCCTCCTGGTGAGAACCCACAGCAGCCCAGACTGTTCTTCGAGCACCACGGGGAACATCCTAAATGGGAAATCCCAGCAGGGGAAGGTACTGCTGTTGAGAACCGCATTGTCTCTGGGGCAAGTTTCTGGGCAAGAAAGTTGCCCAGACTTAAATGTTAATCTACTTTGGCAACACCTCACAGACACACCCAGGAACAATCCTTTGTATCCGTCAGTCCGATCGAGTTGACATTTAATATTAACCCTCACATTCCCCTTGGACTACGGAGGCCATCCTACACTACACAGTTGAAAATCTTCCTATTCAACCACTTATTTCCCTTTAGTTGTTCTAAACCCTTCAAGAAAATCTTATTCAACGTCACATGGTCTAGAGAATGAAGGGCTAGGGCTGAAAAGGCAGGGTGCCCAGGACACTGTCATCCTCTGCTCTGCTGGGGTACCCAAATGAGGACATGGATTCTGGAGAAGAGGAGGAGGAAGGGGCAGCAGCCACAGGGGTGTGGGGCAGCCCCTGGAAGGTGACTGGATTTCATGTTTGGAGTGGAAACCACCTAAGATGTCTTCAGTTGACTCATAAGGAACTCCAACAAGTCAGTTGGTAGCTGTAAATAACATACAATGCTGAGCAAACTGCTGAAATGGGCAGAGGAGTCATCAATTTAAAATCTTGGAGAGGGAGACGGGCTGATACATGGTTGGCAGAACAAGTCACTGAGGTGCATCTTAACAAATGGACCTCATTTCGGGCGACGTGATAATGATCTTAGTGGATAACAGGAAGGAAGTGAACTAGGCACCTTTCTGTCTCTTTTAAGCACTTAAGCCTCTCCATAAAAATCTAGCTTGGGGAAAACCAGCTCATTTTATATCTACGTATTCAAGTTCTATTGGCTCTTATGGTTTTCCTGATGAAAGCATATACCAAGTGATTATTAATAGCTCAATGTCAAGTCAGGAGGAGGTATTAATCTGAAGAAAGCACTTTTCTCAATTGCTACCAGCTTTGGAGATTGAAATTGACATGAAGCCTTCTAATTCCTTGGAAGAAACAAATGGAAATCTATAAAAGAAGGTTTATTGGGGACCAAACGAAGAAATTGGTTGGGAAAGAAAAACTAAAACTGTAAATGAGAAATGGTGGAGACAGACATTTCCGTGGGCAAGAGTATGCCATGGAGGAGGATGAGGAGCAGCCGCAGATCCTTTGCGGACGCCTGATGCAACAGGATTGGAGTTTACCACTCATGCACGAGGGACGGTGAAGTCTTCAGCAGCCACAGGTGGGTGCTGTGGTCATGGGCATCAGCTCTAACCTCAAGTCTTCTTGATGGAGCTTCACCAGCTCGTGGATGGGACTTGTCTGTGTTAATAACACAGCACATGTGGGCTGCTTCCTCTGCTCACAAAAGGAGGACACCTGGAGTCAGCCTGGCAAAGTTTACTGATCAGGGAAGGTAGACTGGTGTTTTCCTGGGATCTGAGAGGGAATTCTGCTGGTCCAGGAATGATTTCGGAGCAGTGAGGTAGGACGGGACTGTCAGAGGCAGGAATAGGCCACCTGAAACCAGGAGGTCTTTGAGTGAGGATTTTACAGATGCTTCGGTGTTACTGTGGCCATTTGAATAATAAAAACTGCAATCACAAGGACATCCATACTCCTCTTTCGCCTCCGTGCCTCTCCACATGCTGGGATATTCTTCCCACCTCCTCCACCAGGCAGGTGCCCACTCGTCCTTCAAGGTCCTTCCCATTTCTCCCTTTCCCCTTCTCTTCTGAGAAGACCCCTGGTCCCTTTCTCTACACTCCTCTTAGCCTTGGCACATAGCTTCATCATTGTGGGCACAGTCAGCACATGTCCTTCCCCGAGGCTATGAGGGGATCCCCACGTCCCCACCACTCAGCTTAGTGCCAGGTGGGTGTCAATGAGTGACCTCTGATCAGCATGGCATTCTCACAGTTCTCTTACCTTCTAGGAATATGGAGAACTTAGAGAGGAGTACAAAGCAGAGTCATGGGGCTGGTAAGTGGGTTGGGTCAGGGATGGACCTGAGGATGACCCAGGAAGAAAAACACGGGTTTCAGAAGGGGGTGATTGAGTTTAGATTGGAAGGGCAGGTATTTTTACCTGATTAGTTCACTTGTATATGTCCAGTGCCTGGAACATTACAGGTGCCCAATGAATGTTTTGAATGGATATGTCCAACTTACCCTGCAGAATAAGGAGTTTAAGTTGAGTGTGATGAAGGATTTCCTTGCCACGATTATTACTGGGCTCTGGAAATGATCATGAAATTCTATCTCTGAAGACAGTCAAGTCCCTGGAGGCAGACCCTGCTTAATAAACATTTCCTGAGGGCTAGAAAGTAAATAGTTTCTTAAACTACGGGGCACTTGGTGTGTACAGCTCTGTTTACCCAAGCTGGCTAACCATGAGAACTTCCACAGAAGCTTTTTTAAATGCAAATATGCAGGCTGTATCCCAAACCTCCTTAATCAGTATCTCTAAGAATAACTCCAGAGTCAGTATTTTTTTAAGAAAAGCTTCTCATGCCATTCTGATGATCAGCTAGTTTGGTTTGCCAAATTTTCGTACAAAAAAATAATTATCTAGGACATGTTGCAAATCATCTAGTGCTAATCTGACCAACTAATACAAATATGCTTTTGGTATAGTTCTTCATGGCCGGGGGCCAATGTTACACTAGTAAACCGAGGCAGGGCCAGCTAGAAGTGAGTGAAAAATGTCCGTCTCACAAATCTACCCTTCACTCTGCCAAATACCCCACAAAGTGCATATTAATTCCCAATACAGAGGACTCCGCTCTACGAAAGCAAACATTGCATTTCAGGGAGAGTTAACTGTTCTATAATACACCTAGATTCATTCCCATGGCTGTAACAAATCACCACAAATTTGGCGGCTTAAAGCAACAACAGTTTATTCCCATACAGTTCTGTGGGTCAGAGCCAAATCAGGTTCATGAGGTCAAGGTGTCAGAGGGCTGGTTCCTTCTGCAGGCTCCAGGGAGAATTTCCTCCCTGCCTCTTCCAGTACCTGGTGGCTGCCCCTGTTCCTGGGCTTGTGGCCACCTTACTCCAAGCTCTGCCTTCGTGGCCACACCCCCTTCCTCCTACAAAGACACTTGTGATGACTTTTAGGGCCCGCCTGGACCATCTTGGAACACTTAACTTAATTGCATCTGCAAAGTTCCTTTTGCTATAAAAGGCACCGTCCACAGTTTCCAGGTTGAAGATGTGGGCATCTTGGCGGCAGGGTTGGGGAGGGTCATGATCAGCCGACCACTCACCTTCATCTGGGTGAATGAACCAGGCAGACACTTGGCAGGTTACCTGTACTCCTAAATGTAACTAAAATCAGCTGTGGGGAGTGAAGGGACATTTCTGTTTGAAGAGAGAGAACTGCAGAGCACGGAGAGTGAAGGATGTAGCTCCTGTGTCTACCAGAGGTGAGTGAACCCCGGTTGGGGCCTGTGGATTGCAGGAAAGGGCAGGAAGAGCTGGGCAAGCTCCACCTGCTCCGTGGGAAGCTTTTTGGGGAAAGGATAAGGATTCCACATCTGCCCGGCCACCTCTGCGTCCAGTCGTGAACACTTTGTCGTGAAAGAGACTTTAAGACATGTGTTAGTGATTAACACCATTGCTGTAACCTGTACACAAAGATTGTGCCCATACCGAGGTCAAGTTCCCAAAAGGAAACACTCAATTTTCACTTTGTTTATTTTATCGTTTTAACCTAAAGCCACGCTGTTCTGAGAAACTTTCTTCTCCTGCAAAGCAAGATTTCACTAACGTGAACCTGAGAGCGTTTCTAAGCTTCACAGCTGCAAATGTTAACATAGAGACTAGCAGATTACAAATCACCCAGACCTTCTGACAAGGTCTTGAAGGAAGGGGGTATTTTTTTTAAAGTACCTCAAGATTCCAGATAGAAAGCTCCTAACTTAAATAACAGTATTTTTAAAAATAGACATTCTTTTCCTTAAAGCACAAGTTAGTTATGTTTTTGTGTTTGCCACCAAATGAAGTCATTTAAAATGAAACACTCTTTTGAGCTGCTCATACTTGGAATGGGCTTGTTCCCCTCCCCTGGGTGTGTGGGAACGGGTTCTTTCTTTGTGAGCCTTCCAATGGGAGAATGAGCCCTGTGACCTGTGGCAGGTGGCCAAGAGGAGAGCCCCAGGGATGGCGTTGCTCTGCAGGCTCTGGAGAGCACAGCAGGATCTCAAGCCACCCTCTTCCATTGGGGTTGAAAAGGAAAATGCTGGGGCAATGACACCTGTAGCCTGTGCCCTGGGAGCCAGGCTCCCCTCCCTGGAGCACATGCCTGGCTCTGCTGGCCTCTTCCCTTCAATGTAGGAGCCACGGTGCCAGCGTGGGGTCTGTGCCATGGCACAACTTCAAATGGAGAGACCTGGGGAAGAGCCAGCCTTGGAGGCTGACAACATACAAGACACACGGACTGCCGGTGGTCAGTGGTTCACCTTGGCAGAAACACAGACTCCTGCATTTCTGAGCTGAGCTTTGTATTTTGCTGGTTTTTGCTTTATTAAGTATGATCAAATGCCTCAAACTTCATAGGGGCCTGGAGGCAACAATGCATAGTACTGAAGGGCACAGGTGGCTCACGCCACACCTCACCACCTAGTGCATGTGTGCCTTGGTTTCCCCATTGTGGGTCAGATGTGGTCAACTCTCAGGCACTGGGCACATATAGTCAGTGCCTGTGTTTGCTGTTCTTTCCATTGGGACAGAGACTGGGCCTTATTTGTTCTGCATCCTTAGCACCGGACACAGTGCCTGCAATAGTTGGTGCTCTAATGAGTGTTTATGGAGCGATTGTGTGACGCTGCTTTCCTAACTAGAGCGCTCTGTGATTGATAGAGAGAGGAATGCTTTGACGACTGCAGCTCAGAAAGATGCTGTGAACGTTGGCAGAGCTTGTCTGTCCTATTTACAGATGGGCAGTATAAACTTATTCCATGGCTACATGGACAGTTATTCTCTTCACACGACACGATTACATGAGAATCATTAATTCAACCTAAACTACTGCAGCCACCATGGGAGGGGCAAGGAAGTGCGGAGATGCACCGGCCCGGATTCGGCTCTGATGTGGGGGTACTGGACTCCGGGCCCCTCCGCCTGGTTGCCTCCTCTGCCCATCGCTCTGGCTCAGTTCTGCCGAGGGAATCACTTGAAGGGAGCCCTCACACAAGGAGGGGTGGCCATGGCTCCAAGGCTGAGATATTCTGGGAGATTCTTGCAGTGTGAACAGGACTTGGGGGGAACCAGCTGCCCTCTCGCTCAGCAGAGGGGCTGTGGCAGCTAGATAGTAGCCCTGTGGCCACACACCAAAGACAAGAGCAGAGAGGGCCCTGGCGTGAGGTGTCACTCCTGCCTGTGAGAAGCGACCAGAATCGGGGAAGGCAGAAGAGAGGAGGTGAGGCTGCAAGGGTCACTAGGACCCTACGGAGAAGAACGACATTTGAGGGCTTAAGTGGTAACCATCCGCATCATGGAAAAGGAATTTTCACCAGTAGCAGGGGTTTAGTGCGGCCTGCAGAGCCTCAGCGAGGCCCTCTGTGTTACAAATAAGTGTGAATCACGAAGAGCAGGACTCTGCCTACGAGTTCTTTGTGAGTAGTTCAGAATGTTGTCTATACCTGAAAGAAAGAAAATCGTCTGTAAATAGAGACAATTTGGCTTCCTCCTTTCCTAATTGAATACCCTTTGTTTTTCTTGCCTGATTGCTCTGGCTAGAACTTCCAGTACTATATTGAATAGGAGTGGTGAGAGAGGGCATCCTTTTCTAGTGCCAGATTTCAAAGGGAATGCTTTCAGTTTTTGCCCATTCTGTATGATATTGGCTGTGGGTTTGTCATAAATACCTTTTATTATTTTGAGATACGTTCCATCAATACCGAGTTTATTGAGGGTTTTTAGCATAAAGGGCTGTTGAATTTGTCAAAGGCCTTCTCTGCATCAATGGAGATCATCATATGGTTTTTGTCTTTGGTTCTGTTTATGTGGTGAATTACGTTTATAGACTTGCGTATGTTGAACCAGCCTTGCATCCCCGGGATGAAGCCTACTTGATCATAGTGGATAAGCTATTTGATGTGCTGTTGCAATTGGTTTGCCAGTATTTTATTGAAGATTTTTGCATCTGTGTTCATCATGGATATTGGCCTGAAGTTTTCTTTTCTTGCTGAATCTCTGCCAGGTTTTGGTATCAGGATGATGTTGGTCTCATAAAATGATTTGGGAAGGATTCCCTCTTTGTGGATTGTTTAGAATAGTTTCATAAGGAATGGTACCAGCTCCTCTTTGTACATCTGGTAGAATTCGGCCATGAATCCATCTGGACCTGGGCTTTTTTGTGTGTGGTAGGCTCTTAATTGCTGCCTCAACTTCAGACCTTGTTATCGGTCTATTTAGGGTTTTGACTTCTTCCTGGTTTAGGCTTGGGAGGATGCAAGTGTCCAGGAATTTATCCGTTTCTCCTGAAACTGATAAGCAAGTTTAGCAAAGTCTCAGGATACAAAATCAATGTGCGAAAATCACAAGCATTCCTATACACCAATAACAGACTTAAAGAGAGCCACATCAAGAACGAACCACCATTCACAATTGCTACAAAGAGAATAAAATGCCTAGGAATACAACTAACAAAGGACATAAAGGACCTCTTCAAGGAGAACTACAAACCACTGCTCAATGATATAAGAGAGGACACAAACAGATGGAGAAACATTCCATGTTCATGGTTAGGAAAAATCAATATCTTGAAAATGGCCATACTGCTCAAAGTAATTTATAGATTCAATTCTATCCCCATCAAGCTACCAATGACCTTCTTCATAAAACTGGAAAAAACCACCTTAAACTTCATATGGAACCAAAAGAGAGCCCACATAGCCAAGTCAATTCTAAGCAAAAAAAAAAAAAAAGTGGGAGGCCTCACACTACTGGACTTCAAATTATACTACAAGGCTACAGTAATCAAAACAGCATGGTACTGGTACCAAAACAGAGATATAGACCAATGGAACAGAATAGAAGCCTCAGAGGCAACACCACACATCTACAACCATCCGATCTTTGACAAACCTGACAAAAACAAGCAATGGGGAAAGGATTTCCTGTTTAATAAATGGTGCTGGGAAAACTGGCTAGCCATGTACAGAAAGCAGAAACTGGACCCCTTCCTGATACCTTAGGCTAAAATTAATGCCAGATAGAGTAAAGACTTAAACAGAAGACCGAACATCATAAAAACCCTAGAAGAAAACCAAGGCAAAACCATTCAGGACATAGGCATAGGGAAGGACTTCATGACCAAAACACCAAAAGCACTGCCAACAAAAGCCAAAATAGACAAATGGGCCCTAATCAAACTCCACAGCTTCTGCACAGCAAAAGAAACAGTCATTAGAGTGAATTGGCAACCAATAGAATGGGAAAAAATTTTGCAATCTACCCATCTGACAAAGGGCTGATATCTAGAATCTACAAAGAACTAAACAAAATTTACAAGAAAAAAACAAACAAGCCCATTCAAAAGTGGGCAAAGGATATGAACAGACACTTCACAAAAGAAGACATACATGAGGCCAACAAACATATGAAAAAATGTTCATCATTACTGGTCATTAGAGAAATGCAAATCAAAACCACATTGAGATACCATCTCACGCCAGTTGGAATGGTGATCATTAAAAAATCTGGAAACAACAGATGCTGGAGAGGATGTGGAGAAATAGGAACAGTTTTACACTGTTGGTGGGAGTGTAAATTAGTTCAACCATTGTGGAAAACAATGCGGTGATTCCTCAGGGACCTAGAAACAGAAATTCCATATGACCCAGCAATCCCATTACTGGGTATATACCCAAAGGACTATAAATCATTCTACTATAAGGACATATGCACACAAATGTTCATTGCAGCACTGTTTACGATAGCAAAGACCTGGAATCAACCCAAATGCCCATCGATGATAGACTGGACAGGGAAAATGTGGCACATATACACCATGGAATACTATGCAGCCATCAAAACCGATGAGTGTGTGTCCTTTGTAGGGACATGGATGAACCTGGAGAACATCATTCTCAGCAAACTGACATAAGAACAGAAAATCAAACACCACATGTTCTCACTCATAGGTGGGTGTTGAATAATGAGAACACATGGACACAGGGAGGGGAGCATCACACACTGGGGTCTGTTGGGGAGAAATAGGAGAGGGACATTGGGGGATGGGGAGTTGGGGAGAGATAGCATGGGGAGAAATGCCAGATATAGGTGATGGGGAGGAAGACAGCACATCACACTGCCATGTGTGTACCTATGCAACAATCTTGCATGTTCTTCACATGTATCCCCAAACCTAAAATGCAATTTAAAAAAAAGAAAATCATACCTTACCTTGGAGGGAAAAAAATCTGTGATACACCGAAAGTCCACCCAACCAAGTCCCGGAATGATGGGCCTCCACTGCCCAGCACACTCTGGATGGCACAAGCGGTACTGAAAACTGGGATTTACAGAGGCTGCTTCCCCCAAACACCCATCAACAGCCTGCCAGGGGCTTCCATGAATTTCAGTCTCAATCCTGCTCTGGTGTCTATGAGGCTCTGTCTTTGAAACACTTTCAAAGTCTCCGTCTCTGCACCCTTCCTCCTCCTCCTTCCTGTCTTCTCTTTCTGGCATTTCTAAGGTGGGCTTGAATTAAACAACATGCAGAGCCCAAGAGGCCTGTGCAGCGGCCCCTCTGCCTCTCAGCATTTGTGGAGCACCGAGGCCCCTGCTGGTTCTGTGTGCTGAGGCCACCACCTCCGTGAGCACCCACTGAGTCCAGGAGCCTCCTAGTTCTGGGTGACAGGCGAGGAGACTGTCCTTGAGCTCCAGTACCTCCGGGTGCAACTCAGCTGAGCTGGGCCATTCTTTAGGAAAATCTGTGACCCAGAAATGATTTCTCTCAACACTCTGACCTCCCCCAGACCAGGAGCACGCCCTTGGTTATAAAGCAGAAGGAAGATGACGATGCTTTGTGTCTCTCGTTTTTGCTTTCCCCAAGCCAAACAGTGCTGACCTCAGTTACCCGTGCGCTGCTCCTGTCCTTGGAACCATGCGTGAGGCGGGGTGTTGTCATTTCTTCCTTCTAGTCTGTGTCAGCGCTTTGAACAGCATGACACAGGAGAGCTCACTGGAATGCGGAGAGCTTAGGCTGGTGCGGTGGCTCATGCCTGTAATCCCAGAAATTTGGGAGGCTGAGGCGGGCAGATCACCTGAGGCTGGGAGTTTGAGACCAGCTTGGCCAATATGGTGAAGCCCCATCTCTACAAAAAAATACAAAAATTAGCTGGGCGTTGTGGCGCACACCTGTAATACCAGCTACTTGGGAGGCTGAGGCAGGAGAATCTCTTGAACCTGAGAGGTGGAGTTTGCAGTGAGCAGAGATGGCGCCATTGTACCACTGCACTCCAGCCTGGTGCTACAGCATGACTCTGACTCGAAATAAAAAAAGTAATAAAATGAGCAGAAGGCGAGGGTTCAGGATGTAAATACCTGTACACAGCCCGAAGAGCATTCTCCAAAGCTGAAGATGCTCTCCGACTGGGATTAAGTCGGGCCGTTCGGGGGTTTAAATCCTCTTCCCATTAATACCCCTTGGATGTTAATCCTCGAATCCTTCTGCTCATTGCAGGGGGAGGAGCTTCCTCTGACAAAAACCACTGGATGGTTGATGGCCTTCCCTTTGCATGAATGGCACCTGGGTTGTGTCTGAACACCTGTGCCTGTGCAGAGGATGGCCTGGAGCCACACCGCTTCCAGCTGGCCTAGCTGGGAGCAGGGACCAGGGCCGCTAGGGCAGGCATCCCCTGGGCTATGGAAGAAAACCAGGTCCTTCCCCACTGTCCCAGGGGCGATGGGACTAGAGTGAAAGCAGCAACCACAGCAGAGATTGGCTCTTAATTCTAGTTCCTTTTTCCTTCAAGGCCCTTTGTAGACAGCTGAAAAAGAGGACTTGACGAGTCAGCAGAGGCTTTGCTGGGGCCGGGAGCTGGGAGTTGGTGCTCTTTGTTCCTCATCCACTGCCCTCTGTGGGTCCAGGGAGAAGGGGAACAGCTCAGAGCCACCGAGATGAGGCTCCTGGGAAGGCCAGCGGGCATCCGAGTGTGAAGGCTCCTCAGGAGGAGGGGGCCTGCCTTAGGGTGAGGATGAGACCAGGGCCCTGGGAAGGCCAGAAAGCCAAAAATGATACCAAGCCAGGACAGATGGGATGAGGAGGGGCACAGACCACTTGCTCCAGCCAAGTGGTCTGTCCCCAGCCTCAGGGATGGACTCCCTCCTCACACAGAACCAGGGAACTCAGCTCTGAGCATGGCTGAGAGAAACTGCAGGAGCTGCACCTGGCACCCCAACTTCTCAGTAAGCAGGGGGCACTGGAACACGGGGCCTGGCCCCACGCACCCTGAGTGCCAGCTCTCACCTCACTCTTCTTGGACAGTGGTGAATTCGTGGTCAGTACTGCAGTGGCACAGGCACAGCGAGCTCCTGCTGCAGGGGGAGGGGAGGCTGATCCAAGTCCAACGTTGGAAAACACTTTCAAAGCCTCTGCACCCTCCCTCCCCCCACCTTTCTTTCTTCCTCTCCTGGGTTCTCTGCTCACTTCAGTGGCCTGATGAGCTGCTCCCCTCTCCTCCTGGGTGAGATTGTGAGACTGTCACGTGGCAACAGGCGGGGGCCCTGCAACCAAAGCTCTCATTAATCCTGACAAGGGGGGACCCACCATGCAGCGCCCACTGTGGAAGAGAAAAGGCATCCCGGGTGCACAGCTCCTGTAACTGGATACCCTCCACAAAGGCTGGCCACCTGCGGAGAGTTACTTGAAACTATTTGAGTCATCAATTAGATGAAATGGGGCATTATAGTCCAATGAATGACAGACTCTGAATAGACAGGAAAACAGTTTCCCTGGAGCCCCAGAATGGATGGTGCCCAGGGCCAGCATCTAGGCCAGTGCTTAGCTGTGGCAGCGTCCCCTCTGCCATGTCCCTGCTGGGTCATCCTTTCAGGACCTCAATTTTTCAAATGTCTGGGAACTTGCTGCCCTTCCAGGAGGCTCACTGGCGTCTTTTCCCCTTGCCTTACATTCCTTACATTTAGTTTCCACCCGTTCATCTCCTCTCACCACTGAGGTCCTGCAGAGTAATCCCCTTTCCTCCTCTGTGCTCACTTGAAAGAAGCCATCGCGTAGGAGCCACAAAAGTGTGGGCTGTGGACACAGACCTCAGGTGGGAGCTCGGGTTTGCCATTTCCTAGCAAGTGACCACAGACAAGTGACTTCATCTCTCTGGTCCCGGGCTCTGCACTTTAAAATGTGGATTCAGTACATACCTACTTCCAGTCAAGATCAGAGAGACAGAAAGTGCAGTATGGATGCCGGGGCAGGGAGCGGGAGGGGCACCCGGGCCAGTTTCAGTTTTCCAGGGTGGAGAGAGTTCTGGAGATGCACGGTCCTGAATGTATTCGATACAGAAATGTACACTAAAAATGGTTAAGGTGGCACATTTCAGCACAAAACAATCAATTTTAAAAAGGAACAAAAGCCATAACATGTCTACTTCAAAAAGTTATGAGAATTAGAGACAACATGTCTGAAGCGTGAGCAGGGGGCCGCCATCTGCTGCGTGGGCACTCAGGCCGGACCAGGCACAAGGTGCATCCTAAAAATGCAAGGAGCAGTGGAGATGACCCCTTCCACGGTCCAGGGAAATGCAACAGCTCTCAGGCTGGAAGCCAACTGCTAGCACCAGGACGCAGCATCCTTGGGTTTTTCTTCCAAGCTCAACCTGGTTGCATTATTAATTGAGAATTCCAGTTCCACCCCCATGACCTCAGACTTCTGGTCAGCGTGTCATGGTGGATGGAGCTGATATGGAGACCAGCCCCTTACAGAGTGGCCCTGCTCCAAACACATAAATATGCTCCCTAAAATAACAAAACATGGAAATTCAGATCCCCGCTTGAAATTCCCTAGTGCCAGAATGAAGACAACTCCAAGCCACAGCTGAGAACAAGATGGGAACTCAGTGGACTGTGAAGTGCTCAGAGCTCTGCCTCTGCCTGCCTGGAGGAAGGAGTTGAGCCCACAGGTGTCCTCTGCCCCCTGCCTCATGCCCCATACTCAGCACAGAGCTGGGAGTTGTCATTCATGAGGGAGCTGGGAGGATCACCCCAACTATGAGAGTTAGAACAATCTGCCCATCTGATGGGGCCACAGCTCAGAAGCGTGGAAAATGCGTTCTATGCCAGGCGTGGAAAAAGCGTTGGCAGATTTCTAGCCCAGTTGAAGGTGTGGCCTCTGAATTCATGCCACCTATGAGCTGAGAAATTAACATGGAACACTGACCCAGAAATGAGAAAACTTGGGGCCCTGTGGATGTCCCACGCCCAGGGCAGGTGCACATCTACATATGGAGCTAGCTTACGCTGAAGCCAAGTACTACCCCTCACACAGGGAGCAAACTCCTGGGCCAGGGGCTGGATGAAGCAATGAGGCTAAAGCACACCCCAGAAGCAATCTGGAAGAGATGTTGAAGCCTTAGGAGAGAAAGGGGATGAAAAAAGCACAGGCAAAATTAGGAAGGAACCAGCAGGAATTCTACGAAGAATCATGGTTGTGATGATGAAAACTCAGCTGCTGTGCCACACAATAAGCCAGTCGCCACTGAGAGTATAGGCCAGGGGGAGGCAGGTCTGCAGAGGCCACCAGGAGCTGGGAGGGACACGGAAGACAGGTCTGCAGAGGCTACTAGGAGCTGGGAGGGACACGGAAGACAGGTCTGCAGAGGCTACTAGGAGCTGGGAGGGACACGGAAGACAGGTCTGCAGAGGCTACTAGGAGCGTGGGACAGGACGTGGCAAAGGGACCTGCAGGAGGGACATGGAGCAGCATGTGGCACAAAAGGAAAATTTCCAACATGTGCCCAGAGGAAATGTAAACTGGCATAGACACCAACACCCCTGAAGAGCTCCCTTCAGAGGGAAGGCACGAGGAGAAAGGGGAAGACCAAGTATTTGAGAAAATAAAGGCTAAACATTTTTAGAATTTTTTTCTTTTTTTGAGACTGAGTCTTGCTCTGTCACCCAGGCTGGAGTGCAATGGTGTGATCTCAGCTCACTGCAACCTCTGCCTCCCAGTTCAAGCAATTCTTCTGCCTCAGCCTCCCAAGTAGCTGGGATTACAGGTACAAGCCACCATGCCTAGCTATTTATTTATTTATTTGTATTTTCAGTAGAGATAGGGTTTCACCATGTTGTCCATGCTGGTCTTCAACTCCTGGCCTCAGGTGATCCACCCACCTTGGCCTCTCAATGTGCTGGAATTACAGGTGTGAGCCACTGTGCCCTGCCAAGTCTTGAAAAGCACATGATATCTGAATCAGGAAAAACAGAAGCAGCCTCACACTTGGACTCATCATAACTATAAAATATCAAAGATAAACAAACCTTAGAGAAAAATAGCACATCTCTTACCACGGAATGATAATGAGACAAATACAGATTTCTTACCAGCATACAGGCTGAGTGTCCCTTACCCATGATGCTTAGCACCGTTCGGTTTCAGATCTTGACTTTTTTTGGACTTTGGAATATTTGCATTATACTTACCCACTGAGCATCCCCAGTTAGAAAATCCAAAATCCTCCAGTGAACACTTCTTTGAGCGTCGTGTCAGCACTCATAAGTTTCAGATTTTGCAGCGTTTCAGATTCTTGGCTTAAAGATGTTCACTCTATATTAAACACATGCAAATAACATTGTTTTAATGAGAGAAAATCACTCTCATCCTCAAATTTTATACTCAGCTAGTTTATCCTTCAAGAATGAGGGTAAAATAAAGGCACTCACAGTCTAGGATGTTTGCCAGGCCATGCCCTCTGAAAGAATGACCGACGGTGTATTCAAGAAGGGGATTTGATCCTGGGAGCACAGTGAGTGACGGGGGCACAGAGGGAAAAAAGAAGTCAGTAACATATGGTAGGAAACGTAGATAAGTTTTAGCTCTTAAAAATGACTTAATTGGAGAAACTTAAGAACAAAATGGAACTAAGTAAAAAATAATGTGGAAAGTGGGAGGGAATTTGGAGTGAAGACATTCTAAGGGAGTGATTTTTTGCAGAAAATAATAGAAATTTTCACTAGCTTTAATTTTGAGTGAGAGGAAATAAATTCCAGAGTATTCAATGGAGACCTATTCTCCAAAAGAAGGGAAAGACTTTTAGCTTAGCTAGGAAAATCTAAAGGAGCTAAGTTAAGAAATCCAAGTAAACTACACTTGGGAGGAAAGCCAAGCTGTCACCCATTATCAAAATTAAAATTCCATCCTTTTCATGGCTTGTATGTCTTCTGTTTCATCAAGAAATATCCAAATGGTTCTGACCACCTGGATGCCATTTTAGGGAAATGCGAATTGTGTTTATTTAGCTTAGCTAAGGTGATTGGCAATAGGAGTGCTCAGACTCCCAAGGATTGTAGTGGAAAATTGGGAGACGGGCCGTGGCTGCTCGCTAGATGCCATCTGAAGCTGAGAATCTGGCGGAGACTCACTAGGGGCCAATACCTGCCACCCAGGTGTAGGTAGGTATGGTGGCCGTTGAGTAGGAAAGGGAGAAACAGCTGCGACATACACCTTATCAGTAATCTTGGGTGCAATCAGTGATGAATAATAAGTCGCATACAAGAATTAATACATGCCAAATTGTCTTAAGCCTTTTTTAACATGACAGTTTGGGAAGAAACCCAGAAACCAGAATGCCTGAACTGGAAAAGTCTGCTATTCCTGAAGTCTTTTCATCCAGAGCAGTTTGATCCAGTGCTATCGGGACAGAATATTCTAGAATGTTGAGCCTGCACACAGGGGCAGGTATGTAGGGGGTTAACATTTAGAGGTTTTACAATTAGGAGTGTGTGTTAAAATAGAAATAGAAATAGAAACTGTAATTTTCTAACAGGGAGAGAAAGAGGAAAACAAGAAATCTTGATAAATTCAATTTTTGAAAGAGGAAATGAAGAAAGGAGCCAAATACAGAGCGAAGCAAACCGAAAACAAAATGCCACAGAAATCCTCACCATCCTGGATGGAAGTCCTAGACGATGCAGCAACACAAGAAAAATAAATAAAAGTGTAAGTACCAGAGGAAAGAAACAAAACTGTCATTATTTTTTTGAATCATATGATTGTCTAAGTAGAAAACCAAAAAGAATTTGTTTTTCAGAAAACTCACTGGATGAAGCTGGAGGATGTTATGCTAAGTGAAATAAGCCAGGCACAGAAAGACAAATGCTGCGTGACCTTGCTTACATGTGGAATATAAAGAAGTCAGACTCTGAACAGCAGAGAACAGAATCTGGTGTTAGGAGGGCTGGGGCCATGGGGAGATATTGGTCAAAGTTTCAAATAGGATGGAAACATTTAAAACAAAACCCCAAATAGCTAAAAAGAACAAATTAATTATAATTTAGCAATTTTGCTAGAAGCAACAAGTGGTTAGAAAATGTAATGGAAAGAGTTGCCATTTATAGTAACAAGAACGAAGTGCCGATAAATTTAAGATAAAATGTGGACATCCTTTATGCAAGGTTCTTGGTCTGCGTGCTGCAAGAACTGTCTTGTTATTGATACTTCATCTCTATGGTTCAAAGAAAAATCAAGCAGTCCTAGACAGCAAAAGAGAATGCCCTAGTTATACCACTCCCAAGTAGGTGGCGGTGAGGGAGGGAGTTTTGGGTGGGAGTTTTTTTTGTTTTGTTTTTCTGAGATGGAGTTTTGTTCTTGTCGCCCAGGCTGGAGTACAATGGTGTGATCTCAGTTCACTGCCTTATAGTTGCCGCTGCTTTGTAAAAAAAAAATCACCCAAACTTACATAAAAGCAACCATAAAAGAATATGTCTGAAAAGATGGAGAAGGATATTATATTGCAAACCACATAAATTTCTAAAATCCCTTAAAAATGTTTCTGTTCTTTCTCCAGGACACTTTTCCCTAGGGCAGCTGTTTAATCCCTGTTATTTCACTCTCTGATCCTCCAAATCTCCTCTTAAGCAGAAGCAACCACTTTCTCCCCAAGATACCTTCAGAGTTTTGTCAGCTTGCACACTCCAGCCAAGCAGTCTGCCGAGCAAGACAAGACCACCACTTGCTCACCAAGTATGTCCCATGGAGTCTCAAGTTATTCTGCCACACTTTCTGTTATAAGTAATTGCTCACCTCTTTCTGGATGCTTCACCTCCTTCCCCTCTACTCCATATGGTGGGGTCCTGGAGTGCCCAGAACTGCTTCTTGCACCTTTGTATCCTATTACCTGGAGCAGCACCTGGTGCACTGGTGCTCAGAGGTTGTTGGATGAGTGATGTGTAGAGTTCAACCCAACAATCCCTGGTCCTCTTTCCTGTGGCTACACTCCCCATCACAAACCCCAAAGTCAATCAAGTCTTGGATCTCTTTGGCAAATAAAGAATCTGGCTGAGTGAAGGTTATGCTCTGAGCCACCAGGAGTCTCTTCTCCTCTGACCTTGGGGGTTGGATTTCACCTCCTTTTTGGTTTCTTTCTAAGTAGGGTACAGGACAGGGAGGACCAACTTCAACTGGTCTGTTAGCTACAAAGTTCAAGGCACATGTGCATCTGGGCCTCCTGTGTTTCTGTGGGCTCTGCTCCTTGCCTCCACTGGCTTTACCCCAAGCCCATTGGGCCATTGTTTTTGGCTCATACAGTGAGTGGCTTTCAGTCAATTTCTTCTGTTTTAAATGCTTAATGTAGGGCTCATCCTCATGTACTATAGTATTCAGAATATTATTGGAAAGTGTTTCTTGTAACAAATCTTTTTGTCCCAGTTTCCTGTCCATGGGTTCTATGTGTGGTCTATCTGCTTACTTTGGTGAAGAACTCTAAGTGGGTTCCCTACTGAGGAGTTGCTTCTCAGATCCCACATCTGAAAAATACTGTCCTAGAATTTCCACAATATTTCATGTGTCCAGAGTCTTTAAAGATGGGTGGTAAGCAGCGGGGGTGAGGAGAACCCTGGCTGAGGCTGCCTGCATTGCCCTTGTAAGCCAAGGTCAGAGGCCCCTGCTAGTAACTGGGGAGAAGTTGCTGCACCTGGGCCTGGGGCAGGTGCACTCAGCCTCATGGCAGACATGCGGGGCACTCAGTCTCATTCCACATCCTCTCTACGTCCCAGTCCCTCTATACAGTTTCTTATGGCTGCTGTTGCAAATTACCACTAACATAATGACTTAAAACAATGCAGGTTATGCCCTTACAGTCCTGGAGGAATCTAAAGTGGGTCTTATGAGCTGAAACCAAGGTGATGGCAGAATTGCATGCCTCCACGGGCAGCAGGGGGATATCTGTTACCTTGCATTTCCAGCTCCCAGGGACTACCTGCCCTCCTTTGCCCACGGACCCCCCACCCTCAGTGCCAGAAGTGCTCCTTCTTGCTGGCTCCATCCCTCAGATCTCTGCTTCTATTGTCTCAGCTTCTTTTCTGGCTCTCCTCCCTCCCTCTTTCCTTAGAAGGACCCTTTAGAGGACATTGTGCCCACCCAAATATTTCAAAATACTGTTCCCACACCAGGACCCTTTACATTAGTACCTGATGCCATGTAAGGCAACATAGTTGTGGTTTCCGGGAACCAGGATGTGCAGCCTCCCTGTGGGGGCTATTATTCTGTCTGCTACACCTTCCCAGTGCTGCGGGACCCTCAGAGGCAAGGCCTGTGCTGACCCCTCTAGAATGCCCCAGCCCCCATCCAACATTGCACTCTATCTATAATGGCTGGTCAATTTTTAATTGACTGAGTCTGATCAGAAACTTCCTTTGGTTCGATCATTGATTCCCATACAGAATGGCAGTTGCGCTGCTGTGGAGAACCCATGCGCCCCCTTCACGTTGTTTGTGCGTTTGTTTTTATTTTGACTTGTCTATTATCCTCTTGCAAGTCTTTTCCATGTTCGTTGATTGCATAAGAACCCTTGATTGCATGAATAACCCTGAGGTCACCTCTTAGAACTGGTTTTAACCTTTAGCTGCATTGGCTGCGCTGCCACGAGTGTATACATATGACGTTGTACATTGCACGTACCCTTGGATCCCCACAGTTTGGTCCTCCTCCCAGCGACACCTTTATAGTATGACGAGTCAACAAGGTGGTGACCTGCACAAAGCGAGACACGGCTATTTAATCTCTCGCCAGACGTCGCCCTTTTGGCGCGATGCTGTACAGGACTCTGTAGAAAGTCCTTGCTGTCTCAATCAACTTAGAGTTGATTTTTTTCTGGGTTTTTGTTTTGTTTTCTTTCCTTTCCAATCGAGGTGTAAAAAAGTTCTAGGTTCAGTTGAAGTTCTGATGAAGAAACACAATCGAGATTTTTTCAGTGATAAAATCTGCATATTTTTATTTCAACAATGTCATAAAAACTTGATGTAAATTCCTCCTTTTTTGGCTTAATTAATATCATTTATTCAGTATGAAGTCTTTATACTATATGTTCCACGTGTTAAGAATAAATGTACATTAAATCTTGGTTAAAAAAACAAAAAGAATCCTTCCAGAACTTATGAGAGGAAAAGGAAGAGGAGAGCCACTAAGCACAGGGAAATGTTTCTTCTGGCTCCATTCCCCAAGTGCAGCCGTGGTGGAGGGAAAGGAGGTTAAGTGGTAAATGGTGCAGTTTGGAACCGGTTCATCTTAAGCACGGAAATGTGCTAGGACTTTAAATAATCTCTGTCTGTTGTTTTTTCTGCTTTTAGACTGGGTTCTTTAATATTCCTCTGCTCTTGCCTTTAAAAATAGCAACACTTACGTATATTCCATGGCTGGTAAAATAAGATAAGCTCAGAGGTTGTAGAAAATGGGAGTCTTCAGACTAGGAAGCAGAATGATGAACAGCTTTACGTGCGTAGCTCAATATTCTCAACAGGAACGCGTCCGCACTGTTCCGTTTCAAAGGTGAGACTTTCAAAGCCTAGGAAATCTCCTTTAAAGCCAACACCAAACAGTCAATACTCTTGTTTTCTACATTAAAAATTGTTGTTTTCCACTTAACTGATTTAGCTGAGTCACTTTAAACATTTATTATGGACTAAATATTTGTGTCCACCCCAAAATTCACGTCAAAATCTAATCCTCGGTGTGGTAGTGTTAGGAGGTGGAGCCTTTGGGAGGTAATCATGAGGATGGGGCTCTCGGGAATGCTGTCAGTGCCCTCATACAAGAGGCCTCCAGGCCAGGTACTGTGTAATCCCAGCACTTTGAGAAGCTGAGACGGGTGGATCGCTTGAGCCCAGGAGCTTGAGACCAGTCTGGGCAACATGACAAAACCCCATCTCTACAAAAAATACAAAAATTTGGCAGATGTGATAGTATATGCCTGTAGTCCCAACTGCTCAGGAGCCTGAGGCAGGAAGAGTGCTTGAGTCTAGGAGGTTGAGGCTGCAGTGAGCCTGACCATACCACTGCACCCCAGCATGGATGACAGGGCAAGACCCTGCCTCAAAATAAACACACCAAAGAGGCCCCCAGAGAGCCCCTAAGCCTCCTTCTGCCATGTGAGGATGTGGTTAGCAGGCAGCAGACCACACCCTGGAGAAGCATCCTCCCTGGAACTGGACCATGTGGGCATCCTGACCTCAGACCTCCAGCCTCTGGACTGTGAGGAATAAATGCCTGTTGTCTAAGCCCTCAATCTGTGGTATTCTTTCTTTTTTTTAGAAGAGTCTTGCTGTGTTGCTCAGCCTGGAGTGCAGTGGCACAATCTCGGCTCACTGCACTCTCTACCTCCAGGGTTCAAGTGATTCTCTTGCGTCAGCCGCCTGAGTAACTGGGATTACCCGCCACCATACTGGGCTAATTTTTGCATTTTTGGTAGAGACAGGTTTTGCCATGTTGGCTAGGCTGGTCTCAAACTCCTGACCTCAAGTGACCTGCCTGCCTCGGCCTCCCAAACTACTGGGATTACAGGCGTAAGCCATCATGCCTGGTTGCCAGTCAGTGGTATCCTGTTACAGCAGACGGTAAACAGAAAATATGGATGGTGTCGGGGGAATCGCAGCACACGTCGTAGTTCAGATCCAGTGTCTGACATCACAGTGAGTCAGAGAAGCGTGGCTTGGATGCTCCTTATAAGGTACAACCCAGTGTCTCTCAGAGTGCCTGGACCCTAGACCAGCCTCAGGAGCCACCCTCAGGAACATGTAAGAAATGCGGGCCCCACCCCAACTTACGGGAGATTCTGGTGAACATGCGGCTTTGAGAACCATGGTCTTACAGTACACAGAGGAGTCCATAGGCGCCTTGCAATCTACAGGGCAGCTTCCATTGCCTGAGCTGAGAGACTGGGATGCAGGGTCCTTCTTCATCCCCCTCCCCACTCCTGCAGATACCTGAGATTCCACCATGAGTAAAGTAACGCATTCTCTTTTTTCTTTCTTTCTTCTTCTTCTTTTTTTTTTTTTTTTTTTTTTGGAGTCTCACTCTGTTGCCCAGGCTGGAGTGCTGGGGTGCAATGGTGTAGGCTCAGCTCGCTGCAACCTCTGCCTCCCAGGTTCAAGCGATCCTCCTGCCTCAGACCCCTGAGTGGCTGGGACTGTAGGTTTGTGCATGCCACCACGCCCAGCTAATTTTTGTATTTTTGGTAGAGATGGGGTGTTGCCACATTGTGCAGGCTGGTCTTGAACTCCTGACCTCATGTGATCCACCCACCCGGCCTCCCAAAGTGCTAAGATTACAGGTGCGAGCCACTGCACCTGGCCAAGTAATGCATCTTTTATGTTAGGTGCCACCTCCCCTTTTAAACACAGGGGTAACTGAGAAGCAGTTTTACTGAAGTTGTGCCCTTTCTGAGGCCTGGCTCTGCAACCCCTCAGACCATCGGCTTTTTAGATTTCACAGTTGAAGACAGAAACTCGTAGTTCCTGCACTTGACATTTTATTGCTTAAAAAAAAAAAAGTTCTCCTAAAGAGTATTATGCTGATGTGATGGAATGAGATGAAAACGCTTGAAGTTGGGATTTACCATGTCAGAGAGAAATCATACAAGTGATTTGTGCATTCTATGTTCTGAAGTTCGCTAGGGGGAAGGGTTCCCTTTGCTCGGGTGCTAGTGGGGTGGAAGGCTGCAGAGGGCAACCACTTGATCCTGGGATTAGACCCAGTTCTGTGCTGAGGAAGTGCCCCCATAAGCTTTACAGGAGCAGACAAATCTGGGCTTGAGAACGGCGAGAATTCTGTCTCCTGCACATGTGTGCGATGGTTTTTTGGAATGGCCTAACAAACTTTCTGGAAGAGAGCCACCTTCTCACAGGAGGGGATTGGGAAATGATGGCTTAAAAGCATTTAAAAGTTCCTTTTGCAATTGCAGGGTGCTATCAGCCATAAACGCTTGCCAAGCACTACTTCCCCAGGCTCCTCATTTCTACAGGTGCCAAAGAAATGCAAGATTAAGTGAAGCATTAGCAAATACTTTGAGTGCCGTATTTTAAACATAGATACATTAACTGTGGTATTTCCAGTTGGGAAACATGAAACCGTAATATAGAAATTGGAACCTTGAGTGCCCAAGAGTGCTCTCCCAGGGGGCTTTGAATTGCTGGAAGTAGCAGGATTTCTTGAGAACAGGCCCAGAGATCTGAAAATGGGCAAAGTTTTCCAAGTTTAAGAAATAAGAAAATATTAGGCTAGCGAGAGTCTGGAAGCATTTTCTTCCCTTCATTTTCTCATAGTGTTGGGATTTGCCCTTTTTCTCTCACAGCGTGAGTCTGACGTGATCCAGGTTGGTGTGGAAGCCAGTGCCTGGTGTACACTGTGTGCCTGAAGCTGGCTCACGGAGCAGAGTGAGGCCCCAGGCACACAGTGGGGAGACTTGCTTTCTGGCCCCTGCCCTACCAGTGCCTCCCTTAGGGGTCTCAGGCAAATCCCAGTTTGTGGGATTGACCTCCAGGCCCCGGCCTCCCACTCTGCACATGAGGAGCAATCTTGATGCTGGGAAGGTGGTGAGGCAAAGGGATCTCCAGGTGAGGGAGGCTCTTGGTGGCTGGCCATGGTCCAAGTGGACAGCAGACGGTCAGCACAAATCCCTCACCTCATTTTCCTTTGTTCTGCACTTTATATTCTGTCAAGAGGAATGTGTGTGTATGTGTGTGTGTGTGGGGTGGGTGGGTAATAATCAGACCTGTGGATTTATTTGGTTAAGTTTTATTTGTCATACAAAAATAAATTTTCAACAAACTGTGTTGATTTTTGTGCAATTTCCTTCCTTCTGTTTAAGCAAATTTGATTTTTTAAAGCAAAACCATGAAAACTCCAGTGCTTAATCACTTTCCTCAAAAATCTATAATATGCTAAATGCAGTGTGGCAGCATGGATTGGATCCCAGAACAGGAAAAAAAAAACCTAAGTGGAAAACTAATTAAATTCAAATAAAGTCTAAAGTTTAATTAGTTTAAAAAAAGAGAAAAGCAAGGGAAAACAATTAATGTATAGCCAGATATCTGGGTACCCTGTGGGCCACATAAAAGTACCTATCACAGGGCCTCTAAAATTTTTCAAAAATAGTTGAAAGACCATGAGCATGGGAGTCAGGCACACCTGACTTTGAGTACCAAGTACCAGCACTGCTGCTGGTCGGCAGTGCTCTTCAGCCTGTCCATCTGCAAAAGGAGGTGGTGACAATGTCTCCTTTTCAGAGATGCTGGTCCTTGTTCCCAAAGACCCAGCCCATGGGCCATGAGCCAATCTCAAAGGTCCACACACACACACACACACACACACACACACACCCTCACAACCAGTCTACCCAATACGATTGTTTCATAGTTCCATCCTCCTTCCAACATAAGACCACCCAATCACATGACCAGATGACATGGTTTGGCTGTGTCCCCACCCAAGTCTCACCTTGAGTTGTAATAATTCCCACATGTCAAGGGCAGGGCCAGGTGAAGATAACTGAATTATGCAGGCAGTTTCCCCCACACTGTTCTTATGGAGGTGAAGAAGTCTCACAAGATCTGATGGTTTTATAAAGCGGAGTTCCCATTAAGACACTCTCTTGTCTGCTGCTGTGTAAGACGTCCTTTTACTCTTCCTTTGTGTTGTGCCATGATTGAGAGGCCTCTCCAGCCATGTGGAGCTGTGACTCCATTAAATCTCTTTCCTTTATAAATTACTCAGGCTTGGGTATGTCTTTATTAGCAGCGTGACAACAAACCAATATACCAGGTGTGGAGGAAGAGTATTGAGAACACCAGGATAAATTTATTTTCCTAACCAAAATTTGCCCTTTTCCCTCAGAGTTTCCTGCCACCTTCAGCTTGTGAGGTCTCTTATGTCACTGAGGTTAACACCTGCCTCCAGGTGTTGATAAACCTGTGACTACACACCTTGGTGCTTGAGTCCCACTCATGGTCAGCACTGCTAAGTCATCAGGCTCAGCGGGTGTAGCTCTGACCAAGCAGCTAGAGGAAAGCTGAAAGGCATTCTAGAATGGGGACAGGAGATTATCCCCTTTGGTAAGATGATGGGTTCTCCAGCTCCACAGGAAATGGCAACATTGCCTAATCCTCTGGCAGGGCACACTCCCAACTGTGAAGCTCTTCAGGTTCCACACTGTCACCCGTGCCTCCACCATGGTAAGATTTTAATGAAACGGTGACATGCGAGAACCGCTCAAAGGTGTGTTGGTTTTACGACAGCAATAAGTCACAAATATTTATTAGACACTTTTGAGATCATTTGGACATAGACTGGGCTAAATCTGAAGGTTTTCATTTTTTGTTTTGTGTTCTAGTTTTTATTATCACCTAAGTTATGTATGCACATAGTTTAAACATTCAAAAAACTCTGCAAAGACTTTCAGAAAATAGTGGCTCCCAGCCCTCCGGTCCCTCATTTCCCCCTCAAGGAAGTGGCCACTTCACTGGCAGCTGATATTTGAGTGTCTTTAAAATCCACACTCAGTTGCCATTGCCACCTTTAGCCTTGCAGCATCAGACATTATTTACTCACTTGTGATGGAGACGAGGGTTCACTGCACTCTCCCCCACCCCCACCACCTTCATGCATCTCCCTGATGTTGTTCCACCATCAGGTCAGTGTTCAACATTTATATCATTATGACTGAAGATTATTCATAGCTGAGCCATGCTTTTGCCATGCAAAGTTTTGTTTTCCCTGCACTTCCTATCTGTTTTGTTTGCTTGGTTTTCATGTTTTTTGTTTTATTTGAAACAGAGTTTCACTCTTCTCAACCAGCCTGGAATGCAATGGCACCATCTGGGCCCCCTGCAACCTCTGCCTCTGGGGTTCAAGCAATTCTCCTACCTCAGCCTCCCAAGTAGCTGGGATTACAGGCACCTGCCACCACACCCAGCTAATTTTTGTATTTTTAGTAGAGACAGGGTTTCACCATGTTGGCCAGGTTGGTCTCGAACTCCTGACCTCAGATTATCCACTCGCCTCTGCCTCCCAGAGTGCTGGGATTACAGGTGTGAGCCACCGTGCCGGGCCCATGTTTTTATTATAAATTCAACTCGAAACTACTTTCCATTTGTCTGAACCTCCTGTCAAGATGTTCAGCTGCACCAGTCCTGCTGTCCTGAAGACATCTCTCAGATCCTCCTACCCTGCTATCTCTGATGGTCACCCTCTAGGCCTAGTGAGCAGCTAGATTCCGAGACAGCCCTTCTCCACTGTGACACACATTCTCCTCCTCTCACTTCCTTTTTGTGTTCCATAGCTTCACCCTCTTGGTTTGGTGGAGCACGTTTCAGTGGCTGTCTGACAAAGGGAGCCTGGGAGTTCACTTATTTTAGACCTTGCCTGTCTGAAATGCCTCGGACCTGCTCTAATGCAGTCTACTTCACTGGATACAGACACCTCAGCTGAAAATGTATTTTTCCTTTAGAATAATGAAGAAATTGGGCACCATTGCCTCTGAATTCTTGCCACTGCCTAGTGAAGCGATTTTGATTTCTACTTGTTAGATGTCCCTTACGGTTTTCTTTATGGACGTTTGTAGTATTTTTTTTGTGTACAATATTCTGAAACTTCACCATGCTATAAAATTCCGTTCATTATGTTGGGTCCTTAGTGCGTCTATCAGGAAACTCACGCCTTTTAGTTCTTGAGAAATGTTCTTGAATTACTTTTTTTTAAAATTATTTCTTCTCTTTTAGATATTATTTTTATGTTTTTAAAAAGGATATGAGGGTTTCCACGACTGTCCACTTTTGTCTTCTTTTCTCTGTTCTATTTTTGCTCTCTGTTTGGGAGATTTCCTCATCTTTATCTTCCAATTCTTCTGTGGAGTTTTTCATTTTGCCATTATCTTTTCACAGCCAGGAGCCCTTTTACTTTTGTTCCCTGAGTGTTCCTGGATCTCATTCTTGTTCATAGTTGGTAACAGACTAAGAAGCTGATTAAAGATGTGAGGATTTGTGTGGGGGTGTAGGGTTCTCGTAGGGTGATTTGCTGAGCTGTGCAATTGGGGACCCCTAGGACTGCTATCTGTATTTAGGAAATTTCCTCTCGAGTTGGTCAGGTTTCTCAGAAAAGCGTTTTTCAGTCTGTTGCCTGGAGGACTTGGGCTTGGTGCTAGAGTTCTAGGAGCAACTTGGAGGAAAGCTGAGGCACTTTGAATGGGCCAGAGTTCTCCAGAGGGGCAGATCCAGCAGGAGACCGGGTCAGACCACCGCAGGAGCTGTCAGGTATGAATTCAGCACGACAGGCCAGCAGCTGGAGACTCAGGCCGAAGGGGATGTTGCAGTCTTGAAGCAGAATTTCCTCTTTTCTGGAAAATTTCAGTTTTTGCTATTTAGACTTTCAACTGATTCAACCCACATTATCAAGGGCAATCTCTTATTGATTGTAGGTGTTCACCACATCTACAGAAGACCCCATAGCAGCACTTAGGTCAGCGTTTAATGCAGTAACTGGGTACCATGGCATGACCAAGTAGGCAAAGAGGCAAACTATCACAGCCTCGCTATCCAGTTAAGTGATTACTAGGTCATCAGTGATTAATGCAATAAATGTATACGGAGCACATTTATTGTCATAAATGTTTACTAATTCAGTAAATCTTTATGTGCTGGGCACTGCTGTTGGCCTTTCGCCCCTCTGTTTGGAGTGTGCTCTAGCTCTCAGCTGTAAAGTGTCTCGCAGCCCAAGAGCCTGCATCACATCCGTGGAGAAGAAACCTCAGCCTGTCTGTGGCAACCGAGTCACCTACACAGCTGAAGTGGTGGGTATGAGCTTCCTCCTTAGACAAACCTCCGGCAATGCCTTGCTTCATCCCACTGGCCGTGCAGAGTCACCTGTCAGCTGGCCAAGATGCTTTCCAGATTTTAAAATCACCTTGCTACTTGATTATGTCGAGTACGTTGTAAATCCATTATCAGTGCCCACTTGAGGTCAACTTAGCATTGCCAGTGATTCTCACAAATTAAGTAGTAGTCACAAATCTTGAAGGATTTTTGCTTGGAAAAATGAAACAATAAACTTGCATTTCTGTGTAATTAGAAATAATAAAATAAAATTTCCTTAGTTAGATCCGTTAATCGGGCCTTACTTTCCCCAATTACTCTGAATTAGTGAAGTTTTGCTATATTATAGAATTACACACGGGAAGGCTTTTATTGGATTGACTGTCATTTGAAATGTCTTTTCCTCTCCTCAGTGCTGAGCCTAATGCTTAGAATCATGAAGATAAAAATCATGAAACATGATTTTTTTAGCTGAATCAAAATAATGAATATTATTAACCAAGCCATATGGAGTAAGATGTTCATCACTGCCTGATGTAAACATGGCGGAAATTGTAGACAACAAATGCCCAATGTTAGAAAAATATCAGTTCATGATGAAACATTTTCATCATGAAACCTGAAACATATTTAGCCATTCACACAATAATTATGTGGATTATATGAGCAACATGGGACTCTGGTCATAGTACAAAGTTAAGTTGAAGAAAATCAAACTGCAAGATTACCAGAACACGACGAGGAGAGCCATTTACCTTTGCATGTAAAAAATACAGGAGGGCTGGGCGCGGGGGCTCACGCCTGTAGTCCCAGCACTTTGGGAGGGCGGGTGGATCACGAGGTCAAGAGACAGGAGACCATCCTGGTCGACATGGTGAAATCCCGTCTCTACTAAAAATACAAAAGATTAGCTGGACACGGTGGCGCATGCCTGTAATCCCAGCTACTCAGGAGGCTGAGGCAGGAGAATGGCCTGAACCCAAGAGGTGGAGGTTGCGGTGAGCCGAGATCGCACCATTGCACTCCAGCCTGGGTAACAAGAGCAAAACTCTGTCTCAAAAAAAAATATATATATATATACAGGAGAAACCACAAAACCGTGACAGTTGTATCATGATGATGAGGTTATCAGTAGCTTTTCTCCCTTTATTTTCCAAACCTTCTATAGTATGTTATTTATAATGCGTTATATGACTTATTTAATATTTTACCCAAAACATTCATCCAACCAGCTGTGCTGGATGTTTCACTTGTTCTAATGCAGGGATTTTTTTTCTGTAAAAAATTCTGAGGTGGTTTTATTTAGGAAATCAGAATACTCCAACCCCAAAGCCTCATGTACTTATGTAATTACATTATGTAATTTCTGCATTATAAAATTTTTATGCACAATTAAAATAAGAGTTGCGACATACGGGGAGTGATAAGAACATGGAGCACTGTGGGGGATTATTAGATAATTCCTCTTTACCGAAGAACATTGGTTTTCTGTTTAAAACCTAAGTTGTATGAAAATTTGTATGGATACTTTTTGCAGTGTAGGCCGTCTTTGCTTTCCTTGGGCTTCATTTTTCTGACAACCTAACAGGAACTATCAGTCACATTTTGTGAAGATGAAGGAGAGGGACTGCCATGAATGAGCGGTCCTGTGGAATCTGGGTTTTGGCTGCAGCTCTCTGCTCTCTGCTGTGGTGCTCTTGAGGTGGGAGCTGGACTCAACTTGCAGGGCAGGGCTTAGACGCTGCACCAAGTTAAGGGCTAGCTAAAAAGGGATGGGGCTGAAGCAGCTTTCCATAAGACGTACCCGCCAGTGTGCCATGTCAGTTTACCATTGCCATGGCAATGACCTGGGCATTACCACCTTTTCCCATGGCAATGACCTGTCAGCCCCAAAGTCACTGCCTTTAACCCGGAAATTTCTGCACAAACCAACTCTTAATCCATGTGTAATTAAAAGGAGGGATAAATATGACTGCAGGGCTGCCTTGAACTGCTCCTCTGCCTCTGCAGGGGCAGTCACGGAGTGTCATGCCGCTGCTTCAATGAAGCTGTTTCCTCCGCGTGCCCTTGAATTCTTTCCTGGGCAAAGCCAAGAATCCTCCTTGCAGGTTAAGCCCCTCCCACCCCAGCCTGGCTGTCAGTTTGTGGCCTGTGCTTGAATTCCAGGTGATTCTACACAGAAGTTCCTAGGACCTGACCCCCAGTGCTCCTCCGTGGGCCCTGTGGCCATGTTATCTCTGACTTTCTCAGAATGCAGGCTGACCACACTGGATTCATTCCCTCTCCCACTGTCTAGGAAAACATCTGAGAGACAAAGATTGATGACCAGGGTTAGGGATCATGAAAAACAAGTGGAAAGAACTTGTTGGCAGGTGTCAGAGGATACACAGAGCCTGCAGGAACTGTCTCCTCTACAACGAGCTGAGCAAACACTTCTTGAAGAGCCCATTTCACCATGAGGCAGGCTTTGATCCAATTAATTTGGAGAAGTTGTGAGGCTCACAGGTTCATCAATTCCTCCCCGGGTTCAGACTCTGTCACAGTGAAGAGGAGGAATGGAACGGTGAGTGTCATCTCTCTGGACAGTCTATGGAGCACCCCAGGACCAGGGTTGGAGAACCTCGGCCCTGCCAGCTGGGAGAGGAAGGCAGCTGTTTCTGTGTGAGTTGAACAGAACCACATCTTTTCTCACCGAGCCTGGCTATGTTCCTTCCACTGCTTTCCTGGCAGAGAAATGGGCTGTGGTCCCCAGACTCCATGCAGAGAGCTCCAACCCCAACCCTGGTTCCTCAAACTGAAAGCAGATTCAGGAACTATATTCTGCTAGAGATTCCCAAACTAAATCTGACAAAGGAACGGCCAACCCTCCATGGATTTAGGAGCCACTGTCTTTGAGGATGCACCATGCTTTGGGGACCATCATCCTGGCTGGCATCATCTACCAGGAGCACCACAAAGGCATTGTCAGGCCTATTCTCCCTGCATGGATTGATTTTGGGGACCCATCGCAGGTGCTACTCAGCCCTTTATGCCCTCGGGCAGTCAACATGAGATGGACTTGTGCAGTGTCAGGTACCTCCTCACCATAGACATGTCTCTGGGAAGTTGCATGTACATCCAACCATTTGCCTACCTGCTGTTGGATTTTCCAGTTTCTGAATCTGTTGTTGTAGCCACATTTCCAGGTTCCAAAACCCTACCTGTTCTCTGAAGTACAACTGCAGCCTCACCCATTGCAGACACTTTCCCGGCAGCCTCAGGCACGGCTTCCCATCGGCTTTGCACTGGTCCCAGCAGGCCCAAGGGGCTGATGAAATTTCATCACACCCCAAGCCGGGAATTGTAAAGCTTTCCCTAACCTCTTTGTATCTGGCCATTGATTACCATTTGACTGGCAATGCCTTGTGTGTGCCTACATATTTATTTCTAAAATCTGATTTATAATCTCAGTTAATGAGAAAGATGTGAATACAGGACCCAGACAATGCAGAGAGTTATGTGCAGGAAGCAGGTGACTTTGTACCTGCAGATCCTTTTTGTATTTGCTCCTTCTGTAAACAACCACTGTTCTGGCTACAAAACTAACCATACAAGAAAAGTGTCTAGCTAATTTCATGGAAGAAGCAACACTGCACTTCTTTTGGCTGGTTGAATTCACTTAAATAATAAGTAACATATATAAAAACAATTCATTTCAGGATCTCAGAAGTTCTTTTAATCTTTTCTCAGGTGCTAGAGCTGAGAAAAAAAAATGAAATAAGACCAGAATGACCCGGAAGGAGTCGATGGCCTGGGAGGGAGGTGGAACACCCAAGTAAGTGCGAGATGGCAGCTGCATGCAAGTGCCAGGGACGTGAGAAAAGGGGGAGCAGCAGAGGCGGGCTTTGGAGCAATGCCGCATTGAGAAATGCATTCCTGGCCAAGAGGAATGATCACAAAGGCCTGGGAAAAGAGGAAGCCATTGGCTGTAGCGGGAATCGTGAAGTTAGAGAGGAGTGAGGCTTGCCGGTTAAGCCAGAACAATGACTCATCCTCGGAAAGTTTTGGAGGAGTCGTCGTGGTTATGGATCTGGAAGATGGAAATAGTACATCTCGAAAGAGCACTCAAGCTGCATTGTCAGAATGTATCAGGTTTGTGGGGGCCAGTCCAGAGATGTGTAAACTAGCTGGGAAGCTTCCTGGAGCAATGCAGGGAGAATAGATAAGAGTCAGAACTCAGGCATTTGCTGAGGAACGTTGGTGCTAACCGGGCACTGATGTAGAGATGAGCAGCTAGAGCAAGGTCAGGAAAAGAGGTTTGCATTGGAAATGGTCTTCGTGCTCCATCAGTCACTTCTGGGTGGGGCCGCAGGAGCAGTTGGTGAGTCCAGCTGGAGCCTTCAGTCATCCGACATGCACAAAAAGCCTGAAAAGAAGTCGCATGCATGCCTGTAATCCCAGCATTTTGGGAGGTCAAGGCAGGTGGATCACGAGGTCAGGAGATTAAGACCACCCTAGCTAACCCTGTCTCTATTAAAAATACAAAACATTACCAGGCGTGGTGGCATGCACCTGTAGTCCCAGCTACCTGGAAGGCTGAGGCAGGGGCATCACTTGAACTCAGAAGGCAGAGGTAGCAGTGAGCCAAGATCCTGCTACTGCACTCCAGCCTGGGTGACAGAGCAAGACTCCATTTCAAATATATATATATATATATATTTCTTACAGGGCCACTCTTAGGTTCTACAATAGTGATGTTATCTGCAGGAGTCATTGGGGAAGTTGCATATCTTGTGACCTCTGGAATAATGGTTTGTAATGTTTCTGTCCACACCTTAGCAGAATCCGGGCTCCTCTCATCCTCTTGGCCTGGTAGCTTTGCACTCACTTTACAATGGTGGGTGACAGAGTTTGGGGAAAGGCTACTATCATTTACACTCTAAACTCCATGTTTCCCAAAGTTAGTTTGATCCAAGTCCGGGAATAATCAAGGGTGACTTGAAGGCCAAAGGCAAGATGGGGGTTAGCTCGATCAGATGCCCTCACTGCCATATGAGGACTGAACTCTGATTTCTTAATATCTTGCCCACATTGCTATGTAAGGCGTCTGAGGAGTCATGTCCTACAAATCATCATCAGATGGGTTTTATTTAACCCTATATATTGTGATTTACTTTCCAAACTGACTCTGGCATAACATGAGACAAGAAAGAAAATGAAATACAATAAATAAATAAAATAAAAAATAAAAATATTTTACCCCAAAACATGTTTTTTTGCCATATTTTGAAAAGGCCTGCACGTGATGGGGAATTTGCATCTGTAAAGAATCTCTATTAGCATAGCTAGATCTTTTTCTTCCAGGCCCTCCCAATTCTAAAGAGATTAACTAAGAGCTGAATAGGAAACATTTGCCATCTATTATCTCTAAGGGCAGCCACTATAAGACTTCAAAAGAACTTTGGTCTCTACATTTTTATCTTTACCTGAACGTTCCCTTTCTATCTATCCCAGGTCTGTAGACAAGCTCAACCAATTGTCAATCAGAAGATGTTAAAATTCACCTGCAGCCTGGAAGCCCCACACCCCCCCTTTGAGTCTTTGTGTTGTTCCGCCTTTCTGGACAAATGTATTTCTTAGATGTATTTGATTAATGTCTCCTGCCTCTCTGAAATGTATCAAACCAAGCTGCGACCTGACCACCTTGGGCACATGTCCTCGGGACCTCCTGAGGGCCGTGTCATGGTCCATGGTCATTCGGTTTTGGCTCAGAATAAATCTCTTCAAATATTTTGCAGAGTTCAACTCTTCATCAACACACAATTTTCTCACTCTTATGATTTTTGCCAAGGCCTTTTCAGACAATGGGGAGGACAGCTGTCCTTCTGGAGTGTGTGTGTTCTGGGAGAGGCTGCCCCACCCTGCACCTCCCCAGGGGACTGGGGAAAAGAGGAGCAGCAAGACCCAAGGGAACCCCTCATCAAGTCCCAGGTGTCTTCAAGGAAAGGGCACCTCATGTCCTTCCCAGTGAGGCATCACTCAGCCATGGGGAGGATGACCTGCCCACAGCTCCTGGAGCAGGCATGGTGTACTGGGATAGCCAGGAAAGGGGAGCAAGAGCCATCACCCAAGGTTCCAGTCCCAAAGGCAGGGCCTGTGGAGCCAGAGAAAGCTCCAAGCCACCCTGGGAGCAGGGCTCAGGGCTCTGCTGGTTGGATGGGGCTGCTGGCCTATAGCCTGCACATTAGCCCTCAGACCCATGGCTGGACGCACAGCCAGGATCAGCCCAGAGAGAGCAGCTTTGCCAGGACTGTTGTGTCAGAGATAAACTGTCTCTGTCTCTGTCTCTCCTTGTCCTCTCTGGCTCCTATCAGAGAGTGAGCCAGCAGAGAGGAGGGGAAAGAGCAGCACCTGCCCCTCTGCTTTCTTACCACCCCTCCCCACAACACACACACCTCACAAATCTCCTAGGGCGAGTCTGGGTCTGCTCTGCAGGAGAGGAAGGGCCATGGGTACAACGTGAGATTTACATTTTGACATGAATATGGCTGAGTCTTACAGAATTCCAACACAGCTTGTTAAAAACTTGAAGTTATGGAGTAGGTCTCAGATGTTAATAAGGAGGATGGCTCACCCGTCTGGAGGAGGGAGTTGGATGGGGCAATGTTCACAGTTTTGAGACAAAAAGCTCTGCCTGGCTCCTATCAGAGAGTGAGCCAGCAGAGGGGAGGGGAAAGGCTCCCATGCTGATGGGAGCCCTGGCCCATAGGCCATTAAGAGCTGCACCTCATAAACAAGGAGGATTTACAAGTGGTTTCCTGTTACTTTGTTCTCCAGAGCAAAAGCCATTGGCTAGAAGGATGGCGGGGAGCAGCATTTCTTCTCTCTCTTCTTCCCTGGTGCAGCTCTGCGGTAGGACAAGGGCACTGCTCAGCTGATGTTGAGCCTCTTGGAAGCTGCATCTGACAAGGAGGTCTTTGTGCCCTCAGGCAATCAGAGCTCTTTGTCTAAAAGCAGGACTCACTCTTGCCACTTATGCCTGGTGGGCTTGATTCTCTGTCAGAGGTGACCACGGGGTCCGTTTTATTTTTCATGTGTTGATGGGCTCCACTGTCCAGCCACAATCCTTACCCACCAGTGGAGACACAAGCTGCTGCAGCTTGGTTAGTGTTTGGAATTACTGGTTTCCAGTCTTAACAAACACCAGCAGTGCCACGTGGTGTTGTTTCCACGGTTTGAAAATGGGAAGGAAGACAATCCCACGGCCACTGCCAGACACAGCTTGAAAAGCTACTCACCTCCATGCACTGGCCCGGGGCTTCTGGCTACAGGCCTGCCAGGTGCAGATAAGAAACACAGACTCTCTTCTCTTCTTGTGGCCTTAGGAGCTCACCCACATCAGGGGTTTATTTGTACTCAAGTTCATTGAAGGCCCTTGTTTAAGGCCCTGGACTACATTTCAGGTTCATTCTTACCCGAGATTTATGATTCCATGATGAATCAATGTGCAAACATTGTACACAACTGGCACCCAATAAATGTCTGTTGCCTGAATGAATATAGGGTAGTGGGGATATAGGGCTCCCTGCTGTTGGCTCCCATGGTCGAAAAAAATCTGTGTTCTTTTCTTCTCCCTCTGCTGCCATCTCTTACTCCCAGCATGAGGATGTCTACTTGTCTTGGGTCTAGAGGGAAGATGGCAGAGGCGTGAAATAGAATTGCTAGCAGCCACATGACTGTGGGAGGAAAACTCAAAATGCATGTCTCCCTTCTCACCTTTATCATTTATTTTAGAAACTTACTGGATGCTTCCTAGTGATTATAAAATCATTGTGGGCCAGGTACAGTGGCTCATGCTGTAATTCCAGCACTTGGGAGGCCAAACCAGGCAATCACTTGAGGTCAGGAGTTCAAGACCAGCCTGGCCAACATGGTGAAACCCCATCTCTACTAAAAATACAAAAATTAACTGGGTATGGTGGCAGGTACCTATAATCCCAGCTACTTGGGAGGCTGAGGCAGGAGAATTGCTTGAACCTGGGAGGCGGAGATTGCAGTGAGCTGAGATCATCTCACTGCACTCCAGCCTGGGTGACAGAGTGAGACTCCATCTCAAAAAAAAAAAAAAAAAAATCATTTTGAACAAAATCGTAAGCCTCCTGAAGGCCTCCATCTACTCCCTGCCCTCTAACACATCTGTAAATTTCCAGCATCAGATATATGCAAATGTCCTTCTTTTGCCTCTCTTGTCCATTTCTCAGGGTTCTTCTCAAATCTGAAGTTCACAGAGGTGTCTTCTTTACCTGTCCCAGATGGAAGGCAGATCGCAGTAGGACTCTCTTTGTCCACTAAACTCAGAGCGCTGATTGTCTGGGGCACTTGTTAGTCTTTATTAGGTATGCTGTGTGTCCAGGTTATTTTTTTCCAGTGTAAATATATCATGTAGATCAGGGGTTCCCAACCCCTTGGCCATGGACCGGTACCTGTTCATGGCCTGTTAGGAACTGGGCCACACAGCAGGAGGCAAAGCGGCAGGCAAGTGAGTGAAGCTTCATCGGTATTTACAGCCACTCCCCATCGCTGGCATCACCACCTGAGCTCCGCCTCCTGTCAGGTCAGCAGCAGCATTAGACTCTCATAGGAGTGCAAACCCTATTGTGAAACTGCGCATGCGAGGGATCTAGGTTTCGTGCTCCGTATGAGAATCTAATGCCTGATAATCTGTCAGTGTCTCCCATCACTCCAGATGGGTCTAATTGCAGAAACACAAGCTCAGGGGTCCCCCTAATTCTACATGATGATGAGTTGTGTAATTATTTCACTATATATTACAATGTAATAATAATAGAAATAAAGTGCACAATAAATGTAATGTACTTGAAGCCTCCTCAAACCATCCCCCAACCCTGGTCTCTGGGAAACTTGTCTTCTGTGAAACCAATCCTTGGTCCCAAAAAGGTTGGATGCTGTAGATTAGGTCCTAATTTTCTGTAACTTTGGCTTACAGAAAATGTAACTCATAACTCTGTAGCTCTGAGGAAATGAGGGTCAGCAGGTATACCTTCACGTTCTCTGGCTCAGGTTCTCTCAACCTCAGTGCTCTTTGCATTTTGGGTAGAGAACTCTGCTGTTAGGGGCTGAGGCAGCAGATACAATCACATGCCCAATCTCCTCTGTAATAATTTCTACATATTGTCTTCTGGATTTTCTTCCACAGAATCATCTTAGAAGAAAGTCTTCAGCTCTTACCTCTTACCTTGTGCAGATAGAAACGTCCTCAGAAGTCCATCAGGGAGTCAGATGAAGACGGCCTGGCTGGAAGCTGCTGGGAACTTCTAAGGTAGAAATGAAGTCGAAACCATGAACGTGGTTGACAGTGGCATTCATAAGTGATCTTATTTTAGAAAACTTGGGTAAAAGTCCTATGTGATTTTTGGCCGGGTTCTCTGGTGGTTGCTGGGTGACTGTGCAGGAGCTGGGCCAGCAGTCAGGGAGGACAGGTCTGCATGTGGAGGGAAGCTGGGCTGTGGGTTCCTGGGCCCGGCAGCTGCATGGGGTGTGGAGGTTTCCAGTGGTCACGAGCATGACTAGAGAATGTACAGCATCTCCCACGAAGCTGTGGTCACATCAGGACTCGATTTCAAACTGGAGCCTGATGGAGGAATGAAATACAATGCAAGGGTTGTTACTGGAACAGAGCTCCTCAATATGTTGACGGAGGCACAAATGTGCTGTTCTCAGATGAGGGACAGAGGTAGCTAACAGTCCCCAGTTAGGGTTTAAGAACCCGAGAATAAAACGTGCCCTCAGCTGTTTTGAGTCGAAGCTGTTGGCCACAGGACACCCTGTCCCACTCTATCGCCCTTTCTTCACCCCACTTCCTCTTTCAAAGTGCACAATTCTGAATGGCAAAAAAAGTTCTGTTTTCTTCTCTTTAAATACTGTCAAATTCCCTATCAATTGTGATTTTTAAGGACTTACAGGAATTCAAAGTGCCAACTCCAGAATTTGTGCACTGTATTTTTGTCAATTACTTTGATTGTTAGCTTACAAGGCAGGAACCTGCACGGCCTGTCCCGAGGACAGCTGTCACCCAGTTAAATAGTATTCTAACTATTCTGCAACAGGAGAACTGACCACAGTGTCTCCCAAGTTACAAGGATTCCAGTGTTGTAAGAAGGAAGTTGAACAACACTTTCCAGGGACCACTGTAATTAGGAAAGGAGCTGGCATTAGATATCAATACATGCTCATTGGGATTCAGTGGTTATTTTTATGCTGTAGCCACTCATAGAAAACCAAGCAAAATCCGCATTTTCTTGTCAATGCTCACAGCCTAATAGAGGATTTTCTTCCTTATCATGCAATAGTAATAAAACACAGGTTGAGGCCAGATCCCAAGGTTTTATTTATATATAAATGGTATGCATGTATATATGTATACACACATACACACATACATACATATATATACATAAACAGTTAAGGAAGGAGAACATTTAAAAGCTGTAAATTTAAAGTTTGTGCAATTTCCTGCCTCCTAAGGGATAGGAACTTGAATTTAATTTTGAGGCCTTCTTTCTTCTGGGAAATCACCCCAGTGGAGAATGAACCTCCTCCGGGAAGAAGATATAATGTGGCTTAGGCTCCAAGGATCTAACCCCTTTGGATAATAATGTAAAGGTTGTAATTATTGTGGTCAGAGTTACATTGCTACAGACTGTGATTCTTTAGAATGATTTTCTTTCCCAAATATGAATCTAGACCACAATGCGCAAGTATTTTATTGCTTATTTTTGTGGAGCTGATGCGCAGCTCCTCACAGGCAGTCCCTAGACAAGTTCCCCAGAGTGCAGGAAACCCTGGGAGCTTGGCCTTCTCTTCACCTCCCTGCACTGGAGAAGAGATTGTTATAAAGGAAAAAGAGAAAGAGAGAAGGAAAAGTAAGTGAAGGTCAGGTCAGGGGGAAAAAAGGGAAGGAATGAATTGGGCTTGGGGCAATGCAACTTGCACTAGGTCACTGGTGTTTCATCTGTTGTGTGGGTTGGAAAGGATAATCCAGCCTTTGGGAAATGTACCGATGCTGGGCCATGAACTCTAATATTTTAGAAAAACATGGGGCAGGATTATCCCAACTAAATTTCACAAATAAAATGTTCTTCTAAATAAGTGGATATAACCACTACTGATTACCCTGGGAAGGGTTCACTAGCCCATGGCAACTGTAGCCCAGAGTGGAACCAAGAGACCGAAGGAGAAGCACGTGGGAGAGTTGTTCCATAAACTCCACTGCTTACTCACCTCTTTAAGGACTTGCAGGTACCTCTGATCCAACATATGCGACAGTAAACCCACGGAGTTCTTGCACGCCCTCCCCTATCCGTGTTTATCACCCTGGATTTTGCCATCTCCATGAATGTCACCATCATCTACCTGCTTGCCCATGGCAGTAACCTCAAAACTGTCCATGACTTCTTGCTTTCTCCGTAGTCTCTGGATCCCATTAATGAGAGTACACATGCTTCTGGCCAGGAGGGAGTAAGACAGCCTGTGATCTCCCTCCCTCTGTAAGCAACCATAAAAAAAGGATAAAACACAGAAAGCAGCGATTTCTATATACGGCAAAACAAGATTGGGATTCCTGAGAAAAAGGAAGAAAGCAAGGTGAGCCCTACCATTGGCTGGCCTTTCTGCCTGGAGGTCAGTCCAGGGAGGGAGGACTCCAAAAAAGTCAGGCAACTTGGCAGAGCTGAAGAGACAGAGGCTAGAGATTGGGAAGGCCACGAAGCTCTGAAGAATCTGTGAGCCAGCGTTGGCAAGAGAAGGGGCTACACAGATAAAGTACTCCAGAAATTCATGGGAGTCCATGGAATCTATGGAAATATAAGGCCAGATTAGAAAAGCTTCTGGTGAAAGAGTAATTATGAGGAGTTCTCTTTTTATTGAAACAGAGTCTCACTCACTCTGTTGCCCAGGCTGGAGTGCAGTAGAACCATCTTGGCTCATTGCAACCTCCACTCCCATGTTCAAGTGATTCTCATCTCATGCCTTGTCCTTTTAAGTACCTGGGATTACAGACACCCACCATCACACCCATCACACCCAGCTAGATTTTGTATTTTTAGTAGATATGAGGTCTCACCATGCTGGCCAGCCTGGTCTTGAACTCCTGGCCTCAAGTGATCTGCCAGCCTTGGCCTCCCAAAGCACTGGGATTACAGGCATGAGCCTTCGAGCCCAGCAAGGAGTTCTAAAATGAACAATTCCCTGAACCCATGGAAAGCCAAAAATTACTCAAGTTTTCTCCAGCCAGAGGGAGAGACCTCACTGAATATATGGGGCATTTAGAAGAAGCCCCAGAAAGGCCATGACTTAGAAGAAGTGGTGAAATCAGTCCTGGAATAAAGGCTACTCTAGGCCCAAAAAAGCTTATAAGTAAACCTCAAAAGAATCAAACTAATTTTTGAATAATTCATAGAATAAGTAGATAGAAAATCAGTACAGATATAGAAGACTCGAACATAGTATCAATCAAATCGACCTCACTGACATTTATAGATAGCTTTACTCAACAGCAGCAGAACACATGTTTTTCAAAAGAGTAAAATACTCACTATAACAGATAATATACTGGGCTACAAAATAAGCCTACATAAATTTAAAATAGATACCACAGTGGAATAAAACTAAATAGCAGTAAGAGAAAGACATAATATATGGAAAAGCCACAAATACTTAGAAATTAATAAGCTTCTAAACAGAAATTGGAAAGTATTTTAAACTGAATGAAAATGAAAATATAATTTGTCAAAATTGTGAGATACAGCTAAAGCAGCAATTTATATTTATAAAGAATATTTATAGCATTTCATGCTTTTATTGGCAAAGAGCAGTCTCATGTCAGTCATCTAAGCTTTTACCGTATTCAGTTAACAGTAAGTTCTGTCAATTGTACCACCGAAGTAATTCTTAATCAGTTTCCTTCCTCTGTCATGCTGTCACAGCCTCCTGATCCCCCTGTCTTGAGTCCTCTCCAGTCCCAACTCCCTGGTTCCATCTTGTCAGCCGCGTCTCTCACCACTCCTTCCTCCTTGCACTCCAGCCGTACTGATGTTCTCTAGGTTTTTAAACCGCTCATGATCTCCTCTGGGTCTTCTCACACACATTTTCCTTGCCTGACCACTCTTTTATTTCCTATTCACTGTGCTAATTCCCGCCCATGGAATTGCTCTTCTTTCTGGAAGCCTGGATCCTGCTATACGCTGCCATTACAGCTCCCTGTACTTCCTTTGTGGTAGCGCTTAACCTATCATAGCGTCTTCTTTAGTTGCCCCAGGGCTGGGTCTTGTCTTGTATATTAGATTGTATCTCTGGCCTCTGGCACATTTTCTGGCACTTACTGAGTGCTTAATATCTGCTTGATAAATGAATGAAAGCCTATTTTAGAGGAAATGTTACCACGAAGCTTGTGGTTACAGGTTAAGAAGATCAGCATTTCTGGATCACACTTTGCAGTCAACATGGGTCACCTCCCAGCATCCCTTTGTCTTTCTCTCTTAATAACAGCCCTGAATTCTGCCTGGGGGCTCATGAGGTTCCTGAGAAGCTACTTACCCTGGCTCCAGTAGTTACTCAAATACTCATCCTTGAGAAAACGGATCTGCTTTTGTGGCTTAATTACTTAAAACTGTCGTTTCTCAGTTAAACATGTTATTGGGATTTCCTGTAAGTGTACAGGGTCCTCTTATCAGTTGACTTCGTTTAATGAATGGGACTGGGGTAGAGTTATCTGGCAGCTTCCTGTCCGGCTTTTCTGGCTGGACTATTTACTTTTTAACTTCACATGTTCAAAATGACCTGGGTGCTTACCCAGCACCCTAGGAAGAGCACAAGCTGTAACGTGATGCCCCTGAGTGAAACATGCCTGAAGCCATGAAGGAGATAAAACAGGTAAAGTAAGAATAAGACAAGCAAATCGAGGTGGAATTGACCTAAATTTAACACTATCACTCCTGTGGCACTTTTGCCTGTATCAAGCAAAAGGAAATAGCTATCTGGCCTAAACAGAAAATGTCGTGCCTGGTACCATCTTTTTAACAAAACTATAATATGAATGATCTTTTCTTTGATAATACAAATAATTCATATTCATCATGGCCAATTTGGATACTTTTTTAAAGTATTTAAAAATGAGTCACCCAAATTAATACACAAAATAACCACTGGTAATGTCTCTTTTTTTTTTTTGAGAGTCTCGCTCTGTTGCTCAGGCTGGGGTGCAATAATGTGATCTTGACTCCCTACAACCTCCATCTCCCGAGTTCAAGCAATTCTACTGCCTCAGCCTCCCAAGTAGCTGGGATTACAAGTGCCCACCACCACGCCTGGCTAATTTTTCTATTTTTAGTAGAGACAGGGTTTCGCCATGTTGGTCAAGCTGGTCTTAAATTCCTGACCTCAAATGTTCTGCCTACCTGGGCCTCCTGTGCTGGGATTCCAGGTGTGAGCCATCATGCCCAAACCATTGGTAATGTCTTGATGCATTTCTTTTCATGACTTTTTGTACATGTACAGACAGTGTATATTTTTCTTTTCAAAATTAAGATTTTTTTGTACGTTACTTTTTTCACATACATCATAACCCAAAAAAGTGATTTTTATAACTTTCCATTTTGTGGATGCTATCACTTTTTAAACAGAGATTTTACTATTGTTAAACCTTTAGGTTGCTCCCACTTTTTTACTATTTTAAGTTACTCTGTGTGAGCGTCTCGGCTTGAATCACAGGTCAACTTCTCCTCTTGTGTTCTGGGTCATCTTTTGCTTTCGCAAGGACTTCTTCCCTGTAGTTCTCTCTTGCTCTATCAACGTCTCCCTCTCCAGCGAATTCTTCCCATCCACACACGCATTCTCTAATAACCTCCATGGTAAATGAACAAAAGCCCTCCTCTCACCCTGATTCCTCTCCAGCTTTACCCTGATATCTCTGGCTGCCTCGAAAGCTACACTTACTATGGGAACATTCAATCTTGGTTGCAGTCCCCACTTCCTTGCCTAGTGTTCACTCCCACACATGCTGACCAGGTATGTCCCCTACCCCTGAATTAAAACTGCTTTCTCCAAGGTTACCAGCTATTGCTGATCAGAGCCGCACCTCTGTCCTCATCTTATCTAGCCTTTGGCATCATTCAGTAGAGCAAACCGTCCTTCCAGCCACACACTCAGCTCCTGGCTTCTGTCACCCCATCCCTGTTGGCTCTCCTCTCACTCCCGCATCCTCTGCTGGCTCTTCTCCCTCATCTTGTCTGAAAACTGAAACTTTAGGGTTATCTGTTGGACATCTTCTTTCTTTTCTTTTCTTTTTCTTTCCTTCTTCTTCTTCTTTTTTTTTTTTTTGAGATGGAGTCTTTGTTCTGTCACCCAGGCTAGAGTGCAGTGGCATGATCTTGGCTCACTGCAACCTCCACCTCCCAGGTTCAAGTGATTCCCCTGCCTCAGCCTCCTGAGTAGCTGGGATTACAGGTGTGTGCCAGCAAACCCAGCTAATTTTTTGTATTTTAGTAGAGACAAGGTTTTACTATGTTGGTCAGGATGGTCTCAATCTCTTGACCCTGTGATCTGCCCGCCTTAGCCTCCCAAAGTGCTGGGATTACAGGTGTGAGCCACCACGCCCGGCTGGACCTCTTCTTTCCTAGACGTTCCCTGGGTAATCTTATTCTCTCCCCGGGCTTTAACTACCAGAGATCTGCTGATGATGCCTAAGTGACTTCTCTAACCCAGACCTTTTTCAGAGGCATCACTCTAACTGCCTGCCAGCTACTCTCTGTGTGTCTTTTACGCATCTCAAACCTAATGTTGCTAACACAAAAGTTTTATTTTCCTCGTATCTCTAAAATACCACTGTCTCTCTCCTAGCCTCTCGCACCTCCAGTACCCACTACAACAGCCACCTGGTTTCTCAAGGCAGCAATGCAGGACTCAAGCTCAAATTCTCTCTTTTTCTCGCCCTTCATGTCCAACCCAGCAACAAATTCATTTCTCTCTCTCCAAAAAACTTTCAGTTCGTTCTCATCTTTCCACCTCCGGCTCCTCTTATCTAAGCCACCATCGCATGTTGCCTGGATGATTTCAACAGCCTCCTAATGGCCCTCCTGCCTTCTGTTTTGTATAATCCGACCTCTACATGTCACCCAGAATAGCCCCTGTACTAGCCACTCACTGCATCCAGCCTTCACACAAGGTGATCTTGAGTCTGTCTGCCTTTTAGCTCTTACCTCTCATGGCTTTCCCACGGGCTCCTGATGCACTGGCCACTAGGGCCTTCTTGCTCTTCCTCTAGGACCCAAGCTTCTCCCTGCAGCCTTGGCATGTCTTGCTCCTGTTTGGAACACTCTCTCTGTTCACGTGGCTGCCTCCTTCTTACCACTGGGGACTCAGCTGAAATGCCACTTCAGTTTAAAGGTGGACTTCCCTTCACATTCATCTCCAGACAAACTTACACATGTGCAAATCACACACAAACTAAAACAAATAAAAATGGCAACTGGAGATGATCCCAATTTCTTCAATGGTACAATAAATTATGGTAGATTCATAATTTATGGGATTGTATATATAAAGGAAAATGAATAAAGTACTAAGTCATTGACATGGTTGAACTTCAAAACGTAATGTTGAAAAAAAGTCACAGAAAAGCACATAGATTATTGAGTCCATTTAGATAACATTCAGATGTACTGTATAAATTATATCCACCAGTGGTGAAACTCTGAAAAAAATGCAATGCCAGGAAGAGCCCATCAGAAGCTCCTGAAGTTCCTGTGGGGGTCCGTCCTCAACCTGGGTGATGGTGCAAGCTCTTTGTTTCATTATTATTCACTATTAGTCTTTACATTGTACATTTGACTGCATGAACTCTTTTGAATCAATGATATTCTTCATGATATAATGTCTTTTTTTTAATGAGAAAGATGGGAATTTATACAGTGGCATAATGGTATTTGCTCATAATCATCGTGTGAGTAAGAATTGCATACCACCCTCATATTTCAGCTCCCTCCCTGCCAAGTGAAGGTGCTGGGATCACAAGATAGATGATTCCTTTCTGTTCTATGTCCTGTGACTCAGTTAACTGCAGGCAGGCTTGACAGAATCTTGAGGGAACTCCTAGGGCATCGCCATTACTTTCCCTGCAGATATACCAGTTAATTAAGACCAGTTCAGGCAAGAGAGTCAATCTAATTTGGAAATCCCACCCATCCCTTTCCCCAGGAAGAAATTACAGGCCTGGTTATATCATCAGCTTTAAGTACCTGAAAATTCTTTGTTTTGACCTACACAGATTTCCCACAAGTTGGAGCTTTTCTCCAAACAATGTGACAACACATTCCAGGTTGGCAAAATTTTGGAGGACTAAATCTAAATGGAGCTGCCTGTCAAAATGTCACAGTTCCCACCAGATGATGGAAATCTATATTCTTTCCTAGACACAACAGGGCAGAGATGCTACAGGATAGGGTGTGTGTGCGTCTTCACGTGTGTATGAAGAGGTGAGTAGTGAGGAGTGTTGGTTAGTGTCCTCCTCGGCCAAATACAGTTGTGAAGTTGATGACACAAATGCAATGTTCAGTGATCTCTGAATGTAGAACCTGCCTGCCATGTGTTAGTATTCCGATACCGCAGGGAAACTCAAAACCATGTGTTTCAATGTAAATATTTTCTGATAATGTAGAGCAAGTATTCTGTTTCTCATAGCCCCAGAATTGAACCGCACTTGAAATTAGGTTAACTAGAGCTAAATTTAATCATAGTGTGACCTGATTGAGTATATGCAACCTGGGGTATTGGATATCCTCCTTTATGTTGTTTTTATTCTCAGTTTCATCTACTTATTTCCTTAGGGACCACAGAGCAATAGTAGGCAGCAAAGTAATGAAATGTGGTAAATCTAGCTAAAGAGAAATATAACTAAAAATACTCTCCCTTGTTTCATCTCGGCAGCCCTGTACATAGTGTGGTTTACTTTGGATTACAAAGTACTAACGTTCTTGGGAGGAAAACGGCTGAATTTATTGCTCTGGGAAACACCAAGCTTGCTCAATTTTACATTATATAAAATTTCTGTTTTATAGATATGCCATAAAAATCTCAGTTGTAACCATTATCTGTCATTTATATTGGGGGCCTTAGCAAGTTTACCAAATTTCCTGGGGACCTTCTGAGGCAGTGAATCATATGGGCCACATGCGTCTGGGGCTCTGTCAGTCCCCCAAACTTCCCCACCTGCAAAACAACTGCCTGGTCAGGGACTGGGGATTGGCAGGGAATGGTGTTACCACTCGATGGACTTTGTATCCCTGATCACAATCTCTGAGGGTCAAGCCTCTCTGCTGATAACTGAGGGGCATTTACACTTGTTTCTCAAAAAGTTCTCAGTGTCGTAAACTAGGAAGATATCAGAGCACTGACCCACACCAATTCAGAGTGATTCCCATTTCTAGGTCCTTGAGGAATCGCCGCACTGTCTTCCACAATGGTTGAACTAATTTACACTCCCACCAACAGTGTAAAAGGGTTACTATTTCTCCACATCCTCTCCAGCATCTGTTGTCTCCAGATTTTTTAATGATCGCCATTCTAACTGACACGAGATGGTATCTCAATGTAGTTTTGATTTGCATCTCTCTAATGATCAGTGATGATGAGCATTTTCTCATGTTTGTTGGCCTCATATATGTCTTCTTTTGAAAAGTGTCTGTTCATATCCTTTACCCATGTTTTTATGGGTTTCTTTGTTTGTTTCTTGTAAATCTGTTTTAGTTCTTTGTAGATTCTGGATATTAGCTCTTTGGCAGATGGGCAGATTGCAAAAATGTTTTCCCATTCTGTTGGTTGCCAATTCACTCTAATGATTGTTTCTTTTGCTGTGCAGAAGCTGTGGAGTTGGATTAGGTCCCATTTGTCAATTTTGGCTTTTGTTGCCAATGCTTTTGGTATTTTGGTCATGAAGTCCTTGCCTATTCCTACGTGCTGAATGGTTTTGCCTCAGTTTTCTTCTAGGGTTTTTATGGTGTTAGTTCTTATGTTTAAGCCTTTAAACCATCTGGAGTTAATTTTAGTGTAAGGTGTCAGGAACGGGTCCAGTTTCTGCTTTCTGCACATGGCTAGCCAGTTTTCCCAGCACCATTTATTAAACAGGGAATCGTTTCCCCGTTGCTTGTTTTTGCCAGGTTTGTCAAAGATCAGATGGTTGTAGATGTGTGGCGAAATAGAAATTCCAATTGAACCAGGAATCATTTGGTATATACCCAGTATATACCATTACTGGGTGTATACACAGAGGATTATAAATCATTCTATTATAAAGACACATGCACACATATGTTCACTGCAGCACTGTTTACAATAGAAAAGACCTGGAACCAACCCAAATGCCCATCGATTATAAACCAGACAAGGAAAATGTGGCACATATACACCATGGAATACTATGCAGCCATAAAAAGCAATGCCTTCATGTCCTTTGTAGGGACATGGATGAATCTGAAAATCATCATTCTCAGCAAACTGACACAAGAACAGAAAATCAAACACCGCATGTTCTCACTCATAGGCAGGTGTTGAACAATGAGAACACATGGACACAGGGAGGGGAGCATCACATACTGGGGGCTTTGTTGGGGGTTAGAGGAGGCACAGCGGGGCATAGGGAGGTTTGGGAGGGATAACATGAAAAGAAATGCCAGATATAGATGATGGGGTGTTGCATAGGTACATACATGGCCACCTTGCCATGTATATACCACAGAACCTAAAGTACAATGAAAAAAAAAAAGTGATTCCCTGCTGTAATGGGTTGTCAGTAAAAAGAAGGAAAAAAAAAGAGTGAAGAAGTGATTCCCAAGGGCAGCAAAGGAGAAGGCGGGAGGCACTCACTCCCTTACTACCCAGCTAACTTCAGGAGGGGCTTTTCAAATATGTCCGCGCCATGCACTGCATGCAAACTCTCAGTCACCCATGAGTGAAGTGAGAAGTGAGTTTACACAGGAATGGGGAAGGACAGAGAAGACGGAGAGCTCCGAATCTGAAGAAAGTTTTCAAAGGAGTTGTGTGTACATACAATGGAGACTGCGGACACCCGTTAAAATGACCATGTGAATGTGCCATCTAGATCCTGCCTTTAGATCTCATGTTTTTGTTCGTTTTATTTTTTTAAATCAAGTTTCGCCCTTGTGGCCCAGGCTGGAGTGCAGCAGCAAGACCTCGGCTCACTGAAACCTCTGCCTCCCAGCTTCAAGCAATTTTCCTGCTTTAGCCTCCTGCATTGCTGGTATTACAGGTGCACACCACCATATCCGGCTAATTTTGTTGTTGTTGTTGTTGTTAAAATTATTTTTATTTTTTGAGACGGAGTCCTGCTCTGTTGCCCAGGTTGGAGTGCAGTGGTGCAATCTCGGCTCACTGCAACCTCTGCCTCCGGGGTTCAAGTGAGTCTCCTGCCTCGGCCTCCTGAGTAGCTGGGACTACAGGCTCCCACCACCATGCCCAACTAATTTTTGTATTTTTAGTAGAGACAGGGTTTCTTCATTTTGGCCAGGCTGGTCTCGAACTCCTGAGGATCTGCCTGCCTTGGCCTCCCAAAGTTCTGGGATTACAGGCATGAGCCACTGTGCCCAGCCTTTTATGTGTCATCTTCAGGATTAGCTAGAGAACAAGAATAGATCAGAAAACTAAACACTTCTTGAAAGTAGTGACCCGCTGTGTGGCTTAGCAGGGAGAATGCTGCACTAAACACTGAAAGATCTGACTTTTGCTCTGTGTGTCACTGGCCAGCTGAACTAGCTGCAGGCAGAGGTCACCTTGCCTCTCACAGCCTTGGTTTTCTTTTAAGGCTGCTGGGGATGGCAATGCCACATGGTCCCTGCCTCCCAGGACTGGTTCAGGAGCCCAGCATGGCCCAGAGAGAAGTAAAAGGGCAATTACAAAATCAAGAAAGTCCCACGAAAGGGAAAATACGGAGTGCTAGGAAGGGGGCCCCTAACCCTGACTTGGGTTGACGAGGGTTCCTGGTAGAACTGATGTGTTAGCAGCACTGGTGGGAGTTAATCAGGGAAGAGAGCCCTGGCGTTGCATCATTTCCCACTCCTGAGATAACAGTTAGATCAGTGTTTCCCACAGAGGGGTTGACTTGATAAGAACACAGGTTTGCCCAGCCTTTCTGAGGAATCCGTTTGGGGTAGTAAGGCTTCAGAGCTTTGTTCTCCTCCTGGGCAAAGCGAGGTGAGAGTGAGCCTGGTCTAACTTGCACAGACATATTCTCATATTTTTCCTATCACTGTTCTCAGGTGCTTACCTAGCCATTTCAAATGCACCCCCTCACTCTTGACCTTGTTCCTACACTGCACCACTGTGTTAGTTAGCCATTTCCACGTAGCAAATTCACCCCAACATCCAGTGGCTGAAAACACCTGTGAATATCCCTTGCAGTTTCTGTGGGTCAGGGATTTGAGAGAGGCTTGATGCTGGGAAGAGATGACACAGGCCACACGCAGCGGAAGGTGGGACTCTGTGGAGCCATGCTGGAGGCTTGCACGAATCCTGGCAGGATTAATAAGGTGCTGGGTGGACTCTGCCTCCCATCTATCCCCACTTCCTGTTGGCAATACCAACTACAGCTGTGAATTCTGTTCCCCTATCCATTCTCAAACAGTCAAATGTTTGGTTACTATCTCCTGCTTTTCTGGGTCACTTATTTTTTGGAGGGGGGCAGTTCCCCCTCCTCCCTTTAAAGTTTAAGATATGCCAGATCCCGGCTTTTTCTTTTCTTTTCCTCTTTCTTTCTTTTTTCTCTTTCTTTCTTTCTTTCTTTTTTCTCTCTATCTTTCTGTCCCTCCCTCCCTCCCTCTCTCTCTTTCTCTCTCTCTTTTTTCTTGGTTAATTATATGTATATTTTACCACAATGTAAAAAGACTTTACAAATGAACAGACTATAGACATCTGGTCCTGGCTTTTCTTCACAGTGCTTCCTGTTGCACGGTATAACAACTGGGATTTGCGTTTCACGTGAGTAAAGGAATAGTTTTCTGATGCAATCTCATTCTCTAGTTAATCCTGAAGAAGACACATAAAATAACAATACCTTGGATTCACGTGGGTCATAATGAGCTCCATCACAGAGCTTCCTTCCCTCAGGTCTATCTCTCAGCGCCTTCATTATGTGGATATCTATTAAATTAAACTAACTTGGAAACTGAGAATATAAGCTATTGGTATTTTCTGGAACTCACATAATTTGTTTTTTTAAAAAGAGGCCCAGAAAGTAAAAGCCATACAAGCCAACTGCAGATCTAAGAGCACAGGTCAGTTCACATTCTTATCACTAACTGTTTCTAATGTAAACTTCTCCAGTACCCTCATCTGATTACATTACATTTCATGCTATAGCAGGTCATATGTGAGGCTTATGATCTACTTCTACTAAGCTGTGGCATACTGGTTGGCAGCCACATTTTCTGAGAATTCTACTTATTTCTAGAACTTCAATTCACTCAGAAGTTAAAAATTGTAATACTATCTCAGGAAAGCATTTTATAGTCTTACCAGCTACATAAAGTGATTTCCTTCTTCTAAATAATTTCCTTCTTATTAATAGACACATTTTCCTACATAAGGATCTGGAAGACAAATCGTTTCTTGTTCCATTTTCTAAACTTCCTAAAAAGGAAATACATTTCCTTGGAACCGAGCTGGATCTCTGTCCCGTAAGTGCTGTCCAAAAGAAGACCAGAACTTACCAATGACTAAAAGAGGATCCCCGCTCCCAGGCGAGAAGAGCTCAGCCCGCTGGACAGTGGATTGGACAGTGGAGGCCCCCTTTCCTCAGCTGTGGTCACCGGCCCCTCACCTGCCAGGCCTCCTTTCCATTTTTCACCCTTTACTTTTCTTACTTTAAATAGACACTTGTTGGCTGGCTAGAACTTGTGCTTCTTAAGAGGAACACGGTGGAAGTTAATTACACTCTGGGTTTGGAGAACTCTTTTTTTTTTTTTTTTTTTGAGACGGAGTTTCGCTCTTGTTACCCAGGCTGGAGTGCAATGGCGCAACTTCGGCTCACTGCAACCTCCGCCTCCTGGGTTCAGGCAATTCTCCTGCCTCAGCCTCCCTAGTAGCTGGGATTACAGGCACGCGCCACCATGCCCAGCTTATTTTTTGTATTTTTAGTAGAGACGGGGTTTCACCGTGTTGACCTGGATGGTCTCGATCTTTTGACTTCGTGATCCACCCACTTCGGCCTCCCAAAGTGCTGGAATTACAGGCGTGAGCCACCGCGCCCGGCCGGAGAACTCTTATATTTTACCCATTCTTACCCGAGAATGAGAAAGAGCAGGAGGGAAGTTACAGGATCTGCAGGGTGGCTGAAAGCTTCGTCTTCAGAACGGCCCTGTAGCTCCCTGCATTCGAGGATGGATTCTTTCTCTACTTGGCTCAGCAAAGGCTAACTTACTTTTTTGTGAATGTTGCCCTTTTAGAAGGTCAAGAGCCATAGCCGCCTAAAAGTAAAAATCTAGGAGTCTGAAAATCTGGGTCCCAACCTTAGCATTGTCATGTAGTTAGTTGTATGATTTTGAGCACATTTTGTAAATTCTCTCCATGTCAATTTTCTCATTTCATCAATGAAAATAATAACCTCATGATATTATGAAGAATAACAGATGGAAAATTGTAGTGAAAGTACCTTTAATTATAAAATATAGTACAATTTAATATATTATTATATGTATTCTTTCAGAATTTGGTATAAATAATACTGATCAAAAAGCTCTTCTTTTGTGGCCTTAAAAAGAAACTGTACAGGGCCGGGCGCGGTGGCTCAAGCCTGTAATCCCAGCACTTTGGGAGGCTGAAGCAGGTGGATCACGAGGTCAAGAGATCAAGACCATCCTGGTCAACATGGTGAAACCCCGTCTCTACTAAAAATACAAAAAATTAGCTGGGGATGGTGGCGCGTGCCTGTAATCCCAGCTACTCGGGAGGCTGAGGCAGGAGAATTGCCTGAACCCAGGAGGCGGAGGTTGCAGTGAGCCGAGATCGCGCCATTGCACTCCAGCCTGGGTAACAAGCGCGAAACTCCGTCTCAAAAAAAAAGCAACTGTACATTTTAAAATCTTTCATAGAATAAGAAGAGTAGGATAATAAGAAAACAAATGTGTTTGACATATTCATGTAATGAAAATTTATGCTTTTCTTAAAATCATTTTTGAAGCATATTCAACAAATGAGGATTATATAAAACAATGTTAACTGAAACAAATCAGGGCACAAAACATGCAGTATGCTGGGAATTTTTTAAGAATAAATATAGGTATATCCACACACACATGAAAATCTATAGGGAAGAATGCCAATCTGTTGACAATGATTATTTTGGGGTGGTGGGATTTGGGGTGATTTTTAGTTTCCTTCTTTACATTTTTCTGTATAAACTCTTTATAATTAAGATGTGTACTGTTATGACTCCCTGAGTCACAAGGGTCAATAATATCCAACCCAAACTGGCCCAAAGCAAAGGGAAACGTTTTGTCTCCATGGCAGTGTGAGACTGGGATCAACACAAAAAAGACCATAATTGATCCCAGTGATGCCTGCCTGAGTCCCAGTGAAACAGTGCTTGAAGCCAGCTCTTCAGCCATGGCTGAGGGTTTACGTTTGGCAGGAAAAATGGCCACCTGTTATTTATTTATTTAAATTTTTATTTTTTTAAGACGGGGTTTCACCATGTTGGTCAGGCTGGTCTTGAACTCTCAACCTCAGGTGATCCACCTGCCTTGGCCTCCAAAGTCTTGGATTGCAGGTGTGAGCCATTACTCCCAGCCACGGCCACCTGTTTGCTAATAAAGGTGTCCTTGCTCACTCTCATCTCTGGAATGAGTTATATCCACATCTCCAAGGCTAATCTATGAACATAACCGAGTTCTCCATTTATTCTGATTTCCTTTCATGACACTCAATAAAGTTTCATTTTTTTCTCCCTAAAGTTTTTTTTAATATTTCTGATGTTATTTTAAACTAAATTCTCGGTTTGAGGTTTCCTGGATCACGCTGGCAATACGAATGTAGGCTGAAATCCACCAGGGATGGTGGAGGTCCTTTTCAGGTATGCTCTTCCCCTACTTTGCTCAGCATTGAGGCAATAGACCTCCATGGTGCCCTGCGGGTGGTGGGAGTGGAGCTGGTGACTGTGCTTAGCTTTACCCTGAGGGCACAGCCATGCAGGGACACAGCAAAATGTGTGTCTGGCAGGGATTTGTGGGCAGTACTGGGGAGATGCCCAGCTTTGGTGGGCCCTGGACTTCTTTATTTCTATTCCCCTGACTCCTCCATGTCATCAAAACTGCAGCTCAGCTTCAAATCTGGGTCATCAAATCTTTTCAGAGCAAAGTTCATTTTGGTTTCTGCTTACCTTTCTGGTTTTAGACAGGTAATTCCTTATATTATTTTGGTTCTTTGATGTTTCTGTAAACTTTAAAAAATCCAGCATGATGAGCTGTTGCCCATGAGAGGGATGAATTTGAATAACCTAGGCTGCCATTGGCCCCAGCGAAAAGCTATTAGTTTCCAAATTCTGCCTCATACAAAAACAGGAGTTTAGAACTAAAGAGGAAGAGAAGGTAGTGAGACTCTTTGCTTAATATATTTCTACATTGCTTAATGTATTTGTATATTGCTTAATAGGCTTATTTATTTCAGTATGGCAGTATTGGTAAGCAGCAGAGCTAGAAGTGAATTTAAAAATTTATATAAAATTTTTATTCTCAGAAATAAAACTTCATGGTTCTGTGAGTTATCAGGATAATTTAAAAAAATAAGACTTTGTAATGGTTTAAACAGTTTGTTTATAAAATTCCATTGTATTTATTCATTTTAGCTAAATGACTATACTGATATATATTCCCTGTAAGTAATGACTCAGGATTTTATTTTAAGGTAGCTTAACTCATGTATTTCAGAGATTTGAATATTTCAAAATTATTTTAGTGGTAAAGTATATACAGAATAAACCACAGAACCAATTATGTTTTCCCAATTTTCTCCTTGAGGATGATTGCAGATTTCTACTTCTTATACAGCATAACAGGCTGTCAACTAGAAATAATTCCTTTTGATACTTTGGAAAGAAGCTAGTGGAATAAAATTTAAAATATTGTGTGTATACTCTACATAATATATTTCATAGTATCAAAGTGAATAATATATAATCTTTAAATGCAAATAGAAAAACACTTCGTGAATATTTTTAAATTCAGGAATTTCATAACATAATGAATATATCTTAGTAGTCAGGATGATCTTTGTGAAATAAAACATTAATGCATTTTATTTTTTATGGAAATTAGAAAAAATGTTACTGCAGAAAACAGGAGTAAAAACATATGTAATATTTAAAGATTCAGTCATATTACTCTTCAATAAACTAAGATGACTGTGAGTTTTCTTCTGTTAATACTAAGTGGTAGCAAGTTCCCCAAATTTAAAAAATCATAGGAGAAAAGCTTAAAATAGAAAAATTCTACGTTTATATTCTCACTAGGTACTTTTGAATTTCCTGCCTTAGTTTAAATGTCTACCCATTTGCTTCTTCTTTCTTTGTGCTCCCTCACAGCCAAGCTTCTCATAGAGGCCTCGGGCACTTGTGTCCTCCACGCTTGACCACCCCTCACATCTTCAGGACATGCGTTTGGATTGTGGTGGCCATTCGAACCCCCTCAGACACTAAGTTTCCTCATCTCTTTTCAGGTCCTTTTCCTGGACTTTTCACCATACTTGACATTGTGAGCTCCTGACACTCCCTTCTCCCCAGCCTCCCTGACCTAACCTCTGCATTCTGACCAGAGCCCGACTGTCTCCATCCTCCTTCCCCTGTCCCCACTCCTCCAGCATCAGTTGCGCTTCACTCCCTGCACTCACACACACACCTCCTGCTGACATGTCTACGTGGATGACTCCCAAATGCTGTCAGTTCCTGAGATTCAGTCTCATTATCGATTTGTTATCTTTTACCAGGGTCTTAGACTAATGCCACCAACACAGTTTGTAACACATAAACCAGGCATCTATCTGCTCACATTGTTTCCTACCATGCCTTCATTTTCTTTTCTTTTTTTTTTAGAAAGAAAGAAAGAGAAAGAGAAAGAGGGAGAGAGAACAGGAGTCTTGCTCTATTGCCCAGGCTGGAATGCAATCTAAAAATAGGTATTTAAAACCTCTTTTATGCCGATAATTGTGCTTAACAGCAGAGACAGGAAGGAATTAGGGAAGAAAATAACAAACAAACAGCCAACCAATATTTCATTTAAATCTGTGAAATGCTATGCAAATGCTGAAGAGTGATTTACTTCCAATTATGTGGTCACTTTGAAAATAGATGTAAGGTGATACTGAGAAAAAATGTATGTTCTGTGGACCTGGGGTGAAGAATTCTATAAATATTCACTGAGTTTACTTGTTCCAGGTCTGAGTTCTAATCATGGATGTCCCTGTTAATTTTCTATCTCGTAGATCCATCAAATATTAACAATGTGGTGTCAAAGTTTCCTGCTATTATTGTGCGGGAGTCCAAGTCTCTTTATAAGTCATTAAGAACTTGTCTTATGTATCTGGCTGTTCCTATATTGGGTGCATATATATTTATGATCATTGACTCCTGTTGTTGCATTGATCCTTTTACCATTATGTAATTTCCTTCTTTGCTTCTTTTAGTCTTTGTTACTGTTAAAGTCTATTTGTCAGAGACGAAAGTTACAACTCCTTTTTTTTTTTTTTTTTTTTTGCTCTCCATTTGATTGATAAGTCTTCCACCAGCCCTTTGTTTTGAGTCTTTGTGTGTCCTTGCTTATGAGATGGATCTGGATATAGCGTACTGATGGGTTTTGACTTTTTATTTAATTTGTCTGTCTGTGTCTTTGATTGGGCATTTAATCCATTTAAATTTAGGATTAATATTGATATTTGTGAATTTAATATTGTCATTTAATGCTATCTGGCTATTTTGCCCATTAGTTGATATAGAGTCTTCATTGTGGAGATACTCTTTACCTTTTGGTAAGTTTTTGGGATGACTGATACTGGTTGTTCCTTTCTGTGTGTAATGATGTTTCTGTCAGAAGCTCTTGTAAAGCAGGCCTGGTGGTAATGAAATCTCTGAGTGTTTGCTTGTTCACGAAAAATTTTATTTTTCCTTCATTTATGAAGCTTAGTTTGGCTGGGTATGAGATTCTGGCTTGAAAATTCTTTTCTTTGAGGATATTGAATATTGACCCCCACTCTCTTCTAGTTTGTAGGGTTTCTGCTGAGAGATCTGCTGTGAGTCTGATAGGCTTCCCTTTATGGGTAACTGGACCTTTCTCTCTAGCTGACCTTAGAATTTTCTCCTTTATTTCAACCCTGGTGAATCTAACGGTTATGTTTCTTGGGGTTGCTCTACTTGAGGAATATCTTTGTGATGTTCTCTGTATTACCTGGAGTTGAGCATTGTCCTGCGTCACTAGGTTAGAATAGTTTTCCTGAATAATATCCTGAAGAATATTTTCCAGCTTGGATTCATTCTCTTCATGACATTCAGGTACACCTATCAAATGTAAATTAGGTCTTTTCACATAGTCCCATATTTCTTGGAGACTTTGCTCATTCCTTTTTACTCTTTCTTCTCTAATCTTGTCTTCTCATTTCATTTTATTAAGTTGGTTTTCAACCTCTGATATCCTTTCTTCTGCTTGATCAATTTGACTGTTAAAACCTGTGCATACTTTGCAGAGTTCTCATATTCTTCAGTTTCATTAATTCACTTATATTCCTCTCTAAATTGTCTATTCTCGTTAGGATTTTGTCAAACTTTTTTCAAGGTTCTTAGTTTCTTTACGTTGGGCTAGAACATGTTCTTTTATCTCACAGAAGTTTCTTATTATCCACCTTCTGAAGCCTAATTCTATTAATGAAACGCACTCGTTCTCCATCAGGCCTTGTTCCCCTGATGATGAGGAACTGTGATCCCCTGTAGAGGGAGAGGCATTCTAATTTTGGGTATTCTCAGCCTTTTTATGCTAGTTTCTTCCCATCATTGTAAATTTATCCACCTGTTGTATTTGTAATTACCGACTTTCAAATTAGGTCTCTGAGTGGACATCAAACTTGTTGATTCCCAGTGCTAGAATCTGAGCAACCCACTGTGCCAGCTAAAACAGTGGCATTAAGATTCATGGTGCTTTTCTGCCTGGGAATCTCCAGTCTGGCCTCCCTCTTGAGTCCCTTTTTCAATCAGCTGAATGGGTGACTCTGCCTTCCTGGAGCTCCAAATGTCGACCAGAAGGGGACCCAGTCCCATTTACTCTGCACTGAGAACCACCGCACCTGCCACAAGAGTCACGCTGGTGACCCATGGGGCTCCTCTGCTGGGAATCTCCTGGTCCATGAGCAACAAAAATTCATCTGAAAGTGTGGCGTCCTCTTGTACTCTGTGCTTTTACTGGGAGCGACAATCCTGAGCTGCTAGTAATTGGTCATCTTGGATCTCTCCGCCTTCATTTTCTGTTTTTAAAAAGCAGCAGCTCAAGCTTAAAAATGCAGCTTCATCTCTGACTCCACCTCTGTAGCACATAGTGCTCTCAGCTTTCCAAGAGCTGCCATTTCTGGGTCTGTCCCTGGAGTCTGATTTTTCCATCTCTGCCCTCTGGATTTGTTTTCTGAAAGCCTCTGGATGACTTCACAGCCTTGGCCTGGGACAACCTTCCCGTTTCATCTGCAGTCATTCTGGTCCCCATGTGAAGCTCATGCTAACCGAACCAGAATCGGCATCCACTGCTCCCTAAGCAGACATGCATCTTCATGCCTCTGCTCATTATAGTCTTTCTTTGGAATGGCCTTCTTTCCATTTCTCCGGTGACCCAAATGTGTTCTTCCTTCAAGGTTCCTGGGGTACTTAATGCCAGTTGGTAAAGGAAACTGGAAAAATGCATCCAGAGATGTTAAGATTATAGAGGCCATGGGAGAACAGCATTTAAAGAAGGGGATAATAAAAAAATTTTTAGGGGAAAACGAAAAAATGGATTTAGAAAAGTCTACTGATGACTCTTCTCAAAGGAGCTGTCTGTTCTTGGGATTTCCAATTCCAGCCTCTTTTCTCTCTTAGATCCATTCCACAGAAACTGCTCCTAAGGATAACGATGGCCCCCATGTGTGAAATCCCCATGGTCAATTCTCAGTCTTCTTACTCCACTCCTGTCCTTTCAGTTGATGATAACCCCATGCTTCCAAGTGAGCCAATAATCTTGGCGCCATCTTAGACATCTCTTTCTGTTAAATTCACAAGCCAGTGGGCTCTTGTGGGGGTCCGGCATGTCTGCCGGGGGGCTTCCGACCAGCAGAGAGCCTCAGCCCCACTCAAGTGTTCTCAACCTGGAAGAGGGAGTGCGCAGAAGAAAAGATAGATAGAGAGTGGGGTCTGGAGGACTGCCAGGCAATGCCGGAGCAGCAAGTGCCAAGACAGCAAGTTAATTTGTGCAAACTACAGGTTATATACCTTTCAGTGATTAAGGAGTGACATACATTCTATTGTATCTTGAAATAAAATCAAGAACATAAATCACAAGAAAAGGGGTACAGAAAGTATGACTCTTAATCATAGGGTGTGCAGCAAAGGGACAATAAAGTTTGCAAAAGGAGGTCATAAATCTAAACATGTGTTTTTCTAAAATCAGTTAAGCGAGCAAGTAGGATCGTTAACAAGGTATAGCTGGACCTTTCCAAATGTCATTCTAACCTTGCCTATTCATATAGGATTATAAACAATATGATTGAGTTAGCAGAGGTAAACAAAGTCATAGAGTTATGGTGCAGAGAAGGAATGAGGAGGCACACAATGTCTAACCATACAATGTCTCGTTAGACCACAAGGCCTGAGCTCAGCCATTCTCTTGCAAATGTCAGAGGCAAAGATTGATGTTTATAAAATCAGTGCAACCAGACTTCCTCCTTTCCCTTAGCTAAACAGCCTCCAGGAGAGGAGAAATGTGTATGGGCTCAAGCTCAAGATGGCGAGGGTCCTGTCAAGGGCCCTTCACAGGAGCAATCCCCACAGGCTCTACCTTCAGAATCCCCACTTCTCATACCTCCCACTGCTACCGTAGTGATGCAAGCCATTATTGCCATCTGTTTCTTGGATTCTTAACTGGTATCCCTGTTTTTTCTCACTCCTCCCCCTCATCCCAAGTCTATTCATAACACAGCAGTCAGAAGGGTGCTGTTGAAACCTAGTCAGATCACTTCACTTTTTTGGCCTCCACCCCATTTCAGCCAGGGTAAAGCTATTCCTCCTCTCTGCTCCTTTTACTCTAATCTGGGCCCCCCCTGAAATATTCTGCCAACACACAGGTTGTTCCTTATGCCTCAAAAGCACATCCTTCAGAGGACAACTCCATGTGGCCAACTTGCTCTCCTCGTTCAAGTCTCTGCTCAAGCCTACCCTTACTATTTCCCTTACCATGCTCTGTTTTTTTCCACTGTACTTGCCATTTTCTATTGCATTATATAATTTACTTACTTATCCTTATCATCTGTGTCTCCCTGCTAGAATGTAATGTCAGTGTTCACTGATATACTGCAAGTATCTACAATAATGATTGTACATAGCAAATACTAAAATATCTGTCAAATGAAAGAATGAAGGACTTTTGAGAATAAAAGTTCTATGAATTGTTAAAAGGACCTAAGGCAGTTTACGTGAGTCCAGCAGCAAATGCATGTGAAGAAATGAAACCACAGAGGGAAAGAAATTTGTAGTTTATCTAAGCCTTTCCATTCCTATACAGAGTCACTTTGACATATGACAACTACATCTATTAGATATACCTTTATTAGTTTTAATTTGGAATAAGACATTCTGTAGGGTTCAACAACATGAACATTTTAAGCATCAAAACATAAGGACAATGACATTCTTAAATATTTGTAAATACTGACCAATCTTAAGTACCAATAAATACACCCTATGTTAGCAGTTTCAGTGTAATGGCCCATCATATGCAATTTGAAAACAGAGCAAAAATTGGTCAACTGGTTAGTCAAATAAAAGCTCATCATTAACAAGTCCACATTTTTTTACAAATGCAAATAAAATTAAAATGTATAATTATTATATGTAATAGAAATAAAAACAAATATAGTAGGCAACCAATACTGTGAAACCTAATATATAAGAGAAGCACTTTTGCATTCCTAGAAATACGATTCTTGGCATTAATTTTGACATTGCCATAGGTTTTTTTAAAGTAATGGCTGACTTCTTAAGCTCCCAGACATAGGCAAACATAAAATTATTTACTTATGGTTTTAAAATTAAAATGGTTCTAAAATTAATGTACAATTGTAATATAAGAATAATTTCTGGTGGGAAGGTGGTCTACACTGCATATAAATCACCAAAAACTTACACAAAGAAGTAAAATGTAGTTCCCCCTAATTAGATTTGGAATTATTTTGGCTTTCAAAAATTGCAGTATTTAAAATGAACCAAAATCTTAATTAATTTCTCTGGTGATTTTGAACACAGAAATTTTATCTAGAACCTCTTCTTGAAACATGAAATATTAAATCAAAAATCTATATTAAATCACACATATATTTTACATATATGCATGTATTTTTATAACTTTCATTAGGATAAATATTATAAGATAAAAATAAAACCTACTTTAAACAAAAAAAAGACTAATATTAACATGGCAGGTTTTGCTATGTAGGTTAACATTGATCTAACTGAAGTACTATACTATATATTCTAAATTTTAGACAGTAATGGAATATAGGAGGGGACTACCAAGATTACTTACATAAAGAACTGGAAGATGCTACATACTATTTCAACAGTGGATGTATGGTTTTCATTATTTTGCTCAGTGTAATAATAAAGTACGTCTCCATTACCTGAGGCATAGTGAGTCGGCAGTAACAGGAAGGCAGCCTGGGAGTATGTGGAACAGTGGGGAAGGCTGACTTTGGGAATGCTTACATGCTATGGATGACTGTGCTCATCAAATATGCATATTTACTAATGTTATTTTCACCACAGCCTCACAAACAAAATGACGTACGACTCTTTATAGCAGTCTACTCGATATCTATAATACAAACTTGAGAATGAGAAAACCATACTCAAAAATGGGCTTCAGACAAAATGCATATCCTTATGAAAATAGTAAAATAATTGGAAAATAGAGATAATTCTGGAAAACAGAAATGCTTAAAGGTATATAGCAAATTAACTAAACACAATTTCAGGAGGAGGAGTCACATTTACTGTTTGAAGGAGAGTTTGTGTTTATTTTTGCTTTTAATTGCAATGGTTTAGTGAAGTGGTTGAGACAATAAATCACATTTACAAGATCAGAGTTACTTATACTTGGATCTCTACTGGCTATTTTTATATAATAATTGTTTCAGTGGAATGTCCAATGAAGATTTTTTGTTTCTTTTAAATATATTGCAACAAATTTACATTAAAAATCTAAAATATTTGAAAGCCAGAATAATATTGACTGAGAAGCTCCATTTCTGTTTCTCTGGTTTTTCAAATGTTAATTTGTTTGTAATATGGAGCAGAAGGTCATTCTGGACATGTACTTCAATACATACATATCCCTAAGTCTGTGCCAGGAACCCAGAATGAATCTGATTGAGACTAGACCACCAGCTCTTAGGGTTCAGACCATGGCTGTCTCAGCCATTTCTGGAGTGGACACTGTTATCCTCACTGCCTGGCACACAGAAGATGCTAATGAGTATTACTGAACACAGAAATCTCCACCCCAATAAAGACTCTAGTTTGTTGAGGAATAGGTTTTACATTTATTCAGAGCTTCCTGTTAGTTTGCATGTAAAAACAAAAGTGAAATTTAGCGAGCCTGCAGAGATATAGTAGAGATCCCCAAAATGTAATATATATACACATTCTTGTCTCCTGAAAAAAATATACTATATCTTATGTTAGAAATATATATTTTAGTGTTTATGGGTAAAATATGATATCTTGAATTTGCTTTAAAAGATTACAGCAAAAAAGAGCATGTCTGTGAAGAACAGATGAAACAGTGACAAAATATTAACTGGTACATCTGGGCAATAGGTACTTAAAGATTCTTCATACTCTTATCTGTGCTTTAGGTGGTTTGAAAATTTTGATAATAAAAATGATAAATTCAAATTTCAATAATAAAATAGTAAGGGCAAAATAAAGATCGTTTCAACTATCAAAACTACTGTCTAAGATCACTGGATATTTGGCAAAGATCTGCATGAGACTATTTACATGATATTGTTGTAACAGTGAACAATTGGGAACAACTGAAGTGTCAATCAGTAGCGGACTAGTCAATACAGTACACCAACATATAACAAAATGCTATGCAAACATTAGAAAGAAACTGTTGCGCGAAAAAGGAGGTTCCAGTAGTATGCAGAGCTGATTTCATGGACACAGGAGTGTGAGAGACTTCTGGAAGAGTGTTTATTGTAGGTTCAGAATGGTCATCTCTGTAAAGAGAAATTACAGATTTTTAAAAAAACTTTTTTCTTGAAACTGCTCTGTACTACTCAAGGTTTTTAAAGGAGTATGTATCAAGTTTCTATTTGGGAGAAATTATTTTCTATAAGATTCCTGCAAGTGGGAGCTAAATAATGTATACACATGGACATAGAGTGTAGAATGATGGACAATACTCAGAAGAGTATGGGGTGGGAGGGGGTGAATGATGACAAATTACTTAGTTGGGTACAATGTATATTATTCCAATGATGAATACACTAAAAGCCCTGGCTTTACCACTATAATACGTCGATGTAACAGAATTTCACTCATACCCCATAAATTTAAAGAAATATTAAAAATTTTCTCATTATGTTACTCCTTCTACCTGATAAAATAATTTTTAAAATTTAGCATTTATTTTGAGACAGGGTCTCACTTTGTCATTCAGGCTGGCGTGCAGTGGCAAACACAGCTCATTGTAACCTCCATCTCCCAGACTCAAGCAATTCTCCCACCTCAGCCCCCCAAGTACCTGGGACTATAGGCACATACCACCATGCCCAGCTAATTTGGGGGGTGGGTGGAGTCTTACTCTATCACCCAGGCTGGAGTGCAGTGGTGCAAACTCTGCCTCCTGGTTTCAAGCGATTCTCCTGCCTCAACTCCCAAGTAGCTGAGATTACAGGCACCTGCCACCAGGCCCAGCTAATTTTTAGTACTTTTAGTAGAGACGAGGTTTCACCATGTTTCCCAGGCTGGTCTCAAACTCCTGACCTCAGGTGAATCACCTGCCTTGACCTCCCAAAGTGCTGGAATTATAGGTGTGAACCATCATGCCCAGCCCTACTTTTTTATATTTTTTGCAGAGACAAGGTTTCACCCATGTTGCTCAGGCTGCTCTGGAATGCCTGAGTTCAAGCAATCCACCCGCCTCAGCCTCCCAAATTGTTTGAATTACAGGTGTCAGCCCCCACTCCTGGATGACTTTTTAATTTTAAAAATTGTCTAAGGACTTAAGTAGTTCAAAGTGAGAAAGTGCTATACCTCTAAAACAATATGAAACCCAGAATAGATTTCATTTTTTTCAAAAATATTTTATTGCACTTTAGGTTCTAAGGTACATGGGCAGAACTTGCAGGATTGTTGCATAGGTACATAAATGGCAATGTGGTTTGCTGCCTCCATGCCCCCATCACCTATATCTAGCATTTCTCCCCATGTTATCCCTCCCCAACTTCCCTACCCCGTGTTGTCCCTCCCTATTGCCCCCAACAGACCCCAGTGTGTGATGCTCCCCTCCCTGTGTCCGTGTGTTCTCACTGTTCAACACCTGCCTATGAGTAAGAACCATGTGGTGTTGATTTTCTGTTCTTGTGTCAGTTTGCTAAAATGCAAGTAACATCTTCAAGGCACCTGCATTTTTTCCTCAACCACCTACTGAGTGCATTAAAATGTTAAGATGTCAAAAAGTACACAAAATGCAATATCAAAATGTATATAGGAACAAACTGAAATACTTTTTGGTTAATTAAAATCAGGTTGAAAATTCTATTAGTTATAGGAAGAAATAGCAGTTGGAAAAGAAAATGTTTTCTAGTTGGTTCTTAAAGAATCTGAATTGAAAGTATTCCAATAGTTCTATGTAAAAAAGAACTTGTGAGTATTTTAGTAATTCTTAGAACAGATGGCAGAACAAAATGAAATGTAATTTCCAGATGTATTATTTTGTAAATTCAGTGCCATGAACTCAGTGTTATCAACTGAATATCAAGTTTAAACATAGTCAACACTGTAGCACTTTTGGAGTAAATTTTAACTAAATTATTGACCTTTGAAACATCACTTCAGGTTTATTAGCTTGGGTAGGTATCCCAAAAAGTAGATATTCTAGTAGCTGTCCAAATCTTCTGTCTTGAGATAGTCTGCTGCTGCTGTGTGAACGATTCCTAGTCTGCAAGGATCCCCAGAACAGAGTGGGAGGAAGCCCACAGCGGACCACTTGCACCTGTCCCTCTTCGGAGTCATTACAAAACAGCTGCTGTATACAGTTCTTAGTCAAGGGGTGTACTGTTCCCACCATGTCCTATTTCTTTGCTGATTTTAGTATTTCAAATAATTTTAAAGTAGCTCCTTCTTACTAAGAGGTGGAGACCCCTAAATTTGGCACTCCTAATACAGGTAATGTAAACACAAATCAAAAGATATCTGTTACCTGGTAGACATTTTCTTCTTTCAGGTCCATGTTCTAAGCATTAGGGATGATGAGAGATTTCTTAGGTTTTGATTTATCTGAGTGAAGTATCTGTATTAGATTGAAGAATCACATTTTGTTACAAGTTAACTGCATATACTTACAGTTGCTCTAGGGTAGATATTCTGTTTATTAATTAGATGGCTCTAGATGATCTTGGGGAAATCATTTAAATCCTTATTTAGTGGTTTTAAAGGTATAGCATACGATAAATAGTGTCAGATTAATTTTTTTACCTGCTTCTTAGAAGAACTGGATTGGTCATAGTGCACAGTAACGGAATGATGCTTCTTTGAAGTTTCGGAAGACTCTGGACATAATTTTCTCTTAGACCTATGGGCTATTTTGCTTACTGTCAACCTGTGCTCACTTGTACCAACTTCTTTAGCTTGATTTTCTGATTGCTGCTGTAGTAGTTGGGGATCTTCTGTTTTTCCAGCTGATTCGAAAATGTGTGGTTGTCTTTTCAGTTTTAGTGACCCATGGGTTTTCCCTGACACTTGTGTTATATATTTGCCTGTTAAATTTTCTTTTCCATTCATTTGGAAGTCAACAGCACTTTTTATCATCCCTGAATTGTTATTTGACATCAGAAATACTGCACTATTAGACAGTTGCTTACTTTTGTTTAAGCTTACAGTTGATTTTCGATTAGAAGAGGGAAATTCTGTCATATTTTCACAGTACTCTATTTTTTTTTCTTGCAGAGGTCTGGAATTCTCCTGATTTAAATTGCTAGCAGCCTGCATCTGAATGTTACTATTAGATCTTTTTTTAATAGCTGGACCTAAATTGAGTTTAGCATGCTGGATCATACTAGTTTTATATGAAAACAAGTTAGATTGTGTCACAACATGCTGTTTTCTTTTTGGGCTGCCAAGTACTGAGGTATTTTTGTTCATTTGTAACGATTTATTTTTGAAAACTGGTACAAATTTAGAAGTGATGTTACTTTGGGAGCTAAGATTTGTGTGTTGAACTTCAGTATTTCCTCTGTTGGGCATTAATACTTCCAAATGTACTTGTGGAGCTCTGATAGGCAGGGATATTTTTCTACCCTGAACAGACTCTGGTTGGAGATGTAAAGGTGTGAACATGCCTGATGTTGGCAGGCTGACTGAAACTGCCACCTTGTGGTCCACTGTTAGTGAACATGGTAGAAGACTTTGAGCACAGGCAGGTTTTATGGAAGTGGCTTGAGTATGAGATACCCTGAACATTTTTTTAGTGGTCAAATTGGGTGGCTTGACTTTGTTTTCCTGAAAGAATACAGATTAAACAAATTTTAAAATGTTAATAATGCCCTTAATGGAAACTTAACTGTATATACTTAACTGCATATAATATAAAGCAACACAATGATATACAGAACAGGCAGAGAAAAACAAAATAAAAATGAGCCTTTTGATGGAATGTATACAATTCTTATGGCTTGTATCCTTCTTTAGATGCCATCTAAAGATAAAAGTACATTCTACAGTTCATATAAATCTACTATAAAAACCATCCGTACAGCTACCCATTGTCCTCCAAACATGCTCATGCTGCTGTCTTGCTCACTGAACAAGGTATGACCTCCTTTATGTACTCAAAGTCCCACCTTCTCCCACCCATCAATCTACCATTGAGTGACTGTTTTCCTGTCAACTCTCCAAGGATCTGCTATCAATTAAATAATATTTGTCAAAAAAAAAAAAGAGTACAAGGTAAGCTCTCTTATCTTTTAGTGCACATGTTCCATCTTCCTAAGTAGGTACTAGATTCTTGGAGGGTAAGAACCATGATTTATTTACTCTTATATCCTTCACAGTTACTAAAAAAATCCTTGTTGAAAGAAATTAATGAAGAGGTGGCTGCATCTATACTAGGCCTTTAGGAATAAGTGGGATTTTGACTACAGGGAAGGCGCTATCTGTGTCTTAATCATGTTTATTTTTTCACTTCCTACCACAATGCCTGGTACCTGATAGCAATTCAGCAAGTATTCGTCAAATTTGTCAAATACATTTTTTTAAAAAGCCAAGTGTTTACAGTCTTTTAAAGAACAACTGTGTATATACATATACATACACATAAATAATATAAAATTTACTATTTTAACAATTTATAAGTAGTGTCATTTAACCATCAACATTATCTGTTTCCACATTTTTTTTCATTCCAAACAGAAACTTTGTACTCTGTAAATAGTAATTTCCTGTTTCCTTTTCCTTCCAGTCCCTGGTAACCTCTATTTTACTTTCTATTGTATGAATTTGCCCATTCTAGGTACCACATGTAAGTGGAATCATACAATATTTGTCTTTTTGTGTCTCACTTATTTCACTTAGCATGTTTTCAGGGTTCATATATGTTGCAGCAAGTGTAAGACTTATTCCTTTTCATGACTGACTGTTCCACTGTATGTATAGAGCATATTTTATCCACTCATCTGTTGGCAGAAAGTATTGTCTTTGAAAGTACATGTCTATTGAGTCCTGTTGTCTTTACGAGTGATAGGTGGCAATAATCTGAAACACCGAACACCAAGTTCTTTTCTCACTTTCCCCATGAAAACACACGTTCACAGCTTGAAGTAAACATTTTTAAACAGCTAGGAATAATATGCAAACTTGAATGACTGTTTTCTCCTCACTACTGGAGGCTCTATTGTTGAATAAGGTTGAGAAGAGAATAGGAAAGTTTTGGGAAATCAGAGTTGTAAATAGGCACAAGTAAGAGATTAATCCAATTATCTATTCAGTATAACAAATCATACCAAAATTTGGTTGCTTAAAACCAGTAATAATTATGTTTTCATCTCTCACTATTCTGGGGATTGGCTTGGTATCTCTCATGCTGTGTGGTTAGATACTCTGCAGCTGAAGTCACCTTGGAGTCCCTTCCTCTTTTACATGTGATGGGTGATGCCAGCTGTTGGCTGGAATGCTGACAGGCAGTCTCTTCCTGTGCTGGGGATCTCTCCCAGATGGGGTTGCCCAGAAAGACCAGGTGGAAGCTGTTTCTCCTAAAGACCTAGCCTCAGAGTATGTTGCATCGCTCTGTTACAGGGACATCCAGACTCAAGAAAACAGAGACCCATACCTCAATGGAAGGAGTACTGTCACATGGCCAAAATGATGTGGAGAAGGAAATTGCAAGAAACCTAGTTCCATAATACTTAAGTTGACATAATATAAAGTCATTATGGAGAATACTACTACTCCTTCCATGTTGACTATCCTTGGGAAAAATAGAAAATCACCAAGAAAATATTGAGATTTGGGGGTGATGCTGAAAATAGCCAACTGGGATTCATTTCTTATCTGGAGATTACTCTAGTTGGAGGCTTACCCATGCCACCAGGGCAAGAAGACTCCCCCATCTTATTTTGTTTTGGCTGCTACAACAAAGTGGGTAGCTTATAAACAACAGTTTTGGAGGCTGGGAAGTCCAAGATCAAGGCAGATCTCTCTTGGGCCTTTTAAATAACACTAATCCTGTTTAGCATAGCTCTACCCCATGACCTAATTACCTCCCAAAGACCCTACCTCCCAATATCACCACCTTGGGAGTTAGGATTTCAACATTTAAATTTGGGAGAAACACATTCAGACTATAGCACATACTTCTTAATTTGCCCATTACTTTCAAGGGGCACAAAGAAATCCCAGCTAAGTTTCATGACCCTGAATGAAGAAATACAGAAGTTAACCAAGGAAGAATTACTGGCTTACTGCCCCTTGACATTGCTCAGCTGAGTGAAACAGCATGCATCAAGAAGGGGTTTGTATTGGTTTGCTAGGGGAATGTGGTACGAAGGGCTACACAGTGGATGGTCTAAACAACAGAAACATATTATCTTAGTTTTAGAGCCTTGAAATCTGAAACCAAGGTGTTGGCAGGGTTGGATCCTTCAGAGAGCCACGAGGAAAGGATCTGTTCCAGGGTTCCTTTTCTGGCTTGTAGATGCCCTCCTTCACATTCACATGGTGTTCTTCCTCTATGGTGTTTGTATTCAAATTGCCCCTTTTTTGTAAGAACACTAGTCATTTTGGATTAGGGGCCCACCTTACTATAGTATAAATAACCTCATTTAAACTAACTATATCTGCAGTAACTCTATGTCAAATAAAATCACATCCTGAGGTACTGGGGGTTAGGAGTTCAGTGTATGTACACAATTCAACCCATAACAGGATTGGATATATACTTCTGGAGAGAGTAGAGAGAGGATGCAGCTGTTTTTCGGAAGACCTCCTGTACAAGGGAATTAGGGTGAATGGATAGGATAGACTGGTGTTCAACCTCCATTCCACTTTCCTCCTAGTGCTTCTACCTAGACCAAAGCCTGGAAATCTAACAATTCATATTTTGCAACTAGGGTTTGGACGTGATTTAGAACCACCCAATCAGATGCACTCATAAAATATTTGGAAGGTCAAGCCATACTTCTGTTTTTGCAGAAAAGCTTAATTATGAATCTTTTATTTTCAGTTGCACAGTTAGCAGCTAAAGTGTAGGAGAGCAGAATGTAGGGCACCATTCTCTTGCTTTAGAGAAGTAGTTCTCAACCTTTTTGGCTCCAAAGACTGCTTTGTGGAAGACAATTTTTCCATGGACCGAGAGGTAGGAGGGATGGTTTTGAAATGAAACTGTTCCATCTCAGATCATCAGGCATTAGATTCTAATAAGGAGCATGCAACCTAGATCCTTTGCATACGCAGTTCACAATAGGATTCGTGCTCCTTTAGGAATCTAATGCTGCTGTTGATCTGACAGGAGGTAGAGCTCAGGCGGTAATGAATGCTCCCTTGCTCTCCTACTGCTTACCTCCTGCTGTGTGGCCTGCTTCCTATCAAGTCAGGCACTGGTAGGTCCATGGCCTGGGGGTTGGGGACCCTGCTATAGCGCATACTAGGCAAACATATCAATGCTCTTCATCACCCTCCACTACCGTAACTCTATGCAAGGTTTCCCTGCTCAGATGCTATCCTGAGAAGAAGGTTCTTAAATTGGATTGAAGAACACTTTTATTTTAAAGAGATGTTTTGTCATAAGAGACTGAGTCACCTTATCCAGATTGAATTTTTTTTCATTTGATGATAAAAGGGTTAAAGAACTAAGTTAAAATCAGTTATAGAAAACCAAAGAACATCCAGCGTTTGGATCCTTAGATTCTATAAACTGCAGTAACATTTAAATAGCATATCTACTACTTTAGACAAAAGAAAACTCACAGGCAGATTAATATAATAAATTATTTGTAATTGGATATATAACTGTACTAGAATATGTGTTTTGTATAAAATATGTTTATATTCATACTCTATTTCTTCTTCAGCTGTCTTTTAGAAATATGCATCTGGTGAACATAATTTCCAGAAGTTTCTTTTGCTCCCTAGGCTAGCCTGTCAATATATTATTTACCTATTCTTTCCATTTTTAAGATAAAGTAAATAGCTCAAAGGGGGAAACCTCTAGGTTTATATTCAAAATTTATAAAAAGACTACAAAAGAGACTATGTAAACAGCAGATGAGATCATAAATAATTCATAAAACTTAAATATACTTACTAGTCAACAAACTACATCTTTGTGAAGTCACAAGCCAACAACAACAAAAACCATGCTTTTATGTCATTATCATTATTCTGCTTCACTTATTCATTAGGTGTCATTGGAAAATGTAACTTGGTTAAATTTTAATTTCTAGAATTTATATACAACTTATATAACTTTGTACATTAACAAAACATTATAGAAGGATAAAAGCTTGAACTTACATTTAAATATGAATGAACATCTCACAGAAGCTTAATATTAAAGTAATAATTAAATGAAACTTGAGAAATGACAAAGATGACTAATCATAAGTGTTTTATCGATCAAAATTTAGTTCAGTGCATTGCATAACCTCAGTGTATTTCTTGTTCAAGTTGCAGCAGAATTCAGTCAAGCTTATAACCACAGGCTTATAGCTCATATGGGTTTTTGAAGAATATTTTCTTTAAGTGACATGACACAAAAGGAAGTAGTCAAATTCAGAATAGGGGACAGTCTCCAGGGAAAACGATCTAGTTTTCTAGCATATAAGTGGCCTAAATAAAAGGGGAGAGAGTCTGAGATGTTACAGAATAAAGAGGTTTAAGAGACATACATAAATTATGTGGGCCCTTTTTTGGATTCTGATTTAAACAAAACTAAAAATAAGTCTGTGTGAGATAAATGGGAAACTGCAGTATGAACTAGTACTTGATATTAAGAGACGATAAATCTTTTAGGTCTTATTACTTAAATCTTTTAGTAATAACATGGGGGTTATGTAAAAATATTTTGAAATGAGATAGAAATGTACGCCATAGTCTTTACAGGTAAAACACTACATTTGGGATTCGTTCTAAAATCCTCCAGTTTACTTCCTACCCAAAAATGTGTCAAGGGAGAATTAGATGAGAAGCACATGAGAGGTGATTATACTAATTTGCATTATGTATCTCTGACATTTTCTATATGTTAATAAATACAAGTTTGACTAAGCATTCCTAATTTAATTTTTTTTAACTTCGCTGAGTTTTATCAAGTAGTCTGATCAATTTGATTTCCATTTTTTAAATTTATGCATTTTACATTGCATGAATCTTAGAGTTAACATGTTTGTGGTCTAGTAATAATAACTTACTGAGAGCTCACCAAGAAACTTTTCTCTGTATTATCTCATTTAGTCCTAAAAACCACTATGAAGTAAAGTACTGCAAAAGACATGACCCTCTTCAAAGGAAGGACTTACTCTGCCTCTGGTGGAGCAGAAACCCCTTTAGGGATTGCTGTGGTTACAGAGGGCCAATGCCCAAGGATATGCCTGTCTCAGGGCGGCCCAAATCCAATCATGGATGCAGAAGGGGTAAGAAAGGCCTGGCTATTTGGGCCAGTGCAGAACAACTCAAATGGGCCCTTTGAGTCTCAGAGCTCCTCAGAAGGGTGACCAGGGCCATCTAGTGTCTGCTTTGTTTTTGACTTCTCCCTTTCCCCAATCTTGCTTCCTCTCTGCCTTCCACAGACAGTGCTTCCAAGGGCAGTCCCTAACAGACACCATGTGCACTAGACTCCACCTCAGAATCAGCTCCTAGAGAACTCGATCTGTGACAAGTTTTATCATTACCACTGCTAGCCTTTGCCTCATTTTACAACTAAGGAACTTGGGCACACGGACACCAAATAACTTGTCCCAAATTATACAATTAGTAAGAGGTTCAAATTCAGGCAACCTGTTTGCCTGAGCTTGAGCTCTTAGCTACAAATATGAACTTTTTCTAATTACAGAACTTGGGTTTCAATTCTAATTCTGCAATGCATTTAACTGTGTGGCTTTGGTAAAATTATTTGGATGAGCTTTGGTCTCCTCTTCTGAAAAATTAAGTAAATTCTTTATCCAAAAATCAATTTTAATTATTAAATGAAATAATACACATAAACACAGCAGGCATGCAGAAGGCACTCAATAGAATTGAGTAGGATAAATTCTTATTGTAAAGAGCAGTATAAAACCATAATTTCCAATTAAATGTTATTTTACATTTATGAAGCAAATTTTAACAAGTACATTGTTCTGATTCACTATTTCTAAAACAGACATGGGCTGAAAATCTTAAGTACTCCAGAAGAAGTATATTCAATAAACATGCATGATGTTAACAACGTATCTTCTTCCAAAATCTTTAGAATCAGACTTGGCCAGCAACTTTAAAAATATTACGACTGGACAAAATTTTAATACTATTTTAAAGATGTCAACTGGCATCTGTTCACTCATTCTCCCTTCTAAAGAAATGACCTTGCCTGTGGGCCTTTGTGTCTAGGTTGTCAGGTTTCTATACAATTTTTCTCTAACTAACAGTGGGAGGAGTTGGCCCCTGACCAGGAAAATAAACAACTCACAATTCAAAATTTACATGTATCTAATATTGTGGTCTCAGAATACATAAAGCAAAATCTGAAAGTAGATAAATCTACATCATATTGGGAGATTAGAAAACACTTCTCAGCAACTGACAGATAATAATGTAATTGAGATAGAAATGCCCAAATAAAAGATAGCTAGAACAGTCCCATCTCTTATAAAGTTAGTAAGTACATTTCAAAATAATTCACGTAATTAATAAGTACATTTTAAAATAATTTATGTGTAGAAAGTATAGACTTCCCTATGCATAAAATTATATTATTGAGAGAAATTAAAGAATATATATTTAATATGTGGAGAAATATACAATATTCATAGATTGTAAGACGCAATGAAATTCCCTTCAAAATCCCAACATGCTCTCTCTGTGTGTGTGTGTGTGTGTGTGTGTGTGTGTGTGTGCGTGCACGTGTCTGTGTCTGTGACTATGTGTAAGTTGACAAGTTGAAACTAAATGTGTATGGAAATGCACAGATCAATAGATAAGATGCTTTATCATATTTCAAAAATCTTACAAAATTTAAGATTAAAACACTATTTATAATAAATATAAAATTTAAGATTACATAATTAAGGTAATTCTAAAAGCATGATATTGGTGCTAGGATCAACAAACTGACCAGAGAAAGAGATTAAAGCAGCCTGAAACAATACCATACACACAAAGACACTGGATTTATGACAAAGGTAGTGCTCCAAAGTATTGAGGGGAGAAAAAGTATTGGGAAAAATGTACTGGGGAAAGAATGGTCTATTTTATTTTTGGCTTGGACAAATAGATATCCATATTAAGAAACAAATCTGACTCCCTACATCACATCATATTACAAAAATAAATTCCAATTGCATTGTAGATCTAAATGTGAATGGAAAACAAGCTTTTATTGGATGATATTAGAGGAAAATACCTCTTGACTTTGGGGTACAGAAAGATTTTTTAAACCAGATATAAAAAGCAGCAACCATAAAGAAAAAGACTGATCATTTTGATTATAAATTAGGACCTGCTGGCAAAAGACACTATTAAAACACCAAGAATTAAGACAGAAAGCATGTTATAGAATGAAAGAAGATAATTGTGTATAACTGATGATTCATATCTGGTTTATGTTAAAAATACATATAAATCAATCAGAAAACACATAATAGTAGAAAAATGAAAGAATGGCATTTCAAAAAAATCCAAATGGCCAATAAACATATGAAAAGATACGCAATCTCATTAATCAGGAAGAGGCCGATTAAAAATACATAGTAATAAATTCACCTACCAGAATGGCTGAAATAAAAGACCAACGATACCAAAAATGGGCAAGGATGTGAAGCAACATAAATTCTTCTATACTGCTTTAGGGCAGAGGGGAGTACACATCGGTTAGGGAAATAGTTTGGTGTAGCCAGCAAAGTTAAAAATACCCATACCAATTCTACTCCTGGAGGTTTCATGTACATGCGCACCAGCAGACACACAAGAATGTTCATCACAGCATTCCTAGTAATAGCCCCCAAAGAGAAACAATCCAAACATTCATCAATAATATTCTGAATAAATTATCGCATAATCATATAATAAAATGCTACATTATAAAGGAAAGCAAACTGACTACAGCTAAGTGGAACGGCATGGATGAATATCACAAACATGACGCTGAGCCTAAAAAGCCAGGCACAAAGGAATACATACTCTATGATTTATTTTACATCAAGTTCAAAAGCAGGCAAAATGAAATGTGATGTTTAAGGACACATACTTAGTTAATAAAAACAAAAAAGGAATAATTTCCATGGAAGATGCAAGTAGGAGGCTCCTAAAGTCCCAGCAAGGTTCTATTTTTTTTGAGATGGAGTCTTGCTCTGTTGCCCAGGCTGGAGTGCAATGGTGCGATGTCAGCTCACCGCAACCTCTGCTTCCTAGGTTCAAGCAATTCTCCTACCTCAGCCTTCTGAGTAGCTGGGATTACAGGCGTGTGTCACCATGCCTGGCTAATTTTTTTGTATTTTTAGTAGAGTTAAGGTTTCTCTATATTGGTCAGGCTGGTCTCAAACCCCCAACCTCAGGTGATCCGCCTGCCTCAGCCTTCCAAAGTGCTGGTATTACAGGTGTGAGCCACCGCACCTGGCTAAAGTTCTATGTTTTATCTGGGTAATGGTTACATGGATGTTTGATAATCATTCATTAAGCAGTACAGTATTACTTTTCTATATGTGTGCCATGTGTCACCATAAGAATGGATTTTTAAAATGCAGAGGAGACAAACTCAGTAAGAAATATCTTCCGTCCCCAGTAGTTTCCAGCCTCAATAAAAATATAAACCCTGAATCTGATTTCAAATTAAGTCTTCAACCGCTTTTTTCTGACAAACTCTGGGGTGTAGGCCAATCCCCAAATGGCCATTTCTTCTTCAACTTGTTCATTAGCATACAGCCAATTATATTAATTTCTTAGTGAAGTCAGACAGGAGCCAAACACTAGCCCTCTCTCTTCCTTATACAGCAGAGATCACACTTTAAGCTCTAAGTGATTGCATAGAAGGCCCAGCTTATTTGACTTGGTGAGGGGCAGGCATCTTACCTTCCACTTAACTGAGCTTGTACTGACATCACAATGTTTCCAAATACATACTGTTCATAAAACTCTGTCTCTTTAATCTCCAGTAACCCAACTCATTTATATCCTGGATGTGGGTGAAACATTTCAGTAAACAACTACTACTATAGTGCCGTGTTAAATGCAGTAATAATAATAACAAATAGTATTAGGGAAACATTGAACTGAGAGAAAAGAATTACTCACATTGGGTTTGGTATTGCACCCCAGAAGGCAAGAGATTCAAGTAACATAGGTGGATAATATGTCTTGGAGAACTAGACAGGACAAGAGATTGCTTACCTGTATACTAGGTTTAGTTAGTTCTTGTGTGTAGTAGCACGGTTTACTTGTCATCTTTATGGGAAATCCACATATATGGTGCAGTTTAGATTTTAAATCTGAAAGAAAACTTTTCAACACAACTTCCGAATCTACTCTTGGAAAGAACTGTACAGGCTGACTTCTGACGCAACTGAGAGGATATCTGAACAATGTTAAAGAACAATGTCTGATTTTTTTACTTAAGAGGCAGAAATTTATATGAAATTTTAAAAAGTATTAAAGTAGCAATGTCAGAAAGGCACACATAAATACATCCTAACTCTTTTATGTTGCTGATCTGATACCATCCACAGCTGAAAGCATGTTTTTTCACAGGATCTTCATTCTTTCTATTCTAACACTCCAAATCAAGAGAATTCATAATATCTTATTATATGGCTTTCTAAATGAAAGGACAATTATGGTATTCCAAAAAAGATTTTTAAGGAAGAAACTATAACCCTTACGAATTACAAAATAAGGATTATAATAAACAATGAACAGATCGCACCTCCAAAAACAGTGAAAAAATTCAGGACAGAGAAATAACACATACAGATTGTATTCAGCCTGCAAAAACAGTTCTTTGAGAAAAGCAGTTACTTTTTCTGATGAAACATATTCTGAAGATTTTGAGTAATATATTGGCATCTTATGAAAGAAAATAATGAACATATGTTAACCCCAGTTTTACTATTAAAATAAGTTTGGCTTAGGAAATATGGAATGCTAAAAGACAACACTATGGCTCTTCCTTGTTTCGTTTTTAAACTCCAGCAGGACAGAATACAGATACAAATGGTAAAATCAGTACTAAGATTTGAGTTTCGCCTGAGCACTTACGCTCTTTTCATCTGTATATTTCAATTTTTCAAAATACTGTTTAAAAAGACATTTTCTTAAGTCTATGGGGTGCAATTAAGCATAAATCAAATCATCTAAAATTTGCCTATAAAATTAGATAATCTCCTCGAAAGAAAAATCTTGTTTTACAAAAAATCTTTTGTTTACAACCTACCCTTTTAATCCAACCCTTTCAATTGTAACTGAAATGCCACTGGAGGGAGCATTTGGCTAAGGAGAATCATGATTGCTTTCTACTTTCTAAGTACACATTGTTTCTGTCTAACTTTTGTTTTCTAAATTGTTGAAGTGGTGTTAAAAGAAAATATCCTTATTAAGCTCATCCTGAAATAAAAATAGAAATTCTAAGCACACCAAAAACACTTGTGCAGATAAGAAGTTTGGGGAAATGTACCACAGTTTCAGTCAGACACAGAGAAGGCTGGAAAGTATGACCATGAGAGCAGAAACAAAACTAGATTATAAGGTGGGCAGACAGCATCTGCTTCAAACAATCGGTGTGTAAAGGATATGTGAAGGTCCTTTCTCCAAGCATTTTGAAACAGATGTTGCAGTATATTTTAAGTTTTCCACAATCATCTGGAAGTTTACAGCCATACTAAAAATTAAGCACAAAATTTAAACATCTTAGAGAAAGCTGAACTTAGGTTAAGTTACAATAAACAAAAATCAAATAACTTCCAATGTAACATATATTTCCATTCCTTACCAGGGCATCCCAGTGTCTCTGGAAATCTTCATATGAGTGAAAAGGACAGTCAGGGGGGATAGCATGAAGAATATTTATAATTTGTCCCATTTTCATACTATGAAAAATGAGAGGAAGATACTATGAGCCAATGCTTAAATACAGTTTAATAAGTCAACTATGTGATTTAGAAAGTGTTCAAAAAAGATTTAACAACTGTTTCACTAACTATATAAACATTTGCTCAAGTTTCAAACACATTATACTGTCTTTTTGTTTTAACTGACAAATAAAAATAGTATATATTTATCATGTACGACATTGTATTTCAAAATATATATACATTATGATGACTAAGTCAAGCTAATTAACATGCATTTACATACTTTGTGTGTGCGTGTGCACGTGCGCGCATGTGTATGTGTGTGTGTGTGTGTGTGGGAGAGCACTTAAATTGTACTCTTAGTGCTATTTATTTATTTTTTGAGACAGAGTCTCACTCTGTCACCCAGGCTGGAGTGCAGTGGTGTGATCTCGACTTACTGAAACCTCTGCTTCCCAGGTTCAAGTGATTCTACTGCCTTAGCCACCAGCTGGATTACAGGTGCACACTACTACGCTCAGCAAATTTTTGTATTTTTAGTAGAGACAGGGTTTTGCCATGTTGGCCAGGCTAGTCTCAATCCTGGCCTCAAGTGATCTGCTTACCTTGGCCTCCCAAAGTGCTGCAATTACAGGTGTGAGCCACCTTACCCCTTGTTAATGATTTTTAATATGTGTGTAAAAAAAGTAATTGCGATTTTTGTCATTACTTTCAATAGCAAAAACCGAAATTACTTTTGAAACAATCTAATACACTCTTACTAATTTTAGTCACCATGCTGTACAATAGATCTCTTGAAGTTATCTTTCCTATATAACTAAAATTTTGTATCCTTTGACCAACATCTCCCCAATAGACCCCTTCACTTCCACCTACCCAGTCCCCGGTAAGCACTATTCTACTCTCTGTTTCTGTGAGTTCAATTGTTTTAGAGTCCACAAATAAGTGAGATGATAAGGTATTTGTCTTTCTGTGCCGGCTTATTTCATTTAACATAATATCCTTTAGTTTCATCCATGTTGCAAATGACAGGATTTCCTTCTCTTTTAAAGGTGACTACTATTCTATTTATGTATATACCATATTTTCTTCATCCATTCATCCGTCGCTAGGCACTTAGGTTGATTCCATATCTTGGCTGTTATGAATAATTCTGAAATGAACATGGGGGTACACATATCTCTTCAGCATATTGATTTAATTTTCTTTGTATGTATCACCAGTAGTGGGATTGCCAGATCACAAGGTAGTTCTATTTTTAATTTTTTGAGGAACGTCCATACTGTTTTCCATAATGGCTGAACTAATTTACATTCTTATCAATACTGTGCAAGTGTTCCCTTTTCCCCACATCCTTGCCAGTATTTGTTATTTTTTGTCATTCTGTTAATAGCCATTCAACAGGCATGAGGTGTGACTTGAATTTGCACTTCCCTGATGATTAGTGGTGTTGAGCATTTTTAAATATACCTGTTGGTCACTTAAATATCTTCTTTTGAGAAATGTTATTTGAGTGCTTTTTAAAATCACCGCCGATTTTAAAATCAGGTTGTTTTCTTGCTATTGAGTTATTTGAGTTCCTTATGTATTTTAGATATTAGCTCTTTATCAGATGTAGGGTTTACAAATATTTTCTCTCATTCTGTAAGTTGTCTCTTCACTCTGTTGACTGTTTCTTTTGCCATATGGAAGCTGTTCAGTTTGATGTAATCATATTTGTCTGTTTTTGCTTTTGTCATCTGTACTTTTCCACAGATATGCAGTTTTCAGTGTAGAGGTCTTTTACCTCCTTGGTTGTTAAATTTATTGCTAAGTATGTTTTTGGTAGCTATTATGGACAAAATTATTTTTATTGATTTCTTTGTCAGATAGTTTGTTGCTAGTGTATAGAAATGCTACTTTTGTGTGTGTTGATTTTGTATCCTACAACTGTACTAAATTTGTTCAATAGTTCTAACAGTTTTTTTGGTGGAGTCTTTAGGGTTTTCTATATATAAGTTCATGTCACCTCCATAGAGCAACAATTTAACTTCTTCCTTTACAAGCTGGATGTTTTTCTTTCTTTCTCTTGCCTAACTGCTCTAGCTTGGACTTCTAGTACTATGTTCAGAAGTGAAGAGAGTGGGCATCCTTGTCTTGTTTCTAATCTTAAAGAAAAAAATCCTTCAATTTTTCACTATTGAGTATGATATTAGCTATGGGTTTGTCATATATGGCCTTTATTTGTGCTATATCTTAACTACTAGAAGTACTAGAGAAAACTAAATTAGATTGTTGTAAACAATGTGTCAATTATAAACACAAAATAATGACTAATATTTTTCCATCCAAAGATATTACTGGTAATTGTTAGAATTTAGGGAAAAGTCTGTTAGGAGTTGAATGAATTAGAGTTAAACCCATGTTTTCTATCGACCTCCTCTCAGCTTCGATGACTGAATTATTATGTGTATGCTACTAAAGTTCTTTTTAGTAAGCAAGTTAAATTTTTATCCAATAATCCTGCTTATACTAGTAACAAATTATTTTTTCCTGAAGACAGTACAAACTTAAAACTCAGCTCATATCAAATTATAATGAATCATTAATTATTAGGTAAAGTTTATGAGGTTTAATATTTTGATAGTTTTCATTTTATAATATCTAGAAATATTACCTTTTTGAAGCTAGATCTAATAAAATGTGAATATACAATATGATTAGTAATTTAATAAAGAAAATTCATGACTTTCATAAATATGACAATATTGTTTCAATGCCTTTGTGAAGTCATAATTCAGTATTTTAAAATTCACCAAAATGGTTTATACTTTTGCACATGTCAATGTTAAGAAAGCAAATAAGAGAAAACTACTATATTTTGAACCCACCTTAGATACTACAAACTGAAATCTCACCTCGGCAAAACGTAGCACCAGTTGCTTAGAATGGAACGTCTCTCAATGACAGCACGCTTGTTAGTATGAAAATCCTTTATAATCCTCTGGGAAATCTCAAACTCTTCTAGCTTTTAATAGAAATAAGATTTGTAAGTCCTCAAATAATTCAGCAAAAAAGAAGACATTTTAAAAGATACATATCTGTTATATATACAGTAGGTTATAAAGTAGTTTTTAAAGACTTAAGTTACATTGAATCATGTATAACCACTTTACATAAGTAATTAATGTTGCAGCTCACCCTGCTTCTCCTCTATACAATATATAAAGTATTTCATGGTTTCCCTCTTACCATCCAAGCCCAAACTCCTATTTTGTAGTTATTTTAGCTGATTTTCAGGGTTTTTTTTAAAAAAATTATGTGAATTTCAGGAAGTTGAATCTCTTCCAAAGGAAGGTATTCATATTTTGAAATAATAGCTTTTAACCTCGATTTTTTTTTTAATAAAGAATGAGTAAGGGAATCATACTTCTATCTGGTCTTTTGGAAGAGAAAAGAAGAGCCAATGCTTCAGTCTCCTTTTATATCCCTCCCAGCCTGCTAGAACACTTTGTTCCCTGTTCCTTCAGTTTCCTCCTATAGGGCATTTTAGTTTGTATTTAACCTATAAAAGTTTGCCGATTATAGCTTTCTTACCCTGGAAAATCTCCCTGAGAGGCAATGTTACACTTAGCCAAAGATATAGAGAGACCTCAAGGAGGGTAAATAAATAAAGTATCAAATTTTGGGCAAAAGGACACTATAGATTAGAGAGAATGGTTCATAAACCCTTACCCCATTTTTAACCAACCACCTAGCATCTTTTGGGAAACAATGTTCTAACCTCACTGCCTACTACTTTTCAAGGAAGTCCAACTAAACTAGACAAACTTTTATTGCCTGGACAACTCATTAGCATTTTAACAATACTGTTGTTTAAAGTATCGCCCCCACTCTGATTTATCTGACTCCTACCAATAAGGTTCTGTTGTCTGGATCTAGATCCATCTTCTCCATGCCCAGTGACTGATTCTTCTCTGAGTTCCTATGGCTTTCATTAAGACTAACAGAAATAGAGGAGCAGGGAAGAGCAGGAAAACATGAATGCAGGAAGAGGAAGATAAGATAAGCTAGTTATGTTGTGAGGTAAAAGAGCAAGGACATGCAGAATGAATAAGGACACATATTCTCCTGTGGACAAGAGATAAATCTTGCACTGTGATGTACTGTGCTTAAGAGATCAGTTGCCTGAACAGTGTAATAAAAACAGGGTTAGAGCAGGCATGGTTATGAATAAGACTGGTTGCAGAGGGACAAATAAACTGAGAGAAAACAGAACTTAAAATTGAATTCATAGAAGGTAGGTAACAGGTTCGAATGTTTAAAGTTTATGGGTTCTCACATACTTATCTAGCTTGAATATATATCCTTCCGGGTACTTTCTACAGTATTCAGAGACTCAGGTCAAATGCTGCATGGACCTCAATAGTACCAGTACTTAATGTTCACATTGGTCTTCCTCAACACAGATTAAAGACTGGCAAACAACTCAACTGTTGACCATATACTCCAAGAGACTGCGAATGCTCACCCTTTGTATTTATTTATTTATTTAGCAAATATTAATAAAGTGCTCTTCTATGACCAAAACCATACTGAAAAGCAGGTATTCAATAAATATTACTTTCTTCTTAAAATGCCAAACTAAAGAATTTGGACTTAATTTTTTCTAGGCAATGCTGAAATACTAAAGACATTTAGGCTGGGGACCTTTGTTTTAGAAAGTGAACTCCCTTGACACTGTAAGGAAAAATTAGATAAACTTGAAGGATACAACTCTTAGCAGTGGATCACTTGGCTCATGCATTGATGAAGAACGCAGCTAGCTGTGAGAATTAATGTGAATTGCAGGACACATTGATCATTGACACTTTGAACACACTTGCGGCCCTGGGTTCCTCCCAGGGCTTTAAGAAAAAAATAAAAAACTTAAAGGAGAGAAACCGAAAACAAGGCCCATATGGAGACTGGTTTAATAGTTCAAGCAAAAAAAGGGAGTCTGATTTAAAGCAACAGAAATGGAGACAGAGAGGAGTCAATTTAAGAGACTAGAGTTGTCTATTAAAGACTAACTGGAAAGAGAAAATGAGAAAGAGGAAAAGCCAAGGATGACTCTGAAGTCTTTAGGTAGGTAAATGATTGGCTGCTGATGCCACTAATGAAAATAATTACACAGGAGGAACAGATATGGGGCTGGGGAGTGACAAATGAATATATTCAGTGTTAGACATAATTGAGTCTGATTGCCATTGTACATTCATTTGAAAGTATCCAAGAGAGGGCAGAAATATTACAACTATACAAGATATTTGGAAGGTGCTGCTGTATAGGCTGAAGCCACTGAAATGGGTGAGCCTGCTAAGGAAAAGAGGGCCAAAAATGGAACCCTAAGAAACAGCAACATTTATCATTTTAAAATGATAAACGAATGAAGAACCCCAAAGGAATTCCAGGAGATTCTAGAAAAATCAGTTTCAGAGAAATCAAGAAAGGAAATTATTTCAAGAAGAAAAGGGTGAAAAATAGTATAAATATTTCAAAGATTTCACATATAATTCCCTCAGACATTTTCTTTTTCTCTTAATTCCTAAAGTAACATAGTTCCTACAACACCAATTTTGATACTCCATTACCAACCATTTTTAATTGTATTTTTATTCAACATATATTAGGTATCTATTTCTGTCAGGCTCTATGGGACATGCAAAATTGAAGCAAAAAACCTAAGGCCAGGTAAAGGAAGCATGGTATAGTAAAAAGAACAGAGTTGAAGGACAAACTCAAATCCCGAATCTCTTGCTTACTACCTTTACGACCCAGAGCAACTTATTTAACTGCTTTGTGTCTTAATTTACTTACTTATAAAATAATAACAATAGCTATTATTTTTGAACCTCTATTAGGCGTCAGTACTATGCTAAGCCCTTAATGTACTTTACCCCATTACCCTCCTTATAACCCTAGAAGGTAGATATCATTATTTCCAATTTATAAGAAAAATGGAGATTCTGCGAGAGTAAGTAACCTGCCAAAGAAGCACTGTTAATTAGTGCAGATCTGAGAGTTTTAATGTGATTCTAAGCCTACACTGAATTTTCTGGGTATGTGAATATTAACTAGTCCTCAGTAAATGTTCCCTTCTTCTGGTAAGTTTTATGTGTGCATGCTCTTCTTTTTCTGACCTAGACAAAAAATTCTGAGAGAAAGAATGTTTTCCATTAGCACTTGGCACATATACATAATAGTACCCAATAAATATCTATGTATGAAATAAATAGAAATTTGTTTTGAGGCACTTGTCTCCCAAATTTTCCATATAATTATATTTCAAGACAAATAGTTTAAGATTACATAATGCTTTTCTGAAATATATCCCTTATGTAACTGTGGATTCAGTTATAATCTTAATGCAGCAAACAGTAAAATGGCAATTTGTCCATATAAATTCCCTTCAAAACATTTAATTACTTTCAGGAAAGTATTATTTTAAAGTTTAACACAGTCTAAAATTTGAGAAATGAGTAAATTGTTTCAATTACCTCTTAAATTTTTTTATCTCTATTTAAATTGTAACGATAAGGCTGAAATCTGCTTTAAAATTTGTCTAAATAGGGTCAAAAGTCAGGATTTTAAAAAGTACTCCAATCTCTAGCCCAAAGGAATTAAAAAAGAATTTAGAAACAAAAGTCACCTAGTTCAAAAAATAAATTAGTCTTTCACTCCAGTCAATGCTCCATTTATTCCATAAATGTTTATGAAAGTGTGTGGTAGGCACTAAGGTAGGCGCCTATGATAGAAAGATTAGTAAGACACAGACCCTTCCCTCTAGGACTTCTCAGTTTAATGAGACATTTGCATAGATCGCATGTGATAAACATGGCAAGGGAGCACCAAGAGAGATGAGACTTGGGAGCTGGGGAATTTTTCAGAGGGGTGATGTCTGAGATAAGCCTTGAAAGATGAGCAGGAGAAAGGGAATTACAGGCTTAGACAACAGTGTGAGCAAAGACATGGAAGGATGAAAGACCAAACCATCTTTGAGAAACGATTCATAGTTTGGCTACTTGGAGAGCAGTAATGGGAGGTGACACTATAAGTTAGGCAGGTTTGAATCAGTTTGCTGAAAACCTTGTATGTCATGGTAAACAGCTGAGATTGTATCTTATAGTCAATGGAGGCCATGGCAAATTTTTGAAAAAAGGAATGAAAGCAAACAAAATAAACTGGAGGAAAGAGAAACCAGAAACATCCTCCTTCTCACCTCTTCACCCTCAATCCCCTCCGCCAACTTGACCTAATAACTATGAAAGAAAATAACCGGAATCTCAGAACCCCGAACTCACTATGCCAAAGGAAATGTTAAGCTTGGGAAGTGACTCACACAAAAACAAAAAACAAACAAAAAAACCCTGCCTTCCTTTTGTTCCCAGATAGCTTAGTTCAGATTATTACCATAAATGCAGATTTACTGGGTGACAGAAATGCCTGACTTTTCCTCTCCCCACTTTTCATGTATATAATGTAGATTGACTTGCCTCATTGTCTACCCTCCTCCTTTTTCCCCTTCTGCTTTTTCTTTCTCCTTTAAATACTGAAGTCCTCAAAACCCTCTTTGGAGAAAGCACAGGGCACAGTTCCTATTGTAACTTGTGTTTCTTTTCCCTGGGCATGTCATCAACCTTGGCAAAATAAACCTGAGTCATTTTAAATGGCTTTTCTTTAAATCTGGCATAACTTTTTGGTTATGTTAACGAATGCCAGATTTTAATAAAAGGAAAATTAAATGCAATTATCTTTTAGGCTCCATGGGGAATAAAGATGAATAAGACAGGACCTAGAATTTCAAAAAGATTACAGTTTAGTGGGAACATAGGTATATATGAAACTAATTTTTATAGCAGTCAGAATATGTAAGATGCCATATAAAAAACATAAGCAAAAGTGAGACTTGGAGAAGCTGATGAACAATCATAATTTAGAGAATTAATTTAATTTAACAAGTACGTGTTGAGTGCATAATGTTGAATAGAGGAGAGGTATGTGTCTGCCCCATTTTTGATGTTTCCTTCCATGCCCAGAAAGCTCTACTAACACAAATTCCTGGAATCACTCTGCTCCATCATTCATTCCTCCCTAGAGCAGATGGATGGTGATATGGTTTGGCTGCATTGCCACTCAAATCTCATCTTGAACTGTAGTTTCCATAATCCCCCCCATGTTGTAGGAGGGACCCAGTGGAAGTTAATTTATTCATGGGGGCAGTTACCCTCACGCTGTTCTTGTGATAGTGAGTTCTTGCAAGATCTGATGGTTTTATAAAGGGCTTTTCCCCCTTTGCTGGGCAATTTTCTCCCACCATGCCTGTAAATTTCCGGAGGCCTTCCCAGCCATGAGGAACTGTGAGTCAATTAAACCTCTTTCCTTTATAAATTACCCAATGTGGGGTATTTCTTCATAGCAGCATGAGAATGGACTAATACAGAAGGTAAAATTGGGATGAATAACCAGGCATGTTGGCTCACCTCCTCCCCTTCCTCTTGGGAGCTGGCCTGATGGCAGAGTGGTGTTAGGCACTCTCTTTGACATATCAGAACCAGTGCCTGGTCTCCCAAGCGAGGCCTGTGGTTTTTCCACTACTGCAATAAGAGGGTGGATTAGTCTGCATCACTCTAAGGTTCAGATAAGCCATGTCCTCAAGAGCTGTTTTTCCTTTCCAGTAATGAACAGCATGACTATATATTCCAGTTTGTGCATGTGGGGCCAGCATCCCATCAGGTTAGTGTCCCTTTCACTCTCAGAAGCATCCTGTTTTGAGGATAAATTATAATCTCACTCTAGTAATAAAGGTGACATTCTGATCTCTATTTATGTCTTACTCCCCTGTCAATCTCTAATTTGGTTCAAACTCAGGTGTAGAATACAGAAATATCATCTCTAGAAAATTCAAAGGTGAATAAGTCACAATATTAGTCTTCATGATGCTTCTTCAAAGGAAATCAGAGGTATAAACTTAGTATAATTATAAAAATAGAAGTAAGTATGTGAGTATAAACTACAATTTGACTATGTGTCCCCTCCAAAACTAATTTTGAAATTTAATCCACAATGTGGCAGTATTAAGACGTGGGGCTTTTTTTCTTTCTTTCTTTCTTTTTTTTTTTTTTTTTTTTTTTGAGATGGAGTCTCACTCTGTAGCCCATGCTGGAATGCAGAGGTACAATCTTGGCTCACTGCAACCTCCACCTCCCAGGTCCTGGTTCAAGCAATTCTCCTGCCTCAGCCTCCAGAGTAGCGGGGATTATAGGAATGTGCCACCATGCCCAGCTAATTTTTGTATTTTTAGTAGAGATGGGGTTCACCATGTTGGCCAGGTTGGTCTTGAACTCCTGACCTCGTGATCTGCCTGCCTTGGCCTTTCTAAGTGCTGGGATTACAGCCACAGCATCTTGCGATGTGGAGCATGTGACAGGTGATTAGGTTACGGGGAATTTGCCCTCATGAATGGATTAATCCATTCATGGATTAGTGGATTAGTAGGTTAATGAATTAATGGTTTGTCATGGGAGTAGGACTGGTGGCTTTATAAGAGGAAGAGAAACCTCAGCTTCCACACCCAGCCTTCTCGATATGTGATGCTGTGCGCCACCTCAGGACTCAACAGAGTCCCCAGCAGCAAGAAGGTCCTCACCAAATATGGCCCCTTGACCTTGGACATTTTAGCCTCTGTAAGTGTTATAAATAAATTCATTTTCTTTACAAATTACCCAATTTCAGATATTCTAAGTAACAGAAAACAAAGACAGTATGGTACAAGAGAGTATGAGGGTTTAAATGAGGGTGGGCAGTCACACAGGATTTGGAACCTTAGGAAGGCTCCTCATCAGTCCAAGATATACATGTCACGTTACCCATTCCAGTTATTTATATGCAGGTCAACTTCTCTACTGGCTTATATCATTCTCCAGGGCAGAAAAGTAGATCCTATACATCTTTGAATTATCAATTGTCCTTTGTTACTTATTCACATAAGAGGTAATCAAAAAATTAAATGGAAATAAATGAATGGAGGAGTAGCATTTGAACTGGGCCTTAAAAGATGAGAAGAATGTGTACAGCCAATCAGAGGGGCATTCTAAGCAAAGGAAGAGTCATTTGTCCTATGCCTGGAGTTTCTCAACTTCATCACTACTGACGAATAATTCTGTGGGTGGGGATAAGATTACTGTCCTAGGCAGGGAAGGATATGCAGTAGCATCCCTTCTCTGGCCTCTACCCACTAGATGCCATTAGCAACACCATCCTTCTCCCATTGTGACAGCCAAAATTATCTCTAGACGTAATTATTTCTCATAAGGAGCCAATCATTCATTTCCCTGCCCTCAATTGCTTCCACTGAGAACTACTGGCCTAGAGGAAAGAAAATAACATTGAATGATACTAGCACGTAAGGTTCTATGCTAAGTGCTATGGGAATTCACAAAATAAAAGATGTATCCTCCTACTAAGAAGACAGAAAGTGTTATGTGTAAAAAACAGATGCAAAAAAAATGCTACCAGAATGTCAAGGGCAGGGGAATTAATAGTAAATTAATGAGCTGAAATCATTCTTTTTACATTTGGAGGTGAAAGAAGAAGCAAGAAGTAGGTGCTAAGACAGAATAGGTTGTGGAGAGTCATGGATAGCACCTTAAAAAATTTTCGAACCAAGAAATAATGTGAAGACCTGTGTTAAATGAACAGAATAACATTTTCTTTGGGGAAGCAGATTTAGAACAATGTAAATATATCAAGCATTTAATAATATACATTTTGATAATAAAAACCTCCCTACCACCTTTCATGTTAAAAATTAAAACCTAACCCATGTTAGTAACAGTAATAAACATAATAAGTATATCGCAAATACAGTAAAGCATATAAATCACAATATGTGGTACCTCAGGTGGTGGCAGTCTGATTGTGCAAGCTTCTATACTTAGACAAACTTGAGTTTCTGTTACATTGATGTTTAATGCTGAAAATAAAACATTTAACTGTGAACTAATTGGAATTATTACTCCATACTACTAAATTAAGTATTTTAGTAACAAAGGAAACTTAATCAAGTCAAAAACAAGAACAGATTTTTTTCCATACATGGAAAAATTCAAATAATAACCACTTAATATTTGGCAGTTTAGAGATGAGACATCCAAAAGAGGACAAAGGTATGAAACAGCATGAATATGTGTGTGGGGTGCAGGTCACAGGCAAGGTTACAACAAGAAAAATGAGACACCCCACAGTTAAGAGGAAAATCCAACAAATACTTTATACAAATCTGACTATATATAAAAATAAGGAGATTGTCCTCTTGTGTAATCTAAAGAGGTATCACACCACATTTCTGATTTGAGTACTCTCTTACTAACAAATATCTTCAAATATACTGGCAGATATATTTCAGAACTCCTGGAGCCTTGAAGTCTTTGCCTTTCTTTTTCATAAAGAAAACTAATTCTGAAATGTCAGGATGGTGTTGACTTTGGGAATGGTTGGTACATGAAAAAAGCATGAGGTGGGTTCTGGGGTACTCCTAATGTTGTTTCTCAATCTGAGAATGGTCACAAGAATATGTTTAGTTTATTAAAATTAAATGAGCTATACACTTAAAGTTTGTCATAGTGTATTAATTTCAGTAAAAGTAAAAAAAAAATCCTAACACAAGAGTGAGGAATTTTCCTCTTCTAAACTGTTATTTTTAATCCCTACAGCTATAGTCTCATGACAGTGTTTGAAGATGAAACTAGATGTAGGTAATGAACCCATTCACCCAGAGCTAGGGCACACTGACTGATACTACACAACTTAAACATAAAACTAGTGCAAGGAGAGCAAACAGCCTTCAGCTAGAAAGTCAACTCAGATCTAATAGTTTTAGATTACAGGTCAGGATTTTAAGGCTATTCCCAAATGATATAAAATGCTATCGTGATTGATTAATAATGTCTACATTATTAATGTAGTGGTGGTGACTCAGGATTCTCATCTATCTGCTATCTCTGGACTACTGTTTAGGGAAGTGTCTATCTAAAATACAACCATGCAAATCAATGAAAGAACTAGATTAAGCTATATACTAAACTGTATACTTTAGATCATCTGTGTTTCTTTTTACAATTTTTTGAGAAGAAAAAGAATCCTATTCTTATAAGAAATAAAGCTTTGACTTACATCAGTACTAAGGAATTTTTGATGATATATGATTCTGGAAACTATACATATAAATGCCTGCAGAATTAAACTCCTTCATGGTCATGATTTTCTTGAAGTAGAGAAAATAAAAATATGGCTTTTTCCAATTAAGATGAATTTATCTCATATAGTCTAGAATGTACATTTTGAACAAGAAGTGACTTCCCAGGTGAAATTCTGATTACAATAATATCTGATTAAGGTCTTATACAACCTAATTCCTAATTAATAAATAGTTATAACAACCCAATGATCTAGTTATTTTTATTTTTATCTTTTTTTTTTGAAATAGGGTCTTGTTCTATCATCCAGGCTGGAGTGGTGCAGTGGCGCAATCATGGCTTACTGCATGCAGCCTCAACATCCTATACTCAAGTGGCCCTCCACCTCGGTCTCCCAAGTAGCTGGGGCTACAGGCATGTGCCACCATACCTGGCTAACTTAAAAAAATTTTCGTAGAGATGGCGTCTCATCATGTTGCCCAGGCTGGTCTTGAACTTGTGGGCTCAAGCAATCTACCTACCTCAGTCTCCCAAAGTGTTGGGATTACAGGCGTGCACCACCATGCCCAGCATATGATACTGTTTTCTTTAAAAACTGTAAATTATATTATCTATTGACTTATGCATTTTGACTTACCTACAGCACTTTGTCTTCCCCTCTGAGAAAGAAAATCTCTTCCTTAAAAAAAAAAAATTCATAGAATATGCCATATTACTACAACTCATAAATCATCATGCTTGATATTTATAACTATGCTTGATGTGAAATTATCAAGCTAAGGAAAATACTTTAAAATGCAGTTGTTGTATAAAGGAATATCTGATGACAGCTCAGAGAAAAAATATAATCATTCAAAAAGTATCTCTTAATTAAAAGGATGTAAATACCCAATTCTTCCCCTAAATATCTATTTCCTGTTATAAAATATTGAGAAAACAATCAGACTTCAACAAAAATTCAGAATAGCTTCTCCGTTTTAACAGTATTGTGTTCATTTTATCATACTGCTTCATAATTTATATTTATTCCTAAGTATCAAGTATTATATAATAATTTTTTTTAAAAACATCAGCAGACCTCTGTATATAATCCCAAAGTAAAGAAATGACATTTATGTTGTTGTGGGCTTGCTTGAGATTGCTTAGGTGGGTCAGTTTCAAGAATTATTCTCTAAAACTTATATATCTTAAAATTAAGGACAGATCCACATTGATATGGTTTGGCTGTGTCCCCACCTGAATCTCAAATTGTAGCTCCCATAATTCCCACATGTTGTGGGAGGGACCCAGTAGGAGGTAACTGAACCATGGGGGTGTGGCTTTCCTGTGCTGTTTTTGTGATAGTGAATAAACCTCATGAGATCTGCTGGTTTTATAAAGGGTCATTCTCATAAACATGCTCTTTTGCCTGCTGCCATGTAAGATGTCCCTTTGCTCTCCCTTCATCTTCTGCCATAATTGTGAGGCCTCCCTAGCTATGTGGAACTGTGAATCCATTAAGCCTCTTTCCTTTATAAATTACCCAGCCTCCAGTATGTCTTTATTAGCAGCATGAGAACAGACTAATACACATATAACAGAAGTAATCTAGTTCAGAAATCCCCAATGAGTAAAATAATAAAGTTACCTTGTATCAATAGATGGCCAGTTCTATTCCAGGCTGGAGCAAGTCTAGCCGTAAATGAATATAAAAGGCAGTTCTGAAGAATTACAGGAATTACTCTTTGTGGGATCTCCATCTAAAAATATTAAATGGGAAAATATGGGCAAATTTAGAGCAACTGCTGTGTGTGTATATATTAATAGGAAATGACTGCTCATTTAGATCACCACCCAACAAATTGGGCTATTCTACATAAAAATGTAGTCATTGCTAGAGCTAATCATATCTGGTTCTAAAGTTAAAGAAGTGTTAAAATATATTCACTTCAAAACCACTACTATTGTCATGCTTTCATGGCCAAATACTACCTGCTTACCTTGGCCAATAAGTCTAAATCTTGGGAGTTCTGTGCTAAAAACCTTGATCATTACTTCATATTCTGCTCTACACAGACAAATCCAAATGAGAACAAACTTGCAAGAGTCATTACTGTTCACTCTGCTCCCAGACCAAACTGAGGGTCAGGATGCTATTTCTTGTGACCCAATAACAAGATGCAGATTAACTGGAAAGAAAGAGAGTTCTTATTTTCTGCAACTGGTTACAGGGAGAAGGCCTGGAAGTTATTACCAGAACAACTCAAAATTACAAAATTTTCCAGAGATAATATACCTTCTAAGCTATATGTCTACATGTAAGTCTGCATTCATCTAAAGACATAAGTAGTTAACTTCTTTTAATCTATAACTAAGATCTGAGTCATGAAGACCTTCTTTTGGAGCCTCAGTAAGTTTACTTAATCTAAATGGGTCTAGGTGCTAGGGTGATTACCTTTATCTTGTCTCCTGCTGAATCAGAAAGGTCTGGGGAGTTCCTTTAGACCCAAATAAACTTGTTTGTGGAGGCCTGGGGAGTTTCTTCAGACTCCCAATAAAACTTGTTTAATCCTAAAAGAGTCCTGTCAAGAATTCCTTCATTATCTTGTCATGCTTCAAGGACCAGGAAAAGCCTAGGCAAAACTCTTGGTGGGGTCTTTGTTACATTCCAGCCTTTGTAAAAGGGCACAGGCTCAACTAGCTTTTAATGTTTAACCTTGCTACTCAGTCAGTGCTGAGACAGTTGTAATGGAAGCCTGGGTTATGAGACCTGGTCTGCCACGACTCTAGAAAATACATACTTACATAAACACACATGAAACCAAGAGAATATCTGTATTTGTATAATACCAAATTAATTTTAAAAATTAAGATTTTCACTTATAATTAAGACCAGTAAGTAATAGGAACCACATTTATCCTCCTCCTTGAAATGCCTAAATCACAAGGCAAGTTATATGATATAACAGTTCACAAGATATTGGACATCAGGCAACAAAGAAAAGTGATTCCCAAAAGATGGAAAAAGAATAAGATAAGCCCTAGCTTCTTGATAGATGGTTCTTAGGCTGTAGTACAGAGAAGGGGCACCTAGGAAGAGGCCAGAAGTCTTCATGAATTGAGGAGATAGAGCTGAGAGTCTAGGAAGCTAGAGTTTTCAGTGTGAAGTACAGGACAGGAAAGAGTTGCACAGAAAGCAAACTCTGGAGATCAACAAGAGAGTGTTTCTTGAGTAATCAGCTGAGTATGGATTAACACAGACATGTGAGGAAACTACCCAAGGCTGGAGAAAGAGCCAAGGCAGTTTGCTACATAAAAATCCTTGAAAATACAGTCCAGAAAAAATTGCTGGCTTTGCCTTTGTGAAAAGAACATGCAAACACACGAGATAGCCAAGGAAAACTGTCTCCCAATATTATCCACCTCTAATTTTTGTACCATTTTGACTTATGGTGAATGTTTCCAGGACATAACGATAATCTATTGGCAAAGGATGGAACCAAATTTGTTCAATTTGTCTCATACGGAATTTAATTAAGGCTACTATCAATAGGACTCTATAATGCTGACCTCAAACATGGCCCCAGGGGCCCAGACCCAAACAGTGGAACAAATCCCATAAGCCACCAGGGTCTTCCTTAAAGATGTAGCTAGATTTCTCTCTTAATTTCTGTATTGACTTTCTCTATGGCCCAAGAAATCAATCCAGATACAGCAAAATATATCAGCATAGGCTCAGCCTAAGGGTGTAAGGAAGAAGTATGGGGCAATTCTGTCATTCACAGCCATCCTGGCTGGTGACCTGAATGGTGTGATTTATCACTTCAGCTAAAGTCAGGGAGAAATTCTCTACCACCTTTTCTATGTGGGTGACTCCCATTGTCGGGAAGCTGTTTACAGGATATGCATGAACAATGGATTGTTATCTCTCTAAGAAGCTCTTCCAAAATAACCAAGGAGAGCCTCATTTTGGAGAGATTGCAGCAGTTGTCTAAGGGCTATTAACAGAACTTCAAGAAGAAACAAATTCCTAATTATAGGTAAAGACTTCAATACTGTTCTCTTGATAACTGATACAAGTGAACAGAATATAAGTGAGACTACAGCAGGCTTAAAAATACTATCAACCAGTGTGACCTAATAAACATTTACAGAATACCAGATGACACATTTATAGAATATTCATTTTTCTCAAATGGACAAGAAACATTTACTAAGATATACTATATTCTGGGCCAAAAAATCATCTCAATTAATTTTAAAAGATTCAAGTAATAAAGAACGTATTCTCCAACAACAATTAAATTAGAAATCAACAGCAAAATGATCTCTAAAAGATCATAAAATATTTGGAAACTATATAATACACTTCAAAATAACCCATAGATGAAAAAAAAAAATCAAACAGGACTTAGAACATATTTTTAACTGAAGAAAGTGAAAACAAAAACGTGTTTAGGAAGAAATGTACCATATAAAGTGTCTCTATATTACAAAACAAAGAAATGCTCAAATCAATGACCTCAGCTTCCACATTAGGAAATAGAAAAATAAAACCAAACTCCCATCTAAGTACTAACCAGGCCCGACCCTGCTTAGCTTCCGAGATCAGACGAGATTGGGTGCATTCAGGGTGGTATGGCGGTAGACAATAAGGACACATGCACACAAATGCTCATTGCAGCACTGTTTACAATAGCAAAGACCTGGAACCAACCCAAATGCCCATCGATGATAGACTGGACAAGGAAAATGTGGCACATATACACCATGGAATATTATGCAGCAATCAAAAACAATGAGTTCGTGTCCTTTGTAGGGACATGGATGAACCTGGAGACCATCATTCTCAGCAAAGTGACACAAGAACAGAAAATGAAATGCCGCATGTTCTCACTCATAGGCGGGTGTTGAACAATGAGAACACATGGACACAGGGAGGGGAGCACTACACACTGGGGTCTGTTGGAGGGAAAAGGGAGGGACAGCGGGGGGTGGGGAGTTGGGGAGAGATAGCATGGGGAGAAATGCCAGATATAGGTGAAGGGTAGGAAGGCAGCAAATCACACTGCCACGTGTGTACCTATGCAACTATCTTGCATGTTCTTTACATGTACCCCAAAACCTAACATGCAATAAAAATATAAAAAATAAATAAATAAAAATAACAAAACTAAGCCCAAAGTGAGAAGGAAGTAATAGACCAGAAAGAAAATCAATAAAATACAAAGCAGTAAAAAATGAGAGAAAAATCAATGAAACCAAAAACTTGTTCTTTGAGAAGATAATTAAGATTCCAACCCTCTAACCAGACTGATTAGGGAGAGGAAAAATAAAACATACACATTACCAATATCAGAAATAAGAGAAGTTACATCACTATAGATTCTACAGCAAAGGAAAATAAAGCAGTATTATAAGCAACCTTCTGTCAATAAATTTGACAACTTAGATGAAATGGACATATTCCCTAAAATAGAAAACTTGAATAGCTTTATTATCTATTAAATAAGTTGAAATGGCAGCTAACACCCCTTCCATAAGCCAAGGTCCAGATTACTTTATTGGTGAATTTTATCAAACATTTACTAAAGAAATAACAAAAATTCTACATAAATTCTTTCAAAAACTTGAAAAGATAGAAATTTTTTCCTGTTATGAAGATTACCAAGGACAGAGACTTTACCTGGTTCACAGCTTGATCCCCAGAATCAAGTAGGGTGCGTGACATATTACAGGTGTTCAATAAATTGCTAATTATGCTTATGTGAAAAGTATTCATATAAAGAAAAACTGAGCATAACCATAAAGGCTCAATGAAAGCAGAAAAGAAAGTGATACTGGAAGAATGCTCATGAATAATAAAGAATTCAGGATTGGAAAGTCTAGTGAAGGGAACAAACGTTTGGTTTATAGGAATGAAACTGAGATAAATGGAAAAAGAATAAGAGCATTAACAGAGAAATCTTAAACATTTTGGAGATGTGATACCTTGCACTAATGAAATCACAGGTGTGAATTAATAAGGTAGAAGAAAAATATAGTACAAAGCATTTTTATTGTTGTATAAAAACTATGGGTGATAGTCTGAATTTTTCATTTTTTCTTATAAAGTACACATAAAAATGTGATGCTTAGTATAAATGTTGCTTTATTAACTCAATACAGTAGGTCCTCATTTAATGTCATTGATAAGTTCTTACATACCATAACTTTAAGCAAAATGACATATAACGAAACCAATTTTGTTATATTGGTTTTGGCAATAGCTGATATAAATAAAAGTTCCTATGGCGTAGTTCCGGTCACAAAGAGTCACCAAGCTTTTAAAATAAAGACCAAAAACACTTCTAATATTAACATTGAAATAAATGTAAGCTATACATACATTTAAGAAAGATGAATAAAAACAAGCAAGATTTATTTACCCAATTTTTGCTGAATCAGTGAATGACAGTGGTAGTAGTGGTTGAGGGTAAAATCAAGGAATAAATGTTTTCAAAGTGAAAATCTTAAGGAGCACCTCACACAGTTCAAAACAATCACAAATGAGGCAGGTTCCCAGAGTGCTTTTGTGCTGCATCACTTACTATAGTGCATCTGTATGATTACTGTATACTTTATGAACATTTATTTTATAATAATTTATATTCGTGCATCAATTCATTCATTCATTTTCCAACTAGCTTATTCTAGTTCAGAGTGGTGGGTAGCCAGAGCCTATCCTGGCAGCTCAAGGTACAAGGTGGGCACCAGCGCTGGACAGAACTCCATTCCATTGCAGGGCGCACACACACACACACACATACACACTCACTCACTCTTACTCAGCCTGGGACACTTAATACATGCCAACTCACTTAATGCGTGCATCTTTGGGATGTGGGAGGAACCTGGAGTATCAAAAGAAAACCCGCTCAGACAAGGGAGAAGCTGTAAACCACACAGACAGAAGCCTTGGCTGGGAACTGATTTTTTTTTCCTTTTTCATTAATGCTATATTGAAACAATATCAAATGAAATGATTTTATTCAAGGATCTGCTATACTAAAATGTTACCTATTCTTAGGCCTTAGTAAATAATGTAATTTGGTTAAAGACCTGAGTCCTATGTCTAGGTGAATGACATACTCTAAATCTAGTTCTCAGGCTAGTTCATAAATGGCCTTTCAAGATAACCGGAATCCTTAGATGATCAACGGCTTGTCTTAGGAAAAAGATTTAAACATATTCTTTCCTCACTGCTCCTAAATAATACTGTTTTCCCATGGACTGTAACTGATGACCAGCTTTCAGGTCATTCAACAATTTCTCACAGGAACTGGAAAGTACCACAAGGTATTACTGAAACCTTACTCACCTAGGACCTAAAGGCAGCATCTAATTTTAAAGATGGCTAGAAACCTCATCATCCCAAACTCTACTAGATTTAGGAACAGAGGCCAGCAGTAACGGCTGGACAGGCTTCTGGGATAACCAATGACACAGTATCTCAGTTACATGCAGAGGTATGAAAGGAGCTCTAGTCAAGGCTCCATGACTTGATTTACTGAGACACAGAGAAGTCTCAGTAAATGAATACAAACCACTGCATTCATCTTTCTTTTTGTGAAGATCCAGAAGCTCATCACCACGTAGAATACAATTTATAATGTTTTATTCCTCTACACGTTAGCCATATAATGTGAACAATCTCATCTCTCTGGGTTTATCTTTGAAAATGAGGAGATTCACTTATTTGAAGATGTATATGGCAAGTAAGATACATATAAAATGCCTGAAATAAAGCATCCAACAAAAAAGCCTCTTCTCTTTCTACATTAAATGTGCACATAATAATTATCGGAAAAATCTGTTGGGTTCTTTCATATGCATAACAATATTTATGAGAAAGATTCTCCAGTTTTTGTTTGTTTACAAAAGGAGTTAAATACATTATCAATATAAACAACATATGCTATTAATATCATTTTTAACACTTACCTTAGCTCCATATTTTTCAACATAGGCATTAAGTTTTCTTGCTTTGTAAAATGGTATCTGTAACAAAAATCCACATTTATAAAAAGGACTTAACATAGTTATATAATTAAATAATGCAATAAGGAAAGATTTTAGGCATTATTCTGCAGAGGGCAAAGAATCAGGCCATCATCCGATTAGCCTCTGTGCCTTGCAGAAGAAGTGATGATCATTCTCTCCCTGAACTGGAATGTGTGGGCACATTTTCAAAGTGAGGAAAGCCTTTCTGGGAGTGGCATGACCCCATTATCCATATAATGGAAAAGGCCAATACATTTTTAAATAAATATTTAACACCTTTCTTAACATAGAATTCCTAGGCATACATAAGGAAAATGAACATAAATGGAAGACCATGTTCAAAAGGCCTAAGTGCTCCAACTCATTAATAAAAGGAATACAAATTAAAAGAAAATATTATTTGTAACCTAACAGACTGACAATTATTTAAAGTCATGAATATCTACAGTGTTCATGTGGGTATGGGAAAATAGGTTTTCTCCCAGACCATGTGGTAACATGCAATCCAGCAAAAAGCTTTTCAGACAGCAATTTAGCAGTATCTATATTATAGTTTAAAGTGTATTACAATCTACCTCTGAAAATGTAACAGAAACTATCAGACAAATAAGTGATACAATTTCAATGATGCTTTCTGAAACACTGTAACAGCACAAACTCAGATGTGCACTGGAAAGTATAAAGTAAATTACTATATATCCATACAATGAAATATTTCACAGCCTTAAAAATAAGGAAGATATATATACTGACATGGAAAGATATCCAGGAAAGGTTGTTTAAGGGGAAATGAATGGCAAGTTTCAAAATCGCATGTATGTAATCCCATTTTCTACTTTAAACATCATTTTTTTTTTTTTTTACAGAATACCTTTGTAAGAAAGCAATACATTTTTTAAAAACAGATACTACTTTCTTCTTATCATGCTTGCTAAAATTCATATACTTGAATTTACTAGTACTCTAAAATAATGTCCTTGCTCCATAAAGATATTCAGGTAGAAAAAGATACAAATAAGAGATATTAATTTCCTTGTTCACCAAAAGCTTGTCTTTTAAAAAAACTGTATTAAGAAAATATGGCTGTGCATGTGGCTCACGCCTGTAATCCAAGCACTTTGAGAGGCCAAGGAGGATTGATTGAGCTCAGGAGTTCAAGACCAGCCCGGGAAACACGGTGAAACCCTCTCTCTACAAAAAATACAAAAATTTAACTGGGCATGGTGGTGTGCACCTGTAGTCCCAGCTACTCGAGAGGCTGATATAGGAGGATTGCTTCAGCCTGGGAGGTGGAAGTTGCAGTAAGTCAAGACAGAGCCACTGCACTCCAGCCAGGGAAACAGAGTCAGACCCTATCTAAAAGAATAAAATAAAATATAAAATAGAGGGAGGTAGGGAGAGAGGAAAGAATGGAGGAAGGGAGGGAGGGAGGGAGGGAAGAAGGAACTAAAGAAGGAGAGAGAAAGGGAGAGGGAGACAGGGAAGGAGAGGAGAGGAGAAAATAAAACAGAAAAGACACACAAAAAAAGACAAGATGGACATATAACCTAGACCCAGGAGAAAAATAAAAGAACTTTTAGATTATTTGTCAGTAATGTTAATAAATGTTGATTTCACTGTATTCTGGGGAATTAAAATATCAGAAAAACAGAGTTTCCAGAAAGATTGTTGATGAAAATCTCAGGCTAATATAAATTTTTCAAAAGATTTTTCGCACTTCATTATATTCCCAGTTACATACAGAATTAGGAAATGTTTCCAATAGTAATTTTAAAATTTTAAGTGTAAAAATATTTTTAAATAAAATGTTCTATTAGAAGAAATGTTGATTCAAGTTCTTTAAAAACAGTTGGAGATTTGTTGATATGTCAAACTTTTTCCTTTTAGTCTAAATAAAATATGATGAAATGTATCAAGCCCATGCTATTTTAAAAATCATACTGTAGCATGTTTTATTAATCACTAGTCTTTATCTTAGCATTAATAATGAGAAAAATAAATGTTAAATTAGAACCACAAAATTGGATTTTAAACATCAGGCATATCAATGTTAGTTAATAATCCAATTAACCTGTAACACATTATGATTAATCAATTAATCCTCATAAACATCTTAACTTTAGCTATAATATCTAAATTATTATTTGTCAATATTGTTCTCAACTAGTAATATTTCAAAAAAAATGTTAAAATACTAACCGACATCACCACCCAAATTTGGTTATATATTCCAGACACAGGTGATGTAAGAATATCTTCATGCAAAAACAGCAATTGCCTGTGGAGATGAAATATATTACAATGTGTACTTGCTCAGTGATACAGTTTGGTTCTATGTTCCCACCCAAATCTCATGTTGCATTATAATCCCCAGTGTTGGAAGAGATAACTGACAGGAGGTGACTGGATCATGGGAGTGGATTTACGCCCTGCTATTCTTGTGATAGTGAGTGAGTTCCCATCAGATCTTGTTTAAAAGTGTGTAGCACTTCCTACCCTCAACTCTCTCTCTTGCTGCCATTAGAAGAAGGTGCTTGCTTCTCCTTCACCCTTCCGCCATGAATGTAAGTTTCCTGAGGCCTCCAGCCATGCTTCCTGGTAAGCTTGCGGAACTGTGAGTCAATTAAACCTCTTTTCTTCATAAATTATCCAGTCTCAGGTAATTCTTTATAGTGTCAAAACAGACAAATATACTCACTGTCTGTTTTTACTTTATGGGAACATTTTAAACAGTTACTTAGTTAAAATGTTAAGTTTCTCCTAGGCAACAATTGTGTTAGAGACTTTCTCTTCCCACACTTAGCATAGCACCTTGAACAGTGTAGTTTAGGTACTCAGCCAATATTTGAATTAAGATAATTAGAAAGTTTTAGATACTAATACTAATATGAGAACTTGTCCCTGCATCTGAATTTCCCAACCCTTTCATCTGTTAATCTAATATTTTAGAATTCAATTTTTGTCCTATATACTTGAAGAAATCTAAACACAGTAAAGAATCTCTCTTTTAATTCCTATTTCTTCCATTTTTTCCTTGCAAAAAAAAAAAAAAACAAACAAAAAAGGTGGTGGGTAGGGGGAATTAAAGGTAAAAGTCTAAGGATTTATCTGTCAGTGAAGTTATCAACCACTTAAATATATAGAACCATTGACTAAATTCTTTTCCTTCAAAAAGGAAATTCTTCCCAAGCCAGAACAACTGGGTAGTGGTTTCAACAGCCAAATGAACAACAAACATCATCACAATCAAATTACCATTAATAATTAAATTTCAAGGTTCAAGGGAAAGTTAGGAAAAATACACAAAGAATACAACTGGAAATCTGAAAACCTTTAACATTACTAATCACCAAAGAAACAAAATAACCATTAGGATGTGTATGGGGTTACCTTAAAAAGCAACATGCGCCAATCTGTTTCTGGTGGCTTCATATTTGTTGGAACCCAGGTGGATCAGGTATTTGCTTTGGCAAGGCCTGCCCTTATCTGACAGCCAGATGCTAATAGAGAGGGCTCTGCTCTCTCTATTCAAGACTCGCTGTCAGTTACTGGGAGGGTGAGTTAAGATAACCCCAATCTGTGGGCATGGCCACCTTCAATTTGAGGGCAAACAGAAGAAAAACCTCACTTTAGGTTTTCCACCTATTTTAATATTTCCAAAAGGAGTCACAGATTAAGCCCTTAGTAGGTATCAAATTATACTTTAGCAGGAAGGGTGATGCCCTTGGGTGGCAAGACATGCAATGGGGAAAAGAAAAACTTTGTAAATAAGAGGAAAATGAAGGACACCCCAAAAGAGGCTTTCTTATTTCTTGCCCCTGGCTATCTTCTAGTTGTTTGTTCTTCTCTAAGTAGTCCATTTAAATATATAATCTTCTCATGTATTCTGTGACTCTTCCTTTGAGTGCCTCAAACAATTTAAGGTAGGGTGCTCAGTAATCATGGAATCATGCTTTAGGCTTCTCTAAGCTCTTTTTCTTTATTCTTTCTTTTTTTTTTTTTTTTTTCTGAGACGGCGTCTTGCTCTGTGTTGCCCAGGCTGGAGTGCAGTAGCACAGTCTTGGCTCACTGTAACCTCCAACTCCCAGGTTCAAGCAATTCTCCTGCCTCAGCCTCCTGACTAGCTGGGATTACAGGCGCCTGCCACCATGCCTGGCTAATTTTTTGTATTTTTAGTAGACAGGGTTTTACCATGTTGGCCAGGCTGGTCTCGAACTCCTGACCTCATGATCTGCCTGCCTTGGCCTTCCAAAGTGCTGAGACTACAGGCATGAGCCACTGCGCCCGACCCTCTAAGCTGTTTTTCAAAGACTATGAGGGATCAGATATTTTGAGACAGATCCTAGAGAAATACTCCTCAGTGTCTCATACTGACTTGAGAATTAAGAAATTATACTAATCTAAAATGTTTATAATATCTCTAAGTGCCCCATAAACAGTAGGTATTCCATAAATATGGAGTAATTAGGATCTTTAAGTTTTTGGGAGCCTGATATAATTCATGAATGTCTGTGGAGATTTTAAACTTTTAAAAAGCATGTAAGAGGTCACAAAGATAAAAACTCAACAGGGAGATATTCTATTGCAAGTATTTTAAGTCCCTCCTTAAATGTAATCCAATATACCTGGTTAAAACAAAATTGACTGCCTTTATTTTACATAAACACAAATTGAGTGAATGAGTATTTTGCTTTATAGAAAATTCCTCTAAGACAGCTTTTGTAGGTCTTAAGTTTTAAAAATCTTAGTTATAAGATGTATTTTTTACCTGCACATCTTCATTTGTGTAGTCCTAATCTCAGTATCTGCCACCTTATTACTCAGTATTATGCTGACAACACAGAGTTTGTTTAAATCTGGAAGTGTGATGAAGAACAGAGACTGCTGCCTAGAATTATTCATATTTTCCTCTTGACTGAGTGTCTCAGAAATCAGACCTTTAAAACAAAACAGCAGAAAAAAAAAAGGTAGTAAATTATCTTACCAAGAGTTCTAATACCAAGTCAGCAAACAATATTTGATACTGTGTTAGAATAGAATCATAGAAACAACTTAGTTTGCAAACTTCAGCAGTTATATATCACTGTTATTTACCTTTAAGATCTTCTAATGATTTTCTAGGATTTTCGGTACATGTTTAACCAAGATACAGTTCACGTAACATAAAACTTCGCCATTTAATGTGTACAATTTACTGTTTTTTACTGTATTCAGAGTTGTGCAACCATCACTGCAATACATTTTAGAATATTTTCATCACTCCCTTTTCTATAACAATAATTTTTTTTTTTGGCTGGGTGTAGTGGCTCACATCTGTAATCCCAGCACTTTGGGAGGCCAAGGCGGGCAGATCAACTAAGGGTCAAGACCAGCCAGACCAACATGGAGAAACCCTGTCTCTACTAAAAATACAAAATTAGCCGGGCATGGTGGCACATGCCTGTAATCCCAGCTACTAAGGAGGCTGAGGCAGGAGAATCACTTGAACCCAGGAGGCGGAGGTTGCAGTGAGCTGAGATCACACTATCGCACTCCAGCCTGGGCAACAAGAGCAAAACTCTATCTTGAAAATCAAATAACATTATTATTATTTTTTAAAAGTCAAAGTGTACAGCAAAGTCTTCTGTTGTTTCAAATTTTTCTGTAAAGCACTTCAAGGTTGAGGAATATATCATTTTTCATTGTACACAAAAGAAAGTGTTCACTGAAGTCTCTAAATTGTTATGTCGTTTTTGTTTCCACTAAGTTACCCAGCTTTAAAATTCTATTGGAGGCACAGTGTACAGTTGGTAATTCACAAGGTATACCTTTGAAGTCTACATTGTTTTACTACAGAAACGAAAACTGGAATATAAAAGCAAAGCAACCTAGTGAACCTTCAGGACTCTAGCATGCACAAACACATGGGGGAAAGTAAGCTGGACTCTAGCTACTTCCAACTTTTCAACATCAATACGTATTTTTCTTTTTAAGAAGGAATAACATACTGGCCCAGGAATGTGCAGTGTGACTAGCCTTCTAATTACTGAAATGAGTTTGTGGTGTCATCTGAGGAATGCTGCTAATGCCCTTTGGCTCCAACATAGCTCCCTCATTCTAGCATCACAGCATTTGAAATTTTCATCATTAGAGAACCAGTTGGTTCTTTTAAAAATGGAAGTACTCTTAAAATGGTTAACACAAATTCACACGAGGTGTTGATGAATTAAGATGATTCCTGGTTTCATTAAAAATACTCCCTTTCTGATTCTACGTTTTGAAAAGTTAAAAAACAAAAAAAAAAAAGTAAAAAGTTCCAAGGTAAACACTGCTGACTTCACACTTTTCACCTGAAGTTTTTGTAGTAGAGAGCATCAGTAATGATCAAGGTGAAATACATGGCAAAAGGCTGATTATGGCTTGGCTCAGGACAAATACATATTTTAAAGAAAATAGGACAAAGACGTGGGTGAAAGTTTGTGGGCTGTTACTTTCATTTCTAACACACATTTCCAACTAAAATTACTTTTTCTTTTGCTTTTTGAGACCAAGTTTTGCTTGGTCGCCCTGGCTGGAGTGCACACTATCTCGGCTCATTGCAACCTCCGCCTCCGGGGTTCAACAGGTTCTCATGCCTCAGCCTCCAGAGCAGCTGGGATTACAGGTGTGTGCCACCACACACGGCTAATGTTTGTATTTTAGTAGAGACGGGATTTTGCCATGTCGGACAGGCTGGTTTGAACTCCTGGGCTCAAACGATCCACCCACCTCTGCCTCCCAAAGTGCTGGAATTACAGGCGTGAGCCACCGAGCCTGGCCGATTTCATTTTTCCTTTAAATTATAGTAGAAAGGTAAATTCCAAGTCACCGAAAAGTTCCTGGGTGCAAGCCCTCCCATTTTGCCAATCTTCAGATACTCCCAGATTGGAAAATTGTATATAAACAAGAATGATCTGATCAGGGATAAGCAGGGATTTATGAGAATTACAACTAATTTTTAATGTTGTGAGTTCCTAGTTAGCAAACTTTTCAGATTCACAAAGGTGTGGTTTTCTTTGGCTGGGCTGTCAAGAACTGTATTGAGAAGCTCAAAGCCTGGCCAAGCCGTGTTAAGGTCTGCGGACGCGCTATGGACGTCCTGTCCGGGGGTCCTGCACTGCGTTTGTGTCCCCGGGTTCCGTCCTTGTTCCATCCTGTCCGGGGGTCCTGCACTGCGTTTGTGTCCCCGGGTTCCGTCCTTGTTCCATCCTGTCCGGGGGTCCTGCACTGCGTTTGTGTCCCCGGGTTCCGTCCTTGTTCCATCCTGTCCGGGGGTCCTGCACTGCGTTTGTGTCCCCGGGTTCCGTCCTTGTTCGAATCCGTAGCCGGGCAAGGAACAGGTGCCAGGAGCGCGCAGCGGGAACCCACTGTTCCACACGCGAGGATTCGGAGAACCCCAAAGGACCCAGCCCCGGGGCGCCCAGCTCGTGCAGTGCGGCGCGAAGCCCCGGGCCACGGTCCCGTCGGGGGCTCCCCTGGCCTCTGCCTACGGGACCCTTCCTAAAAATCAGCCCGGGCGCGGGGTTCAGGGCGGCCCCCAGGCAAGCGCCCACCCCTCCCCCCGCCTGGCTGTGTCCACAGTCACGGACATGAGTGGAAACGAATCTAAGGTCTTTGTTCTGCTAAATCCGCTTTAAAGAATGATTCTATAAACGTCCAATATATAAAATGCCCGAACAACTGGGGCTCCTGGGCTTTAAAGATGCAGACATTTTTTTCCCCGATCCAAACCAACGCCCTCAGGGCACTGACACCGCGATCCTGCTCTCAGCGCGCCCCCGACCTGCTCCTCCCCAAGCGGGTGGAAGAGAACCAGGAAAATCATCCTACACCTGGGAAAGCAACGCTGCCCATGGCCACAGGCTTCTCCTCGGGGGCAGGAAAGGGCGGGCGGCAGGGCCCCCAGCGGCCTCCTCCACGCAGCTGCTGCCCCCGGCCAAGCCTCCTGGCCTCCGCTGGGCACTGACTGAGAACCCAGCAGCGTGCCCCGCCTTCCTCAGAGTGTCCCTCAAACCCTCCCCGCGGCCCTCAGGAAACGCCCCCATTTCCCACCGTGCCCCACCTTCCTCAGAGTGTCCCTCAAACCCTCCCCGCGGCCCTCAGGAAACGCCCCCGGCTCCCCGCGTGCCCAGCGTGCCCCACCTTCCTCAGAGTGTCCCTCAAACCCCCCTCGCGGCCCTCAGGAAACGCCCCCGGCTCCCCGCGTGCCCAGCGTGCCCCGCCTTCCTCAGAGTGTCCCTCAAACCCTCCCCGCGGCCCTCAGGAAACGCCCCCATTTCCCACCGTGCCCAGCGTGCCCCACCTTCCTCAGAGTGTCCCTCAAACTCCCCTCGCGGCCCTCAGGAAACGCCCCCATTTCCCACCGTGCCCAGCGTGCCCCACCTTCCTCAGAGTGTCCCTCAAACCCCCCTCGCGGCCCTCAGGAAACGCCCCCATTTCCCACCGTGCCCAGCGTGCCCCACCTTCCTCAGAGTGTCCCTCAAACCCTCCTCGCGGCCCTCAGGAAACGCCCCCATTTCCCACCGTGCCCAGCGTGCCCCACCTTCCTCAGAGTGTCCCTCAAACTCCCCTCGCGGCCCTCAGGAAACGCCCCCGGCTCCCCGCGTGCCCAGCGTGCCCCACCTTCCTCAGAGTGTCCCTCAAACAACCCTCGCGGCCCTCAGGAAACGCCCCCGGCTCCCCGCGTGCCCAGCGTGCCCCACCTTCCTCAGAGTGTCCCTCAAACCCCCCTCGCGGCCCTCAGGAAACGCCCCCATTTCCCACCGTGCCCAGCGTGCCCCACCTTCCTCAGAGTGTCCCTCAAACCCTCCCCGCGGCCCTCAGGAAACGCCCCCATTTCCCACCGTGCCCAGCGTGCCCCACCTTCCTCAGAGTGTCCCTCAAACCCCCCTCGCGGCCCTCAGGAAACGCCCCCATTTCCCACCGTGCCCAGCGTGCCCCACCTTCCTCAGAGTGTCCCTCAAACTCCCCTCGCGGCCCTCAGGAAACGCCCCCGGCTCCCCGCGTGCCCAGCGTGCCCCGCCTTCCTCAGAGTGTCCCTCAAACCCTCCCCGCGGCCCTCAGGAAACGCCCCCATTTCCCACCGTGCCCAGCGTGCCCCACCTTCCTCAGAGTGTCCCTCAAACTCCCCTCGCGGCCCTCAGGAAACGCCCCCGGCTCCCCGCGTGCCCAGCGTGCCCCACCTTCCTCAGAGTGTCCCTCAAACCCCCCTCGCGGCCCTCAGGAAACGCCCCCATTTCCCACCGTGCCCAGCGTGCCCCGCGTGCCCCACCTTCCTCAGAGTGTCCCTCAAACCCTCCCCGCGGCCCTCAGGAAACGCCCCCGGCTCCCCGCGTGCCCAGCGTGCCCCACCTTCCTCAGAGTGTCCCTCAAACCCTCCTCGCGACCCTCAGGAAACGCCCCCATTTCCCACCGTGCCCAGCGTGCCCCACCTTCCTCAGAGTGTCCCTCAAACCCTCCTCGCGACCCTCAGGAAACGCCCCCATTTCCCACCGTGCCCAGCGTGCCCCACCTTCCTCAGAGTGTCCCTCAAACCCCCCTCGCGGCCCTCAGGAAACGCCCCCATTTCCCACCGTGCCCAGCGTGCCCCACCTTCCTCAGAGTGTCCCTCAAACCCTCCCCGCGGCCCTCAGGAAACGCCCCCATTTCCCACCGTGCCCAGCGTGCCCCACCTTCCTCAGAGTGTCCCTCAAACCCTCCTCGCGGCCCTCAGGAAACGCCCCCGGCTCCCCGCGTGCCCAGCGTGCCCCACCTTCCTCAGAGTGTCCCTCAAACCCCCCTCGCGGCCCTCAGGAAACGCCCCCATTTCCCACCGTGCCCCACCTTCCTCAGAGTGTCCCTCAAACCCTCCTCGCGGCCCTCAGGAAACGCCCCCATTTCCCACCGTGCCCAGCGTGCCCCACCTTCCTCAGAGTGTCCCTCAAACCCCCCTCGCGGCCCTCAGGAAACGCCCCCATTTCCCACCGTGCCCCACCTTCCTCAGAGTGTCCCTCAAACCCTCCTTGCGGCCCTCAAGAGACAATCTCGGCGTGCCCCGCGCTCTCCCAGTATGCCCTGCAAGGCTTGCGTCCTGGCTCGCAATGAGGGTCAACTTTTCCCGCCAACGCGAGAATCCACCAAAGCCGGTCTTGGAGGACCCAGTGAATCCCTGAGAGCTCCTCTCAGCCCCAGCTGGCGTGGTTGGGGCTCGGGCACCAGGTTCTGGCCGCCGCCGAGGGCGGGAAAGCTGGACAGCGAACACGAACGGCTGCGTGCTGCTCAGGGGCGCCCTGGCCTCTGACCTGCGCACATTTCCCCTCAGATTCTCAGGCCCGACTTGACAGCTTCGCCAGTTCCTCCAGTGGTGCGGAATCTCCATGACAGGAACACCCTGACGCCTGGTGTGGAGGGGAAGCGGCGCAAGCTGTGGGGCGGACGCCATAGGCGCCTGCCGTGTACGGGCGCATTTCCAGGGGCTGCTGCCACAGCGCAGCAAGCAGCGTCCCCGGCCGCGTGGGACGCACGTTTCCCGGGGGAGTTTGAGAGAAGCATTCGGCAAAATCTTAGTATGGCAGATGGTGGCAGGTGCCCTGGAGAAGAACTAAGTCGCTTAGGGAGACGTCGTGACGTTGGACCGTGTGGCCAGGAAGGCCGCCTGGAGAGGGGACGTTGGAGGCAGACATGAAGGCCGTGTCAGTGGGCGGCCTCGCGCGTGTCTCGGGGAGAACGTGTGTCACGAGAGGGAATCGCACAAAGGCCGGGGCGGGACGGGCACCTGCTGGCTGCAGCAGAGCAGGCGAGAACCGGCTCCGTGAGGCCGAGGAGTTAGAGAGCCGGGCAGGCTTAGCCCATAGGCGTCCAGTCTGCGCTGCGGGGAATGGGCGGACGGGGCCGGGACGCAACGGCCGTGAGGAGAGGGGTCGCTCGGACCCGGGAAGCGGCGGTGCAGGGGGTGCGTTGCGATTGGATTCTGGGTATACTTTAAAGTTAGATTTCTTAGCATTTGGATCAGATGTGGGGTGAGAGAGAGAGAGAGGAATCAAGCACCACTCCAGGGGTTCTTTCTCTTTTCTTTTCTTTTCTTTTTGAGACGGAGTTTCGCTCTTGTTACCCAGGCTGGAGTGCAATGGCGCGATCTCGGCTCACCGCAACCTCCGCCCCCTGGGCTCAGGCAATTCTCCTGCCTCCGCCTCCTGAGTAACTGGGATTACAGGCACGCGCCACCAAGCCCAGCTAATTTTTTGTATTTTTAGTAGAGACGGGGTTTCACCATGTTGACCAGGATGGTCTCGATCTCTTGACCTCGTGATCCACCCGCCTCCGCCTCCCAAAGTGCTGGGATTACAGGCGTGAGCCACCACACCCGGCCCGGGGTTTCTATACTAAGAATTCAGAAGGATGGACGGGATTGCCGTTCACTGCAAAGGGGAAGGCTAAGACGAGCAGCTCTGGGGATGAAGGTCAGGAGGGTTCGTGCCAGTTTTGGACTTGCTGACATTGAGACGTGAAGACGAAGAATAAGCGTTCTGGGGAAAGATTTGCATGTGATAGATGTTATTTAAAACCCGAGACCACATTGGATCCCCAAGAGAGTGCATGTAGGAAGAAAAGGAACCCTCACACTGGATCCTGGGACACCCCAGTATAAGGTCGGGGAGATGATGAGGAACCTTATGGGTGGAATGTCAGGGAAGCTTCATTGAGTCAGAGATTTGCTACTTTTCAATCTCACATCTTCCCAGCTCCCAGAGGTGGTATTGTCAAAGAATGAGATTTTATATTGTGTTCGAAGTCTAATCAGTCATTTACATAGTTTATTTGCAAAATAATTTTTGGCAAAGAGGAATGTTTTCAATATCCTCCTTTTAATAAGAATATGTTCAATATTTACAATTGTTCGGTTACTTATGACCCCAGATGTGAGATAATAGTAAGTGATTAATTATCACAAGGTTGTTGAGAGAAGTCAGCCTCCTAAGACAAATATACTTTGCATTAATTGAACAAAACACAATCTTCTGAAATAGTCTAAAGAATGTAATGTCTCAAATTTAACATTTATAGTTTGAAGGTTTTATGTCACAGTCCTTGGAATTATTAAATCTTTCAATATTACAGAAAATCTCTTTGTCCCACTTGGTATATACACATGGGGAAAAACCCCTCTGTTTTGTGAAGACAGGTAGAAAGTAAATGTAGATTCCATTTAAATTTTGTGATAACAGTGGATATCCACTAGTCTTTCCTATCTACGTAAACAAAGGGAAGCCAACTGTTCTTTATTTGAAAAGCACATATATCAACACTTTATGTTCTTAGTGTCTGTGCTATGGAACTTACAGCCTCTGGTTTCAACAATAATTTTAACCAAGGCAGAATGAAAGACGTTTGAAGTTTGAAATTATGTTCACATTACCAAATACCCAAATACAAAATAGGCCATTTCTAATCACATAAAAAGTGCTTAACAAATAGTTACTGAATACCTTCAGAAGTAGATCTCGCCCAAGCTTTCATATTATGCCTGTGAAAAACTGGTATCATTTTATGTCATGAATTCTGAATCTTGTTACCATCTTTGATTTAGCCAATAAGAAGCAAATTTGAGATCCACTTTGAGCAATTGTGCAGGACTTGAGGAAATGCATCTTTACATATGCATGAGAGGAGCTGTTGTTTAGTGGTTAAGAGCATGGTCTTTGGGGCCAGACTGCCTGGATTTGAATCCTGGGTCTGCCAGTTACTAGCTATGTGATGTTAAGGTAGGACACTTAACCTCTCTGTAGTGCAGTTTCATTACTTTAACAACAGGGATTATAATAGTTCTGTTTAGGGTGATACTATACCCCTTAACATAATAAAGAAGTTAATGCACATTAAATACATAAAATACTTCTGTCGGTAGCGTCAGTTGTAGTTAACATTAAAACCGTAGGGAAGAAGTATAAACAGGCTATGAAGGCTGTATGTTATACTACTATGTTTTCATACTAGTCACGTTTACTGTGTGTGCTTGGGCCTGATATTTTCCTTCTCTAAGATACTATTTGACCATATGACACATGGGAATGATAGTCACTAGCTCAGAGTCTTCTTGTTAGGATTAAATGAGATAACACACACGAAATGTTTGGAAATACTTCTGCAAAACAGACACTGAATGTTAGTTCATCTTTTTACTAACTTTACTCTTGTTTTAATTTACTTTACTGCCTTGGTTTTCCTTTGCTTTGGCTTTTATCTGCTATAGATTGAATCATGTCCCTCCCCCAATTTATATGTTGAAGCTTAAACCCCCATGTGACTATATTTGGAGACAGAGCATACAAGGAGATAATTAAGATTAATGAGATCATAAGGGTGGGGGCCTGATCCAAAAGCAATAGTCTTCTCATTAGAAGAGACACTTGTGTGCATATTTCTCTCTCTCTCTCTCTCTGGAAGTAGCAAGAAGGTGGCCATCTGTGAGCCAGGAAGAGAGCCTTCACCAGGAACAGAATCTGATGGCATCTTGATCTTGGACTTCTGGCGTCCAAATAAATGTCATCTGTGACAGATAAATGTCTATTGTTTAAGCCACGCAGCCTATGGTACTTATGTCACCCCTAACAGACTAAGATACTATATATTTTTTACATTTTATTATACTACATGAATATCTAAGAGCTATCTCAACATCTTTTTAGAAAAAAGATTTTAAATAAGTTAATTAAAATTAATGAAAGCAAATCAATGAGGGCCATTGTTTTCTTGAAACTTGACGATGGCTTATGAAAAGAACGAGGTATCTACTTCCCAAGAGTTTGTGTACTAAAATAAAATGGCAAGAGAGATGGGAGATATACAAAACTCTTAAAGCTATTTTCCCTGAAGGTTAAGAAACTGGGGAATCAGGATACTCAATCTGTGTAACATCAGTATTGTACCCAGACTAATGGAAGAGTTGGGTGGTGCAGTTCATTATTAAACATTTTAGCTGTGTTAATGCAAAAACTAGAAAAGAATATACTTAGCAGGCATTGACTCAAGATACTGTTTTCTAGTAGGATATACAAGGGAGTGGGATTTTAGAAATGGCTGCCTTTCTACTCAGTTTAATCACATCAGCATCCTGAACTGGTAGGAACCCTTCCATTTCAGCTCTGGGTGGGGGCTGTCCTTCCATTTCAGCTCTGGGTGGGGGCTGTCCTTCCATTTCAGCTCTGGGTGGGGGCTGTCCTTCCATTTCAGCTCTGGGTGGGGGCTGTCCTTCCATTTCAGCTCTGGGTGGGGGCTGTCCTTCCATTTCAGCTCTGGGTGGGGGCTGTCTCATAGGTCCACTCCTCTCTTGGTCACTAGATATCCAGACCCGGCCCCTTTCTTTCTCTGTTTAACCCCTCCCTATCCCCACTCTTTTTCTGAGTCTCCCAACATTGATTTCCAGCAGGTTTTCGTCAGGACGAATCTGGAGGATGATTTAGTTCACACAGTACAATATTTACAGGACAAGCTACCTAGATAGGTGCTCTCATAACAAATATATTGGGTACAATTTTACAAAAAGAGGCTAGGTTTTTCTTGCTTTGAATTCACTTCTAATTATTCAGCATCTATTTATTGGGTACTTAGTAGAGGATGACTTTCAGTACTGGGGATTTGGCAGTGAGCAAAACAACAAGGTCACTGCTATCCTAGTGTTTATGCTTTAATGGAGGGGGAGCAGATAATTACTAAATAAAAATAGAGTTTGCTGTGGAAAAAGTAAAGGGCAAGGAGAGGGACAGTGATCGGAGGCCAAGGGGCTGTACTGGACAAGGAGGTAAGGGAAGTCCATTCTGATAAGATGGCTTTGGAGGGCTGGGCGCAGTGGCTCAAGCCTGTAATCGCAGCACTTTGGGAGGCCAAGGCAGATGGATCACAAACTAGGTCAAGAGATCGAGACCATCCTGGTCAACATGGTGAAACCCCATCTCTACTAAAAATACAAAAAATTAGCTGGGCATGGTGGCGCATGCCTGTAATCCCAGCTACTCAGGAGGCTGAGGCAGGAGAATTGCCTGAACCCAGGAGGCGGAGGTTGCGGTGAGCTGAGATCGCGCCATTGCACTCCAGCCTGGGTAACAAGAGCAAAACTCCATCTCAAAAAAAAAAAAAGAAGATGGCTTTGGAGGAGAGATGCACATGCGGTGCAGGGGTAAGCATGTTCCTGGCAGAGAGATGAGAAAGTATAAAGGCCCAAAGTAGAATAATACTTGCCATGTTTGTAGGACTCCAGTGGGCCTGGAGTGGGATGAGCAAGATAGAATTGGGAAAGATCAGAGGGGTAACAAAGGCCCAGATCTATGGGACTTCGTGGGCTGTGGTTTAAAACTTGAAGTGAGATAAGAAGCCAGTGGAGAGTCCTGAGCTTAGGAGGAGCATGATTTAATTTGTGTTCACTCTGACTCCAGTATTACACAGAGATACAGAGGCTTGAGATTGGAATCGAGGATACCAGTTGCAGACTCCCACAGTAGTTCAGGGACAGGGATGGCTCCAGGTTTTGTGAGGCCTCAACTTTGTGGGGCCTCAACTTTCAAGAAGGGAAGCCCTTCTTGAAGGAAAAGAATATGAAATTACAAATGCAAAATTAGGTATGGGACCTTGAGAGGAGCCTGTGCAAGTGAGGGATCCTGAAGCTTGAGCTTTGTTAGTGCCACAGTCTGCTTATTAGATGGGAGGCAGCTGTAGCTTGAATTAAAGTGGTAGAGGAAGAGGAAATGATTGAATTCTGGAAATATTCAGGATGGCCTGATGGATTTGTTGACAGATTGAATGTGGGTGAGAGACAAAGTGGTGACAATACTAATGCTGAGGTTTGGGGCCTGAGCAAGTTATGAGACCATCTACAGGACACACAACCCATTTCTTCAAAAAATGAATTTTAAAGGGGAAAAAGGGTGGTGATTAAAAGAGACTTCAAAGACATTAGCCAATTAAAGGCACGAGCTTTATTTGGATCCTCATTTGAATAAGCAAACTATAAAACAATGTATAGAACAGTCAGAAATATGAATACTGACTGTATATTTGATTGAACTAAGGAATTATTTATTTTCAGATGGTGACTATTACATTGGTAACATCTATACAATACTTATAGACATATATACTGAAATATTCGTGATGAAATGGTGTATCTGGGATTTGCTCTGGAGTGATTCAGTAGATGAGGGTGACAATAAACATAAGACAGAATTGGTCATCTGTTGATAATTGTTGAATATGAGTGAAGTTTCACACTATTATCTGTACTTTTGTGCATTTCATGTACTATCCTCTCTACTTTTGTGTATGTCTAAATGTTTCTACAATTAAAAGTTCTTAAAACTTAGATTTTCAAAAGTAAAATAAAGAAAATGAAGATACAGGTCACAAAATGACAATACATATCCATACGTGATTGGTTTCCAAATTATGTAAACAACTTTTACAAATAGATTGTAGTAAGACAGTTTCATAGAAAAAAAATATATAAGTTATTAACAGGTGTTTTGCATAAAAAGGAAAGGCACTGACTACAAAAGCATATGAAAAGATGTCAGACCTTATTAGGTATCAAATAAATGTAATTTTAGACCACAATGAGATAATACAATACTGGCAAAACACCAAGAGTAGGTAAAGATGCAGAATAGAATTTTGAAATATAGTAATGTAACTTGAAAATAACACCTTCTTCTGATGTTGAACATTCATATATCCTTAAATGGAGCAATTCCTATGCCTTTGTATACCATTGCCCTAAATAAATCCTTGTATATTTGCACCAAGAAGTATATGTTTGTAGCAGCACTGTCTGTCAGACAAAGTAAAGGGCAAAAAACAAACAAAACCACTAAATGTTCAGAGACAGGAGAACAGATAAATAAATTGAATTATATTTACATAATTAGGTATTATAAAGCATATAGGAAATAACCACATCTGTGTGCAACAACATGAATGAATCTTTTAAAATTAAAATTGGACGAATCATAAGTAGACAGTTTGATGCTTTTTCAAAAATGACTATCCTTTTAATACCTACCACCCTGATCCAAAAATAGAATATCACCTGTCTCCTGAAAGCTCTTCAGACCCTCTCTCAGCCACTTACCCACTTCCTCAGAGGTAACTATCATCCTGACTTCTGACACCATAGATTAAATTTGTGTTTTGAAAGTATATATTAATGGAGTCATACAAAATGAACTCTTGTGTCTGGCTCCTTTTTCAAACATTGTGTTCATGAGACTCATCCATACTGATGAGGATAGCCGTTTGTTTTCGTCACTGTGTAGTATTTCATTCTGTGTATATATGTCAGTTTATCCTTCATAAAGGTAATGAATCATTAGATTGTTTCCCCTTTAGGATAATTATGAATATTACTTGTCAGAGCATTCTTGTACGTTTCTTTTTTACTTCCTTCTGTTCAACATGGATGAATTTTAAAAATATAATTTTGAATGGAGCAAAGTCATCCGAGAAGATTGCATAAAGTAATTCCATTTTTATGAAGCCTGGTAGTTTTCTAAGAAAATCTAAACAATACATTGTCTGTACACACACACACACACACACACACACACACACACACACACATATGTAGAAAACCTTTTTTTCTAGGCAAGGAAATGATAGACACAATTCAGGATAGTGATTATCTTGAGGGAGGCAGAGGATGGGATACATGATATGGAAGGAATACATGATCCCTACATCAAGTGAAGGGTTCACTGGGTTCTTTTATGTTAGGTTTCAAAATATATATGCTACATCCATTTTATATGTATAAAACATTACATAATAACTTTTTACTTAAAAAATATAAGAAGTCATAAGCTATACCAGAATTTTCTTATAGGAAATAACTTCCTCCATAGATGATATTTTGACGACAAATTTGCAGGCCAGCTTACTCAGTTTACCAGTTCTATGAGTTACTTATGTTTCCATCTATTTCACTTACAGGCATTCAAGATGTAAAAGAATCCTCCGAAGGAGTCCACTCATCAGTTTCTGGCTGTAGGTATCTCTTTTATGAAGATTAAGATTGGTGCAAAAAGCTAATCATTATATTATGTTAGACCATATTTAAACTGTGGGGACATACAAGGGTTAGGAAAGATTTTGTGCTTAGGCAGGTACCGTGTGAAAATGAAACTCATCTGTTAGCGTTTACCTGGGGAAGGGGCAGATCTTTAGACAGGAAGCTGGAACTACAGCGGCAGGCCCTTAGTAGGGGCTAGGGTGGTTCAGCATGTACCCTGGCCTGGAATTTGAAGAGTTGGATGTCTAAGATGGTATTTATAGTAAAGCATAATCAAGTCTCCTCAAACTTTGGGAGGCTGGGACTTGGAAGGATGGGTCTCTAAAATGCATCACCTGGCATGCTCCTCATTATCACTTTTGGAGATTTGAGAATGAGACCTATTGAATCAGATTCACTGCTTTATTAATTAAAGGTAAATAAGCTATGTTATGCTCTAGAATTGATGGCAGCAGTGGCCTGTCTGGAACAGCCGCTGCCATCACCCTGGCTGCAGTGAGGAGGTATGGCTGGGGCCGCACACTCCACAGAGCTGGCAGGAGCTGGGGACAAGTTAGAGCACTGCCCTTTCCTGGTTGATGGGGTAGGAACTCCCTTGGTGTATGTTCAGCTACCTAAGTTGTGTCTGTGGTCCTGGGCCATCCTGTGCCCTTGGGGGCCCAGGAGCAGGTAGGAGCACATCTACAGCTGCCGAAGTCATGGCTGTGGACCGGACCTCCTGCTCCAGGGAGCAGGCAAGTGCCCTGCCCTCCTGGGTATAGCTATAATCATCGAAGCTGCAGCTACAGAGCTGAGCATCTCTGCACTCTCAAGGCCGGGAAGGTTCCCCTGTCCCAGCAGGCTCGGAGGTGTCTGCTCCTGTTGCCTGCCTCTCCCCACTCCCAGTACCTGCTCTAATCTTGGAGCAAGGTTGGGGCCAAGCCTGGCAAGTATGCACACATCTCTAACAGTGCTGACATACTAGCCCCCTACTGTCCCAGTTCCCTCTAGACTTTGGGTACCAACAAGCATGGAAGGGAAGCTGAGAAGGGGCTAAGGACAGCTTGGTTCTGGCCTATAGGCAACCTTTGATATGAACAGCCTAGATGGCATGAATGGCAGCAAGAGGCAGACAGGTTCCTGGGTGAAAAAGGGTGGTTCCTGATGAGGCCCCACCTTCAGGGAAAGCCTGAAAGTGGGAGGTGGGCTGCCAGTCCCATGGACTGGAGTGGGAACTTATGGTGCTTTTTCTGGGCCCACCCATGGCTGCCCATGGACCAATCAGCATGCACACTCTCCTTTCTGAAGCTCATAAAAACTTTGGTCTCAGCCAGAGTTGAGCATATGTCAGGAGGACAAGCTACAAAGAGGAACTACCCACTCCAGGGCCTACTCTGAGCTATTGTGTCACTCAGTGAAGCTCCTCTTTGCTTTGCTCACCCTCCACTTGTCCACATACCTCATTCTTCCTGGATGCAGGACAAGAACTCAGAACCCACCAAATGGTCCTGAAAGAGCTGTAACACAAACAGGGCTGAAACAGGTCCCTGGCTCACCACATTGCAGGTGAAGAGGAGAGAAGAGCTGTGGCCCTTCAGGGAGCCCAGACCTGGGAGCTCCCCAAGCCCTCTTTGGAGCTCTGCAGTTCCTGGAGTCTCCAAGCTTCTGGGCAACACCATGTTCCCCAGTGGCAGCCATGGAAGCTACTTGCAGTGTGCCTGGTCCAGCTGCAGCTTTGCAGAGAGCTGGCACCTGTGCCAGCATCTGGAGCTGCCCATCCTGCTGCAGCAGCCAGTGTGCCTTACTGTGTGCGGTGGCTGGGCCCCATGCTTGCTCTCTCACACCCTTCTCCCCTCCAAACCTGGCTCACCTGTGGTAGGCATGGGATCCAGGCAGAGCATGAGCTGAGTGCAGCCTGCCAGGCCAAGTGGGCAGAGTAAGCTTGGGAGCCTGAGGAAAACTCAAGCAAAGGCACCACCAGCCACAAAAGTGACACCCCAAAGATTCTGTAACAGAATCACTGTACTTTATGCCTGATTCCTTTTTTGCTATCCTTTAGCAAAGTTCATTTATCACTTTAGCAAAGAATATTCTGACAGGGCTGAAAGAAAGCAAGGTGAAGGCTATGCATCCACACTTGTGCCACAGTCACGAAGAGAGAAGAGTAGTGGTGGGTGGCAAGGATCGATATTGCTAATCACTAAGGGAATCTAGGGAAAGGAGGATCCAAGAGATGCACGTGTATACCTGAACACTACTGTCCAGAGTTAGGTTCTCCTAGAATCAACCTTAGTGTTCTTGGACTATTTTTATCAAGGTAGATAGCTGTGTATCTGACATGTGACTCCTAGCAGCACAGGTGTGAAAATGCCACTGCCCTGTCCACGATTCCAGTTGTGTTACTTAGCAAGCACTTCGGACTTGGACTTCATTACAGCACATATTTTCATTTTAAACTATTTTCATGCTGCTGCAGACATTAGCCTCCCTTTCCCTCTGTTTTCTATACTGCAAAAGAAATGATGTTATATTTCAGGTTTGGTAGAAATCATGGGAAAAAATTTAAAACTTCGCTGGCTCTTGCTAGTGACAGATAAATAAGTAAATCCACATTTCTCAGTATGATTACAGTGTAATTATGATTTTCCATGTACTTAAAATCTATTTTCTACCTCACATTTATGCCCTATTCATTCAAAAACATTTATTGAGCATGTACTGAGTGCTAGGCACTGTGCTGGGTGTCGGAGATAGCAATGTGACTAACCATCATTGTCCTCTAAGAACTCATGGCCCAATGAGAGAGACAGCCATGTAGACAGACAATGTAATTTGTGTGTGTGATATAAGCAGAGTCAAGGAAGCACTGAGAGGGCACCTAATGGGAGGGAAGGGTGTGGTCAGCACATGCACCCTCCAGGAAATGACTACTAAACTGAGTCATAAAGAATCCTTTGCCCTTGGCCACAGGGGAAGTGGGGGTAAAGGAGGTAAGGAGAGTACTCTGGCTAGGGAGAGGCCTTCAGCAAGGATTTGAGAAGTGAGGAAAGTGTGCTATATGGAGAACTAAAAATAGTTCATTGTTGCTGGGCTTTAAGGTTTGAGGCAGAAATGACAAAGGATAAAGCTAGAGAGATGGGCAGCTACCAGATTTTGAGTGATCTTGTGTTGTGATAGGCAATTTGAACTTTGGTTATCAGGAACATGGGAAGGTCTTAAGCAAGTAGTGGTATGATCAGATTTTAATTTTGGGTCCAGTCCTGTATGGAGGATGGATCTGAAAAGGTCAGGACTAGAGGTGAGAATAACCTATTTGGAAGTTATTGAAAGCAGGTTATGTAGGTAATCCTGGAAAGAATATCTGGAGCAAAGATTTTAGGAATAAAGAGAAGAGCATTAATTGGAGAGATGTTTAACAGGTAAAATCTATAGGACTTGGTGGTGAATTCAGTTTTGATTATGATGTGGATGATTCCCAAGCTTCTGACTTGGGCAACTGATATGGTTAGCCTTTATGTCCCCACCCAAGTCTAATCTTGAATTATAATCCCCAGGTGTTGATGGAGAGACATAGGAGGTGATTGGATCATAGGGACAGTTCCCTCCATGTTGTTCTCGTAATAGTGAGTTCTCAGAACAGCTGATGTGCTTATAAGTGTTTGATAGTTCCTCTCTTGCTTGCTGCTTCTCTCTCCTGCCACCCTCTGAAGAGATGCCTTCTTCCATAATTGTAAGTTTCCTGTGGCCTCCCTAGCAATGCAGAACTGAATCAATTTAACCTTCTTTCTTTATGAATTGCCCAGTCTCAGGTAGTATCTTTAGAGCAGTGTGAGAAGGAATTGATTCAGTGACCTTATGACAGTGGCATGATCAACTGTATTTCATGGAACTGTCTAGAACCCTGGATACTTCACGAAGCTAAATATGATATCTAGAATTGCCTTTTTTACCATTTTACCTTTGTTCAATTTATGTTGGAGACAAAACGATTTAAAAAATAAAGGCCAGGCACAGTGGTTCACGCCTGTAATCCCAGGACTTTGGGAGTCTGAGGCAGGTGGATCACCTGAGGTCAGGAGTTTGAGACTAGCCTGGCCAACATGGCAAAACCCTGTCTCTACTAAAAATACAAAAATTAGCCAGGTGTGGTGGTGCATACCTGTAATCCCAGCTACCAGGGAGGCAGAGGCAGGAGAATTGCTTAGAACCCAGGAGGCAGAGGTTGCAGTGAGCCAAGATCACGCCATTGCACTCCAACTTGGGTGACAGGGTGAGACTCTGTCTCATAAAGAAATAAATACATTTATTTTATATTTCAACCATGTCTTATAATTAAACATTTACTGTCCTTATTGGCCTTCTCCTACTTCAAGATGGACCTATAAGAAAAATGTGCCTAAGAATATATTTACAGTAAGATGCCCTACATAATTAACTTGTCATTGCCTGAAGTTACTGAGGAAAATTACACTATGTCAGCAACGAACTTCAGACATTTGAATTGGCTTTATGGTCAGATATTATCCATGGCTCTCTGTTCCTTATTCTGCCTCAGCAATCCAAATGATCAGACACTCTCAGCAGACACACTAGTGGGTTATAAATATACATGAGGGAAAAACAACTTCAAGTCATAAATGCTTTATTTTAAAATGAATACAGATTTTAAAAATTTAATAAACTTTGGGAATTACTACTAATAGATGGGGAATTGTTTAGAAACCAACTAATTGTGGTGTATACACTAGAAAGAGAAGTATTTTTGGAATGAAAAAATTAACCTATGCTAACATGATATTTAAAAGACACGGATATAATGCAAATGATCTGTGTGGATATTTGAAGATTTCATTTACATAGAATTATTCATTTGCTGAGGGAACCAGCTCTCTATTGTTGATATAACTATTGCCTATGGACAGGAAAGGTCTGCTCAAGTAGGTCTTGTGCATGAGTGACAGAAGGAATTAGAAAAATCATTTAAAAAGCAACAATGCTACTTTTTAGTATTATAGAAGAGAAGGATGAGTGCTTTTTGCTTTATATTGTTACCTAAGGAATTTTAGGAGTAGAATTGGTTTTCTACATTTTTATAAAAATGTCTTTACTGTAGGGGAAGTGAGGAGGAGTTTGTAAATATTTGTGTTCCTTTGTCTGTTATGTTTGTCTCTAAATTTGCCTAGATTTACTTCACATTGGAGTAACTGCCAAATAGGATGTTTCTTCATCTTTGTTTTAGAATAAGGAAATCTTTTGAGTAAAAATAATAATAGCACAAGCTAAAATTTTTTTTAATGTTGTATTTTTAATTTTTGTGGGTACATAGTAGATGTATATAGTTACGGGTTCCATGAGATATTTTGATACAGGCTTACAATGCATAATAATTACATCATGGTGCATGGGTTTCTGTCCCCTCAAGTATTTACCTTTTGTTACAAACAATCCAAGTACACTCCTAGTTATTTCAAAATGTGCAATTATATTTTTACTATAGTCAACCTGTTGTACTAGCACATACTAGCTCTTATTCATTCTTTCTATTGTTTTTGTACCCATTAATCATACCCACTTCTCCACCACTCCCTGCTACTACCCTTCCCAGCCTCTGGTAACCATCATTATACTGTCTATCTCCATGACTTCAGTTGTTTTAAATTTTTAGTTCCCACAAGTAAGTAAGAACATGTGAAGTTTGTCTTTCTGTGCCTGGCTTATTTCACTTAATGACCTCCATTTTCATCCATGTTGTTGCAAATGACAGGATCTCATTCTTTTTATGGCTGAACAGTACTCCATTGTGTATACATGCTACATTTTCTTTATCTAGTCATTCACTGATGGACACTTAGGTTTCTTCCAAGTCTTGGCTATTGTGAACAGAGTTGCAACAAACATGGGAGTGCACACATCTCTTCAGTACACCGATTTTCTTTCTTTTGGCTGTGTACCCAGCAGTGGGATTCTGGATCATATGATAGGTCCATTTTTAGTTCTTTGAGGAACCTCCAAACTGTTCTCCATAGTGGTTGTACTAATTTAGATTCTCACATACTAACAGTATGCGAGAGTTCTCTTTTCTCCACAGCCTCACCAGCATTTGTTATAGCCTGTCTTTTGGATAAAAGCCATTTTAACAGGGGTGAGATGATATCTCATTGAAGTTTTGATTTGCATTTTTACGATGATCATTGATGTTAAGCATCTTTTGCTATGCCTGTCTGCCATTTGTATGTCTTCTTTTGAGACATGTCTATTCAGCTATTTGCCCATTTTTAAATCAGATTGTTAGACTTTAGAGTTGTTCGAGCTCCTTATGTATTCTGGTTATAAATCCTTTCTCAGATGGTAGTTTGCAAATATTTTCTCCCATTCTGTGGCTTGTCCCTTCAATTTATTTCTTGTTTCCTTTGCTGTACAGAAGCTTTTTTACTTGACGTGATCCCATTTGTTCATTTTTGCTTTGGTTGCCTGTGCTTGTAGGTATTACTTAAGAAATCTTTGTCCACTCTAATGTCCCAGATACTGTCTTTTAATGGTTTCATAGTTTAAGGTCTTAATTTAGGTATTTAATCCATTTTGATTTGATTTTTTTATATAGCATGAGATAGGGATCTTGTTTCATTCTTCTGCATATGGATATTCACTTTTCCTAGCATATTCTTGGAACCATTGTCAAAAGTGAGTTTACTGTAGATGTATGGATTTATTTCTGGGTTCCCGATTCTGTTCCACTGGTCTGTGTGTCTGTTTTTATGCCAGTACCATACCATTTTAGTTACTATAGTTCTGTAGTGTAATTAGAAGTCAGGTAATGTGATTCCTCCAGTTTTATTCTTTTTGCTTAGGCTAGCTTTTGTAATTCTGGGTGTTTTGTGGTTCCACATAAATTTTAGGATTGTTTTTTCTATTTCTGTGAAAATTGTCATTGATATTTTGATAGGGATTGCATTGAATCTGCAGATCACTTTGGGTAATATGGACATGTTAACAATATTAATTTTTCCAATCCATGAACATGTAATATCTTTCCATTTTTTGTGTTATTTTCAATTTCTTGTACCAGTGGTTTATAGTTTTCATTGAAGAGATCTTTCACTTCTTTGGTTAAGCTAATTCGGAGGTATTTTATTTTATTTGTAGCTATTGTAAATGGCATTGTTTTATTGATTTCTTTTTCAGATTGTTCACTGTTGGCATATCGAAATGCTACTGCACACTACAGAGCAGTGAGCTCCCCTCTGGCCTAGGGCAGGTCCAGAAATGCCATTTAAGAGCCAAGGCCTGGAACTAGGGACCCAAAGAGTCTGCTTGGTGCTATATTCCACTGTCACTGAGCTACTACCTGAAGCCAGCAAATCTCTGAGTCTCACCCAAGGCCCATGGCATAATACCTGGGTATCAGTGCTGGTTGTTTAGGGCCTAAGGGCTCTTTAGGCAGAATCTAATGGATCCTGCCAGGACTGGGTCCTTCCCTTTAAGGCAGTGGGTTCCCTTCAGGCCCAAGTTGTGTGTCTAGAAATGTTTTCTGGGAGCTAGGGCCTGGAATGGTGCCTCACAACCCTGACCAGTGCCCTGTCCTACTATGGCTGATCTGGTATCAAAGATGAAAGACAAAGTAATCTTTACTCTTTCCTCTCCTCTTTAGCAAAAGGAAGGAGACTCTTTTGGAGCTATGATTGTGCTGCCTGGGTTGGGGGAGGGATAATGAAAGCACTCCCTTAGCCACCCTACTTGGTGTCTCAGTAGGTTGTGTGCCCTGCTCCCCTTACACTGGCTCCAAGCCCAGCTCAGCACTGGGACATGCCTAAGAATTGCAGTCTTTGTGGTCTAGACTGCCCCTCAGTCAAGGCTTCAGAGCACTTCAGCTTGTGATGACAAGGCTTGTTGGAACTCAAGCTCTCACCACTGGGATAAGTGATTCCCCTCTGGCTAAGGCCAGTCCATATGTTCCCTCTGTGGGTGGATGTCAGCTGACTGCCCTGGAGTTCTGCCCTCTGCTGTTAGGGCAGCACTGAGTTCAGTGCAAAGTCTCACAATCATTACACTCTCCCTCTCCCAAGTACCAGATTCTCTGTGCCATGCAGCCACTGCCAGGGGAAGGGATTGGGGAGGGCTGGTATCAGTAATTTAAGACTGTCTTTCCTCTTCTTTTCAGTGCCTCTTTCGGCAATATGAAGTCAAATGATTCTGGATCATATGATAGGTCCATTTTTAGGCACTGTGAGTGCTCACCTGATTGTTGGTGAAAAGTGCAATTACTTTTGCACCAACTTAAAATAGGAAGGTGCTTCGTTTGTGTAGATAGTTGTCAAATTGGTGCTCATGCAGAGGAGGACGATTGGTGAAGCCCTGTATTCAGCAGTCTTGCTCTGCTCCTCAACTAAAATTTACTGATTGCTTTCTGTGTGCCAGGCCATGTGCTAAGCATTTTATAAGCAAAGGGATTAGAAGAGTTAACTGACGAGTTCATAGTCATGTGTCTAATAAGTCATTAAATCAGAGTTAGGAATTTTGCTTTTAAGCACTTCTGGAGCTGTTTGTAACCGAGACTAAAGTCTGAAGCAGTCTTGACCTTGGATTATAGACACTGGATTATGGTCTTATGCATGCGTTCAAGAGTCTGGTTGCTCAGTCATGGGGAGATTCAGCAGTCTTGAGAATAGTAGGGAAAGAGTATAATCTGGTTCAGTATTTTTTTAAAAGTCCAGGAAATTTATGACACTAAATACATGCATTTGAAAAAAGGAAGAATCTCAAATCAATAATCTAAACAGCTACTTCAAGAAACTAGAAAAAAAGAGATAAGTAAACCCAAAGCAAGCAGAAGGAAGTAATAAAGATAAAAGAAGAAAGTTAATGAAATTGAAGAAAGAAAAACAATAGAAAAATCAGTGAAACAAAAAACCTTCCCGTTTCAAAAATCAGTAAATCTCTAGAAATGTTGACAAATAAATAAAGAAACAAAAGACACAAATTACAAATATCAGGAATTAAACTGAAGATACCATTACAGACCCTGCAGACATGGAAAGGATAATAAAGGACTACGCCAAACAACTCTACACACAGAGATTTGGCAACTTGCATGAAGCAGACCAATTATCTGAAAGAGAATCAACTGTTCCAACTCACCACATATGAAATAGGTAATTGGAATAGTCCTATAACTACTAAAGAAACTGAATTGATAGCTTAAAATCTCAAAAAGAAATCTCAAGACCCATACGGTCTCACTGGAGAATTCTACCAAACCTGTAAAGAAGTCTAACATTAATTTTACATAATCTTTTCCAGAAAAATTTTAAAAATAGAAAAGAAGGTCCCAATTTATTCTTTGACGTTTGATATTAATCTAACATCAAAACCAGATGATTACAGTACATAAAAACTATACACCAATATCTCTCATAAGTATAGATACAAAAATTCTTAACAAAACATTATAGATAGAATTCAGCAATATATAAAAAAGAATTATACACCATAAAACAAGTGGGCTTTATTCCAGAGATGCAGGCTATTTGAATATTTATAAATCAATCAACATATTCCATCACATGAAAGTCTAGAAAAAAAATTACATTATCACATTAAGTGATGCAGAAAACTAATTAGATAAAATTCATACCAATTAACAATGAAAGTTCTCAAAAAACTTAGTAGAGAGCTTCCTCAGTTTGAAAAAGAACATCTAGAAAGATACACAACATCATACTTACTGGTGAAAGACTGAATGCTTTCTGTTGAAGAACAAGAACAAGACGAGGGTGTACCTTCACCAGTGCTATTTAACAGAGGACTAGATGGTCTAGCCTGTGTAAAAAGACAAGAAAAGGAAATAAAAGGCACATGTCACTTGTAGGTGACATAATGATGTATGTAGTAAATGCCAAGAAAAGTACACAAGAACTGAGTTCAGCAAGGTTGCAGGGTATTAAAAAAAACAAAAATAAATTGTATTTTTATATATTATCAATTAACTCATAGGAACAAATAAAAACTACAATACTATTTACAGTCACTCAAAAAATAAAACAGGAATGTTTAGCTGTAAATCTAACAAAACGTGTACAAGACTTACATGCTGAAATACAAAGTGCTGATAAAAATATTAAGTGAGATTTCTAAATAAATACATATTCTGTGTGCAAGGATTGGAAAAGTCAACATTGTCCCGACAGTAGTTCTTCCCAAATTGGCATACAAGTTGGAAGCAATTCCTATCAAAATCTCAAGCACACGTCAATAGATTCAGACAAGATTATTCTAAAATTTATATGGAAAGGCAAACAAACTAGAATAGCTAAAATAATTCTGGGAAAAAAGTGGAAGGAATCATTCTACCTGATTTCAGGACTTACTGCCTAGTTACACTAATCAGACTGGATGATATTGTTGGAAGCATAGGTATATAGATCAATGGAGAACTCAGAAATAGCTTCATCCAAGTACAATGAACTAATTTTTTACAAAGGTGAAAAAGCAATTCAATGAAGGAAAGATAGTCTTTTTAAACAAATAGTGCTTGAGCAATTAGATACAAGAAAAATGAACCCCAGTGTAAGTAACTTAAAATAAATTACAGAATGTAATACTATATAATTTTTAGAAGATAGCATATGAGAAAATATAGGGATTGGTAAAGTTCTTGGAAATGACACCAAAAGCACAATGCATAAAAGAAAAAAGTGATAAATTGGACTTCTGCAAAATTAAAACTTTTGCCTTGAGGAAGACTAAGAAGATGACGATACAAGCTACAAACTGGGATAAAATGTTCCCAAACCACATATCCGTCAATGGATCCGTATCTCGTATATAAAAAGAACTCTCAAAACTCACTCAACATTTTAAAAATTAAAATGGGCACATTTTTAAATGGGCAAAAGACATGAAAAGACATTTTACTGAAGAGGATACCTAGGTGACAAATAAGTACAGGTATATGAAAAGATGGTCCAGATGTCAGACCACAATAAGATACCACCACGTGCCTATTAGAAAGTCTAAAATAAAAAATAGTGACAATACCAGTGTTGATGAGGATATGAAAAAACTGGATCTCTCATACACTGCTGGTAGGAATATAAACTGGTACCACTCTGGAAGACTCTTTAGCAGTTTCTTAAAAAACTAAACATACACTTATTTATGTCCCAACATTCACAGTTCTGGGCATTTATCCTAGAGAAAATACAAACTTATGTTCACATAACAACCTATACACTAATTGTTCATTGCAGCTTTGCTGTAATAGCCAAACACTGAAAGCAACCGAAATGACCCTCAAGAGAGGAATGGCTGAATAAACTGTGATACTCTTGTATGTCCATACCATGCAGTAATACTCAGTAATGAAAAGGCACTGACTATGGATACATGTTAAAACTTGGATGAATGTCAGAGGCATCATGTTAAGTGAAAAACGCCAATCTAAAAAATTGTATTTTGTATGGTTCCTTTTATATAACATTTTTTAAATGACAAAATTATATAGGTGGGAAACATTGCGGGTGATGAAGGGTTAGGGGTGGTATGGGAAAGGCAGTGCATATAACTATAAAGTGGTAGCAATAGGGAGACCTTTGTGGTGATAGAACAGTCTATCTTGCTTGCGGTGGTTGTTACAAATCTACAGAAGTCCTAAGACAGGATGGAACTAACATAGTCCTCCTTATCCACAGTTTCATTTTCCATGATTTCATTTACCAACTGTCAACCACAGTTCAAAAATATTCAGTAAAAAATTCTAGAAATAAACAATTCATAAGTTTTAAATTGTGCAGCATTCTGAGTAGCAGGATGAAATCTGGCACCTACCTGCTTTGTCCTCACATCCCAGCATGTGAGTCATCCCTTTATCCAGAATACCCACATTGTAGGCATTCCATGCCCGTTAGCCACTCAGTAGCCTTCTTGGCTATCAGATTAACTGTTGAGGTATGACAGTGTATGTTCCAGTGACCTTTCTTTTACTTACTAATGGCCCCAAAGTGCAACAATACTGATGCTGGCCATTCAGATATGCTAAAGAGAAGCTGTGAAGTGCTTCCTTTAAGTGAAAAAATGAAAGTTTCCAACTTAAAGAAAGAAAAAAAATAGGCTGAGATTGCTAAGATCTAAGGTAGGAATGATCTTTGATCTGTGCAATTGTGAAGAAAGAAAAATTCCTGTTAGTTTTGCCATTGCACCAAAAACTACAAAAGTTATGGCCACAGTGTGTGATAAGTGCTTAGTTAAGATGGAAAGGGTATTACATTTCTCAGTGGAAGACATAAACGAACATGTTTTTATCGATAATGCTGAAGTCAAAACATAGAGATGAATCTCTAAATTTAAAACCCTTTATTTGGGAAGCAAGAATTGCAATTCTGGCCACACACAGAGAACATTTTATTTCAGTCCTCAGTCTTTAGTATGTCTGAAGAACAAACAAGGTTGGAAGTTTGAGAAATGTTATGTATTACTCTGAAAGTTCATTGGCATCAGAAAGTTTGGTGAGTGATAGTAGTGGGTAAAACTGGTCTTAGAGTTGCAGCAGCTTGTTTCAGTAGTTAGTAGATAAAACCGATTTCAGATTACACAGCAATTTCTGAGGCCAGCCTTGCGGAGAATTACATTCTTAGTGCAATGTTACTATATTATGTGCTCTGAGTGCTTTTTCCCCCTGGACTCTCAACTTTGTTTTAGTTGAATATGAAAATGACCCAATTTGTATGACTACCTTTCACATTTCCCTTTTCTGATCAAGACTTTTCTCTGAAAACATCAGGGATCAACCATTGTGTAGTAAGGCTTAATTGTTCCTCAGTGACGGGATCAACCTATCTAATATGTCTACGTATTAGATTTCTGTGAATTTATGTAATTTTTTAAATGTGATCATCAACAACATCCCCATAAATATAACTAAAAGATCTAGTATCACTTATTTGACAATGTTTCCTACACAGTTTACCAAATAAGCCTAACTAATATCTCTACAAGATGAAATATATCTTTGGAGGCTTTTCACAGGCTCATCTGAAAAATCCTAAAATTAATTCTAGGTCAAAAAGGTTTAATTTAGGATTTGATTTTAGGTAAATTTTTCAAAGATGTTAAAATACTCAAACCACTTGATCAAAACACAATAACAGGTCACCGTAAAATAATAGTCATTTATTTAAAAAGAATGATAGTCAAAAGACTCCAGAAAGTGACATAGACATAAAAACCTTACCCCTTTTAAAGCTTAGTTTTCCTAAGTAATCAAAAATCTAATAAAGGCGACATAGAAAGTTATCTTGACAAAATGTAAAATCTTTGTTTCTTGGAACATCTACCAAAAAGGCAAAGAAAAACCTTCGGCAGGGTGATTGCTTCTCCTTATGGAAGCTCATTAAGATAATCTGGACACCGAGCCTGATGCCAAAGGTTATTTAAATTTAATCAGACATCTGAGGACTATGTCCAAACTTATAACAATTCATATACATCAAGAAAAGCTAAGAGTACAGAATCAAGTTATACTGAAGGAAAATACTGCTTTTTAGGCCTTTTAGATAAATGTTTCAGTCTCAGGCCAAAAAAGCAGAGTTAGAACTGGAAAAAAAAGTTCTAGGAACTGATAACAAAGTTGGAGAAGAGCACTGTTACCCCAGGCCTTCACAAGGGGAAGAAAAGGTGAGGGCAGGGATGTGGGACCTGCAAGTCAAGGTAGCGACATACAGTAAAAGTTGAATCTCTGAGATGTGAATCTGAGAAATTTCAAAAGGAAACTTTACCTCAGGAAATGCAATTACCATTTTCAATGAAAAGTACAACATTTTAAAACTGAAACTAGAGAAATTAAACAGATCTTAGGAAGAAATGGCAGCAACAAAAATTGTGCAGTTCAGAACACGGGTATTAGACAGATTTTAGAATTAAAAATCTAAACCTCTTGCAGTTTTATTAAGAACAGATCAGTACTTCAGGAAATCCTTGTTATGTTAAATATAGAGGACTACTCTGGTCCTGTGTCAGCAACTCCTGAGACCAGTGTTTAATTTTTAGAAAAACACATAAACAATTTCTTTCTAAATCCTAGCCAATCCGATCACACATAAAACTTCCTTCATAAAGCCCATCTTCTATAAATCCTTTTCAACTTTTTAGAACTTCCATTATTTTCCCAAACTCCCATTCTTAGTCCTATAATTTTTCTGTTTGTAAATTTTGGAAAAAGTAATCATTTTATCTCAGGACAAAAATTTACCACTGAAGATTTTTTTCTCATACAAAATTATTTTTCCCTAAATTCATATTTTGATCAATAGACCTAACCATATTTAGTATTTTATAAAATTTAAGAAGCCAAGAAAGAAACTTTTAAGTAGTTAGCAATTTGTTTCTATTTTGGATATAACTTAGTCATTTAATGAGTATTTATTACTTTATATAACTTTAAAAGTTTAAATTACATAAAAATTTCATTTATAATTGTTTATTTCATCTTTAATTACCTAATTTAAGTAATTATACCTATATTACTTATGGAAAATTAAAAGATTAGAGCTAGTCACTATTTTAAGTTGTTTTTTATTACAATTCCCATAGCCTGTTAATATCAAGTGTTTACCTATGGTAGAACCTTAAAGTTTAATATATGGTTATCCTCTTGGTAACTCAGAAAATACAGCTGTTTTTATTAAATCAACAATATTAAATTAATCTTATCCATCAAAGAATTGCATACACAAACCTTATTTTGTTTTAGGCTGGGTTTACAGCTTTATAACCTTGAGAACTCTAGCAGAGACAAATATAAAACTGACCAGTAAACCCAGGCAAATATTTATGTTGACAATTTTGAACACTTTTCTAATTTTATCAACAATTTAAAAACAAATTATCAATGATTTGCTTAAGTAAGGCAAAGTAAAAAAATTTGAGATTGTTACATGTTTTATATGAGTACGTATGTTATCTACATAGAATTCCTTAAGGGATTTCCGGCTGACTGTACCAGATTTTATCATGTAGATGCAACAGATCATGTAATACATGTACATATGCATAAGCTTACCTAAACACATACATATACATTTAAAGATCTTTCAGATTTTATTTTAGAATTGTAGTTACGAGATAGTGAAACATATACACTCACTAGTTTCTTAAAAATCAGTTGAATTGAAATTGTTTTCTGACAAAATGGGAGGCTAAGCTTTTAAGTTTTTTTGCAATCCTGTAAAAAAAGGCTATGAAACAAATTTTGAGTAAAGCAGTTTGAGGCAGTTACCAATATAGTGGATTTGATAAAAAAATAACTGCGGAAATATGTCTGAATTACATGATGAGGGGTAGAAGATAAGAGTTACCCTAACAAGGTCTGTACAGTGTTTTCTTGTTCCCAATTCTTTTGTCCTTGAAGATAAGAATGCTGCCATTCCTTATAGTATAGTGTTTTCCATGAGAATTTAATCTTTAGCTTTTAAGAAACAGCGCAAAGATCAAAACAATTTTATTTTATATCTGCTGTTTTCAGGTATTTTTACTTAAATAATTCATATGTAAGAATAACTTTTGGTGTTTTAGAAAAAAGAGAGTTTAGGTTACAAAAGTGTGAAGAGGAGGAATTGCAAGAAGGGGAGAGGAAGCTTCCAGAGAGGAAAGCCTCTCAGCTAGCTTTGAGACAGTATTTTGTAATTAGACAATCTTTGAGTGCTGATTTTTTTTTGGCCTCAAGGTATCAATTGAAATCTAAGTCTTATTTGTGGTATATGATTTTATAGCTGTGGTCTTTTAGTTTAAAGAACAATTGACTGTTTGAATGATCTCTGTAATGTTTAAACATGTTACCGGCTGGAGTTTAAAAAAATATCTTGCCATGCCTCTAAACTTTGAGAGCCCATTTGTAACTAAATTTTTCTAGGTGATTTGGTTTAATGTTAAATACACAAAGCCAATTAGATGCAAATGCTAAGAAAGGCCAAGTAAATGCAAGAACTGATAGAAAATAAAGCACATACTTACCAAGAAAGACGATAGCCTTCTCCAAATAAAGAGGAAAATTCCCTCATCCAAACCTCAAAGCCAAGATGAGTCAGCTTTGGAATCCCACCCCTTATATCCCAGTACGTCCAAGTCAAATACAATATGGAGGTGAATCTAAAACGTTTTATTTGGGAAGGAAGAATTGCAAGTCCAAGCATACACGGGTGGTCTTCGGTATGTCCAACGAACAAAGAGAAAGTTTGAGGTTTTATAAAAAGGAGACACATGTATTGTTCTGAAAGTTCACTAGCACTAGTAAAGTTTTGGGGAACATCAAGTTCTGATTAGTGAGTGTTGGTGATGGGTAAAACCTCTTATAGTAGAGGCAGGTTATTTCAGTAGCTATTAGATAAAACTGGTTTTGAGTTAACAGTAGGCAGTTTCTTTGGCTAGGGTTGCAGATAATTACATTCTTAGAGTTATATATGATGTTTCCTGAGTGCTCTTCCCCCCCTGGCCTCTTGCTTTTGTTTTAATTGGGCATGATAAAAATGACCCAATTTGTATGATCAACTTTCACAGTGGTAATCAGGTTTGGTACTATTGGTGAGTTCAGGCATCTCCTAGAGTCTTAGAACTATTCCCTGAGGATAAGGGGGGCTACTGCAGGAACATACATTGTACCAATGCCAGTTTCCTGGCTTTGATATTGTACTACAGTTACAAAAAGATGTAACCATTGGGGAAAACTGGGTGAAGGGTACACAGCACCTCTACTATATTTGCAACTTCCTGTGAACCTACAATTATTTCACAATTAAAAATTGGAAATCATTTCAACATTGTTTTTGTTGGTTAATGTGAAATAAAACATTTCTATATTATATAAGAACCACGACTGATTAGTATATTATAGTACAAATAATTTACCTTCTTAACACTACTTAATCTTTAGAAATATCTCTGAATAACAAAGTGTTACACGTGGAAATGTTTGCTTGACATGAAAAAGCAATGGATCATTTTGGAATACTTAAAAAAATATGTGTGTGGGTTTTTTTTTTTTTTTTTTTTTTTTTCTGGATAGGTATGCATTCCTATGGAGGAGATAAGCAGGGGGCAAGGGAGCTCACAGTCATCAGACACCTAGTATGCACAGAAGCCTTCTGAGGCCCTGGAAGGATGGATGACCCCACATGTGTGACCTCTCCTATTGTTTCTTTTGGAATTAACTAGCATTGCTCAAAAGGACTCAATAAAATATCAAATTTTAACATGCTGGAATTTTTTCTCTTTTTTTCCTCCTTCAAATATTTGTAGCTCTTTACATGTGGTATTTCCCTTGTGTCAGAAGGAAAAGAGGGTGCCCTTTGGGGAGGTTCTCTTCCAGACTCCTAGAAGACAACCTGCTTCACCTTAAACGTACATAGCCTGCACGTATGGCCTTGCCATGTCATTGGACAACCGCAAAGAAACTACTTCAGAGCCACAGAAATCATTCGGACACTTTTACTTTTTATGGAAAGGATGATTTCCCTGGAATTTTTTCCTGTGAGGATGAGGCATTCCAAAGCCCCAGCGAGGTCAGGCAAAGTTCGTCGTTTATTTTTGGCGGGCAGCGTATCTGCTTACCGAAGTGAGTTGCGAAACCGTTTTCTAGCGGGCACGAGGCTTTCATCTCTCCGGTGCCTGCGAACTGCTCCCCGAGACGCCCACTTAATGGACTTGGACACAGTTACCTTTGTTACAAATTAACTTCTGGGACTCAGGCTGCCCGATTCGCGGCCGAGGTCGCTGCCCTCACAAGAATGTACTCTGCACCGTGCCCATCGATGCCCGCTGGTGCCCCTCGCTCTCTCGCACGCTTAACCCACACAAGCGCCTCCGACCTCCCACCTCTGCCCTAGCCCTCTTTTGCCTCGCCCTTCCGCGCAGACTCCGTGGAGTCCCGTCGCGGCCTCCGCGCGCTGCGGCAGCCGGCATATTGTGATGGACACCTCCGGCAGCCAATTAACACCCGCACGCTGGGCGGGGCCACGCTTGGGCTGGCGGAGGGTGGGGGGGCTCGGCCTTAGGCGGGGACTTTTGAGTGACAAGGATGCTGGCCAACCCTCGGAGGTCCTTCTATGGCGCCCCGCCCCTGAGCCGCCCCTGAGCCGCCCAGCCCTCAGTGCGACCGGCGCGGGGACTGTCCCGGGTGGAGCTGGCCGAGTCTCCCGTTCTGCTCCACCCGACGCTGCTGTGTGTGCTGGGCCTGGCTCGCGGCGAACAGAGATGGCCGAGCAGTCTGACGAGGCCGTGAAGTACTACACTCTCGAGGAGATTCAGAAGCACAACCACAGCAAGAGCACCTGGCTGATCCTGCACCACAAGGTGTACGATTTGACCAAATTTCTGGAAGAGGTGAGTTGGTGACGAGCGGTTGGGGCGCACGGAGCGCGGGCCGGGTTTGAGGGTTCCCTGGTATGACCTGTAGTTCGCAGCCCCGAGTCCGCACACATACGCCTGGGCGCGCCCCACGAGTTCGCTCACTTGCCTGTACACACCTGGGAGCTCTCCCTGAGTCCGCTCACCTGCGCGTGTACGCCCGGGAGCGCCCCTCCGAGTCCGCACACCTGCGCGTACACACCTGGGAGCGCCCGGGCGCGGCGGCACCCTCCCTGCGTGGGCCGAAGGCGCACTGGGCAGGAGCCGGCGCCCGGGTCCTGCGGCGGTGCCGGAGCGTCTTACCGGGAGAGCGGGCAGCTACGCCGGGGTTTGAAAGGACCCCTTTCACCGTTGAGTTAGAATAGAAGGGTGTCCATCCAGGACCGGCGGCATTCCCGGAGGGGCGGGCTGGAGACCACCCACCCCGAGAGCCGCGGATCCCACCTGAGGGGACCCCGAGTGCGGAGGTCGGATGTAGTCGGAGCCCTCGCTTCCCGTGGCACCCACGGGCCGACTTGCGGTTCATACACACTTGCGTTCGCGTTCACCTGGAGGAGACCAGGTGTTAATTAACCTCCACCAGTCACGCTTTGGCAGCCAGGTGCAGTGCTTGACTCCTGAGACCTGTGTGTGGCTCAAGCAAGTCCAGAGGACGAGGCCAGGTAGAGTAGCCCACGTTCTGCTTTGGGACTCGCCCCTAGCAGCTTTGGAAGGTGTAAAATGACGTGGTTAACTTAAAGCAAGATATTCCTTTGATAAGATTTTTGCTTTCGATTATAATTTTTGCCGCACACACTAAGGCGTTTGTGGTTATTGTCTTAGATCCTCTGGAAGTGTTTTCCCACTTTGTGGGTGTCTGAATCATAAATCTTAACACATACACACGCCCCTCTCCCAATAATGAGAAGGTTTAGTGATGGGAATTTTTTACATAGTGGGGAAGCAGGGAGACAGAAATAGAGGCCTGGTCTGAGCTGGATCACAGTTTACATCAGAGGACTTTGGTTTTACAGAAAATATTAAAATCAAAAGGCCTGTTTTAAAAAAATAAGGCTGGGCCAAGTACCTGGCTCACACCTGTAATCATAGCACTTTGGGAGGTGGAGGCAGGCGGATCACTTGAGTCTAGGAGTTCGAGACCAGCCCCTGACCAACATGGCGAAACGCCTAACCCCAAAAATTAGCTAGGTGTGGTGGCGCACACCTGTAGTCAGGAGAATCCCTTGAACATGGGAAGCGGAAGTTGCAGTGAGCCAAGATCACACCACTGCACTCCAGCCTGGGCAACACAGTGAGACCCTGTCTCTAAATAAATACAATTACATAAAAAATAAGGCTGTAGTTGATATTTATTGGTAAGATATTTCGTTTTTGTTTCCATTTAGTTAGGAGGGGCTTATGTTAGGGAATCAGCTGCCCTGCCCTCTCCCTCCTGCCCAGCTGTAGGTCCTGCCAGATGACATCCGTTGTCATTGATTCTAAATGTCTACCTACAACCCATGGTATATGTAATTGTGGAATTTTAAGATACAATGTGTGCTTTGTCTATTCATGTCTATAAAAAATAACATTTACAAGAGAATATTAGGATATTTCATATTATGAACTTTTTCTTTTCTTCTTGTTTACTCCTAAAGCGAGATTTTTTCAACCTTGGCACTGTTGGCATTTTGGGCCAGCTGATCTTTGTTGTGCTGTCTGTCCTGGTCATTGCAGGATGCTGAGCTGCCTCCCTGGCTTCTACTCACTAGATGACTGGATGACTGGTACCACCACCTCCCCTATTTTTTATTTTTATAGAGAATTTCACTCTTGTTGCCCAGGCTAGAGTGCAATGGTGCAGTCTTGGCTCACTGCAACCTCTGCCTCTTGGGTTCAAGCAATTCTTCTGCCTCAGCCTCCCAAGTAGCTGGGATTACAGGTGCCCACCAGCATGGCCAGCTAATTTTGTATTTTTAGTAGAGACAGGGTTTCACCATGTTGACCGTCTTGAACTCCTGACCTCTGGGGATCCACTCTCCTTGGCCTCTCAAAGTGCTGGGATTACAGTCGTGAGCCACCGCCTCCCCTATCTCCAACCAGCCCTACTTCTCCTATTTGTAGCAACCAGAAATGTCTCCAGATATTGTCAGAGGTCCCCTAGGGCATATATCTCTCCTACTTGAGAATTACTGAGGTTATTGTACATGACTTTTAGGGGTAGATTTTCAGAAGGAGGTAGTAAGGAAGAGAAGATTATTGGTGAAATGTACTAGAAACCATTCACTTTCACATTTCATTCCTGTGAGTCAGGAAAGGAGGGATTGTGCACAAAGTTTCTGAGAAAAGCTGAGAGATAAGAAGTTCTTGAGTGAGTAAATATCTGTGTCTCTTCCCTGCTTGCCCGGTCCTCTTTCCTGCCTTCTGTTGTTGAAAGGCTCCAGAATTTCATGAAGTCATTATGGGCTAGACTGTTTACTCTGAGTTCCCGCATCTGTATGGACAAGATTTCTCACAGCTGAATATTTCCCCTTCTTGTAGAGTATCCTAGATTGATGTACACGTCTGCGTTCACGTTGAGAAGGTATGTGGTGCGGTGGTGGCAGGATCCTGCCCTGCTGGCTGGTACAAGCCAAGAACACAGGTTGAAGCTCAGTTGTTGTGCAACCTGTGCTCCGACCTCCTGAAGTAAAGGCCCCTACAGCTGTTTTGTCCAGGAGGAGGGTAGAAACCTAAGAGGGAAGACTGGCTTATTATTAACGGCAGTCTACACAGCAGCAGGTGCTTAGTCACTGTCTGATACTTAAAAGATTTTGAGGTTTATTGCTACATATTTTGAACTAGATTTTGTTTTTCAATCCTGAGTTCTAGTTTTTGAGTTTATATTTGTGTAATTGAATCTTTGCTTGATCATAGAACTTCAAAGGACGGTTATTTGAAACGAAAACTTAGGCATTTAGGGCCGGGGGAAAATGTTTGCATTTCCCTTTCTGTGATTTGGGCAGCAGCATTTATTCAGTTTTTAAAAGAGCTGTGGAAGGGAGAGAAAAAGGTATCCTGTAATTAATAAGTTACATTAGCTGTTGCTTTTGGTTCAAGTCAGTGGGTGTTTGATTTGTGAAACAGATATTGTCCTGAAAAATTTTATAAAGCAGGATGTCTTTTTGTCAAGTTGCCTCCTCTCCCTTTACATCATAAAAACGGAGGCCGGGCGTGGTGGCTCACACCTGTAATCCCAGCACTTTGGAAGGCCAAGGCGGGTGGATCACGAGGTCAAGAGATTGAGACCATCCTGGTCAACATGGTGAAACCCCGTCTCTACTAAAAATACAAAAAATTAGCTGGGCATGGTGGCGCATGCCTATAATCCCAGCTACTTAGGAGGCTGAGGCAGGAGAATTGCCTGAACCCAGGAGGCGGAGGTTGCGGTGAGCAGAGATTGTGCCATTGCACTCCAGCCTGGGTAACAAGAGCGAAACTCCGTCTCAAAAAAAAAAAAAAAAAAAAAAAAGGAAACTTGTTTTTATGGAGCATTTTCTGGTGATCCTGGGATTCTGATAGTCTTGGACCTGAGCCTTACATGTTCTTTACAGCATTCTGCCTCATAGAAGCTATTGGCTCCTGACTCACTTAGATTTTTGGAGTCTTAAGAGTGTCCTTTCTAGCAGGTTTTGTTGTAGGGACTTGCTCTTTGCTATTTTCTGTTGAACATGGCTGCCTACATTGCGTAGACCTCTTTCCCCTTGTTAAAGCTGCCATATTTAGGGAGAAAATACTAAATGCCTTTGCTTTTTGCAAAAAAATTTGATTATATTCTGAATCTCATGCGACAGGCTGCAATTGGAAAATGTGTCTTTGATGTACGTAAATGGGAACATTATTATTATTTAATATATACTGTTAGGAAAATAAAACTTAGAAACTCTGAAGTTCACAGGAGGAAACCACAAAGGTATCGTTGGTAGTGTTGGTGGCTTAGGCATCTTGGGTAAAGTGATAGCAAAACCACATCGTAGAAGGCCACCTGGGGCATGTGAACCCTGGGTCTTTTATATATTTCTAGATATATCTCTTTATTTTTTGGTAACCTGTTGCTACTTTTGAAAAGAGGTTCCAAGAGGCGACTTCGTTTTGAAACAGTAAAGAAACAGCAAATTAACTTTTGCTTTTTGATTATCTTTAAGGTGGATGAAAATTATAAATAAGGAAGCGAAAACACAGGCAAGCCAGCTTTGGTAAATCAAGGAATACATAAAACGCTCAATTCTACTAAACGTGAATGTCTGGTGTTCTGAAAAGTCCTCCTGTGGAAGATGGCTGATAAGTGCCTTTGCAGTTGAGTGGAGTCTGAACAACCGGGGTCCCTCTGGGCACTCATGGGAAAGCACTGCGCTGGGGTTAGGAAACTGGGCCTGGCTATAGACCTATCAAGTAGGTGACCTTGGGCAAGTCAAGTAGTTCTTTCAGTCACTTTCCTTGTTCTGAAGTGGGGACTACTCTGTCACTGGCATCTACATTGAGAGAAATAATATGTGTGAAAACACTGGAAAAAGTATGTAAAGAGAAGGCATTTAAATGACTATATTTCGATTGAATTAAAATTTTAAAGTAAATTGTTATGATTTTTATGCGGAAGGTACATTATTTAGTGGGAACATATCTCAGAAATTGTGTTAATTAGTAAACAAAATGATTCAAAATACAAATATTCACTTGAAATATGATTTTCCAGGAGTGTGTGCTTTGCATGATTGGAAATCATCCCATTTTGGGAGCTTTTAAACATAACTTTAAGGAGAAAATAATACATGATCATGTTAAGGAACTGGACAGTGTGAAAAACAGCCAAGAAGAAAATCCAAGCTGCCTGGAGCTCTGCTACCTGAAGGTGGCTGTGTGAGCAGTTTGCACACTTGCCACACAACACCCTGCTCGTGGATGTGCTTCCTAGCCATGGAAATGTGCTCTGCACGCTGCTCTGTAAGCTGCCGTTTTCCCGCTAAATAGGTGTTGAGGGAGCAGTCCTGAATTTCAGTAACTCCTGTTCCCAGGCTGCCTCCTGACTGGATTGAGGGATCCTAATGTACAGAATCCTCTTTCCTTGCTCTGTTGCCCAGGATGGAGTGCAGTGGTGCGATCTCAGCTCACTGCAGCCTCAATCTTCAAGGCTCAAGCATTCTTCCCTCTAAAATAGCTGGGAACACAGGCATGAGCCACCAGGCCCAGCTGATTTTTGTATGTTTTTGTAGAGATGGAGTCTTGTGTTGCCCAGGTTGGTTTTGAGCGCCTATGCTCAAGTGATCTGCCCCCTTTGGCCTCCCAAAGTGCTGGGATTACAGGCATGAACCACTCTACATTTTGATGCGTGCTACCAGAGCACCCTGGGGTGGTTTGTCCCATTGGCCACTCAGGGCTGGGACAGCAGTGTGTGTGTCTCTCAGTTCCTAGGAGCTGAGGAACTTGCCTGCACCTTCCTGAATTATTTGGCTGTGTATTTCTGTCAGAAGGGGAAATGTATGGAATAATTTTTTTGCGCCTTTAGCTTATAAATTCTCTTAAAAGTGCAGCTGTGGCGAGTAATACCTGTGTCTTCTATTAAATAATTTCATTGTCTGAAGTCTCAGTGTCAGAAAAGTGATGCGAGGCAGCAGCTGACTACTCGGGAAGCTGAGTAGCAGGCTCAGAGCCGTTCCCTACATGTTAATCCAGTGTGCTTTCTTCCATGTTACCCTTGGACTTAGTTTTCTTGGGAACATAGTCTTGAGTGTAGGTAGTAACTGGGTAACTATAGTAACAGAGAAACTGTCATTTCTCTGTTCAGTGCCTCTTCAGAAGTCTAACATGGGGACCGGGAGGGTGAGCTGAAGACTGGGTGGGGACATCTCAGTTCTTACTGTTGAATAGAATCTGGCCTGTGCTGCCTGTTGCCTTAGGGAGAGCTGACATCTCTGTGGATGGTGGCTAGAAGTTACTTTCTTACATCTGTAGCATTCTGTCTCTAGACAGGCCCATGCCAAAATGATGTCATGTGAACCAGCGCTGATGCTGGGAAGGCTCTGGAGGGTGCAGAGGATAAGGGACGCGGACTTCGGGGAAGGGTAGGGTGATTAACAGCCTCTAGGCTCAGTTAAGGGTCCCCTCTGCCTGGCTGGTAGGCACGGGAACCTGGTGGAAACGGAATCACTTGAACTCTTCCATAGTTGAAGGCCTTGGGAGTATCCGTTTCTAGCTTGATTCTTTTAGTGCCTGCTATTGTTTGTTCTTGGCAGACCTATTCATCAAGCTTTGTGTGTCCAGAATTAGCTGGATCGAAAAACATATTCAGCCTTCTTTCCCTCTCCTCAGAAAGTGTTCTTTAATCCTCCCTCTGCAGCAGTCCCTAGTGAGCTAATAGGAAAAGTGATAGCAGTGGATGTTGGCTCTGTTTATGGACATTCAGCATGTGCCAGGGAGTATGCCAAGGGTTTTTTGCACATAAAACTTTGTGGTTTTGCTTTTAAATTTTTTTTTTTTTGAGATGGAGTTTCACTCTTGTCCAGACTGGAGTGCAATGGTGCAATCTCCGCTCACTACAACCTTCCACTACCGGGTTCGAGCGATTCTTTTTCCTCAGCCTCTGAAGTAGCTGGGATTACAGGCATGCGCCACCATGCCGACTAATTTTGTATTTTCAGTAGAGATGGGGTTTCATCATGTTGGTCAGGTTGGTCTCGAACTCCTGATCTGATGTGATCCACCAGCCTTGGCCTCCCAAAATGCTGAGATTACAGGTGTGAGCCACTGTGCCTGGCCTGTGCTTTTAACCTTCAAAACAACCCTGTGGGGTTGGTGGTGAGTGTCCTCCCTTTTAAAGGTTAGATAGTGTGGTTTAGGGAGATTTTGCAACTTGCTCAGCAAGTCCCACAGCCAATAAGGAGCAAAGGCAGGGCTTCAATCCAGGCTGTGGGCGCTGTGGCCCAGTGTCTTCAGTGCTGAGTCTGCTGCTGAGGCTTGAGACCCAAGGAGTACCGAAGAGAACTAGTGTATCTTTGAAAGCACAAGTCCATCCAACTGATACAGAGTTGCTGTCATTTGCTGGAGACCTCCATCACTGGAGAGTTCTCTCTAGGAGCCAGGGAGAAAGCAAAGGGAATTTGTGATGCCAAGATCTGAACAAAGCCAAAACCCTTAGAAGGTTAGTGGTCAAAATATGCTTTTCTTTCCATCCGTTGTCAGTTTACTATGTTGCCTTCTAGGAGGTGAAGGAAACAGCCATTCTTGTTCCTTGTGGAGGAGTTTTTACATAGAGTCGGGTGAAGTCTGTACGGTCTCAGTTTGTTCCTGACCTGGGTGCTGCTGTCACCAGGCAGGGGCTAAAGCATTGGTGTGGTTTTGGTTAGGAAGCTGATCGCTTACCCATGTGGTGGGTATGTGTGAGGAGGCCAGTGTTGTTTTGGAAAAGGCCTGTTAAATGACTGACCTGGGAGGGATTGCTTAAATGGAAATCAGAGGAGGTTCCTGCTCTGATAAATTCCTCAGTGGGTTCACCTACTCTCTCCCCCACCTTCTGGATCCACATTCCCTCTGCATTTGCCATGTGGTTGGCTACAGGGTGTTAGAACATCTTTCTCCTCCAAGCTGAGAGCAGATGCCCTGGAGTGGCCTCTTTTGTGTCTTTGCCACCTCTCACGGTGGCCCCTGGGCAGGAAATTCTCAGTATTTCATTAGTTCCATCAAATGGGTGGCGGTTTTATGAGTTTTCAGCTTGAGTAATATATGCTATTTATTGCATTAAAAAGTGAACTTTCTAGAAGAAACACACCAAAAAAAGCCTTTATCTTTTGGAAACAGATTGTCATTTCTCTGTTCAGTTCCTTTCAATGGCTTCCTGTTGCATTTAGAATAAAATCTTATCTCTTTGCCCTGGTTTAGAAAGCTCTGAGTGATCCCGCCCTTACCTACCTCCCCCATCTCAGCAGATAACACCATCCCCTCCCTGCTAATGCCCACACCTGATCACATTGACCCTCTATCTGTTTCTCAAACAAGCCAAACTTGTTTCTCCCTTAAAACCTTTGCCCTGGTTTCTCCTCTGTCACCCTCAGTCCCGTTTAGGTTTCAGCACAGTGTCCCATCCCGTTTTGTGCCTCTGTTCGCAGTTAGACCAACCGGCTGTGGTATGCTGCTTGTCTGCCTACTGCTTTCTCCACGAGATGCGGGCTCCTGCCTGCCTGGCTGCTGTGCACCCGGCCCTTGTCGGGTGCCAGGAAGTGACTCTTCCTGGGATGGAAAAGGAGAGCCTGGTGGAGGAACAGACACGAGCCCCTGCTCTGCGACTATCTTATTTTTCCCCCTTTCTCCGCACACGGCACATACGCGTGTGATTCTACTCTGTAGACCTTGGCCTGAGATTTTGGCCCTGAGGATTGCGCACTTAGAAGCTAGTGGGACTTTATTGTGAAAGTCTGGATTGTGACATTGTCTCAGAGCTTAGAACGCAAGGCATAGAGGGAGGCTTCCATGAAGTCACTAGAAAGAAAGCGGAGAATTAAAGGGAAGGGAGCACTTTTGTCTGCATTTTCCAGTCTCTTCCTGCCCTAAGCCTACCTGAGATCCAGTTCCCCTTCTCACTCACAGAAGTTCCCTAAGTCACCTGCTGATCCTCAGAGGATTATTCCAGGTGTAAAACAGGCCCCTTGGGGCCCGCACCCCGCTGGGTTATTCTCATTAGTGTTCCTGTTGTTTTTTCTCCTCTCCTGCAAAACACACACTCCCTTCTCCCCTGAAACACACACACACACACACACACACAAATGCAGACATACACACCCTCTTCTCCTGTAAAACACACACACAGTCCCTTCTCCCCTGAAACACACACACACACACACACACACACACACAGCCTCCCTTGACCTCTCCAGGATTTTTTCTGCTCCCCTATGTAGTAGAACCCTCAGAAAGGGTTAGGCAGGGACTCCAGTCCACCTCCTCCGTTCCCTTTTATACCACACCCGTTCACTGCAAGGGCTGTGGTTGCCAAGGTCTCCTGAGGTGCCTTGTCAGTTCTCAGTGGCTCAGCAGACTCTGAGGTAGATGCTTGCCCCCCAGGGTTGCCATTCCCTCCTGGTTCCCTCCTCCCTCCACCTTCTGCCTCCTTTTCTGAGTCTCTTCGGTTTGACCTCCCTATTGGAGGGCCCCCTGGGGCCTGGGCTTTTCCACTTTGGCAGGCTTACACAGTAGCATGGCTGTAATGTGCTAATGACATCCTGGCCAGAAAGACCTCTGTCCTGAACTGGCTCTTGTATCCCTGAGGCTAGGCTTCTCACCGCAAAGTGTGAAACACTGAACTGATTTCCTGTCCCACACCTGCTCCCTCCCACGTCCCCATCTCAGCAGATGGCACTTCCATCCTCCCAGTTGTTCAGGCCAAAATCCTGGGGGTCGTACTCCTCTCCTCTTGCTCTCATCCCCCCATCCAGTCCACCAGGACGTTCTGTGGGCTTAACTTTCATAATGTCAGGATCTCACCATTCTCTACTATCTCTGATGCTGTTCCCCTGGTTGGTCCTCTCCTGCCCCCAAGAGCATATTCTCGCCATAACAAAGTGACATTTTTTAAGTCAGATTGGGTCAGTATACTCTGTTTAAACCCTTCAAGGGCTGATCACACTGCCCAATTTTAGGACTTAGGATAAGGCTGCAGTTGTAAGGAAAGCATAGTTCTGGCAGAGAGACACGTGCATATGCCCATGCAGCAGAATAGAGAGGCCAGAGACGGACTCACACAAAGATTTCCACCTCATTGTTGACAGAGATGGAAAAGCAATTCGATGGCGGAAGGATAGCCTTTTCAGCCATAATTCTGGAACAACTGGACATCAAGAGCCAAAAATATAAACCTGGACATAAACTTCACATCTTAAGCCAAAATTAACTCAGAATGAATCATAGATCATAAACTTTTTTTTTTTTTTGAGACATGATCTCACTCTGTCACTCAGGCTAGAGTGCAATGTCGTGATCATGGTTCACTGCAGCCTTCACAACCTGGACTCAGGTGATTCTCCAGCCTCAGCCTCCCAAGTAGCTGGGGCTACAGGCATGTACCACCATGCCCAGCTTTTATATATATACATATATTTTGGTAGAGACGGGGTTTTGCCGTATTGTCCAGCTGATCTCAGACTTCTCAGGCTCAAGTGGTCTACCTGCCTCGGCCTCCCGAAGTGCTGGAATTACAGGCATGAGCCACTGCACCTGGCCGAAATGTAAAACATTTTAAAGTGACTTAGGATGAGGCAAAAAATTCTTAGACATAGTGGAAGCGTGATCCATTTTCCATCCTGTACACTGGAAAGTTTTTCTCCCCAAATAACGTATGGCTTCCTGCCTCACCTCCTTTGAGTACTCACTCACTATCACCTCGTGCCCTGACCACCATATTTAAACCTGGATGTTACCCTAGCCCCTGCACTCCTGAGCCCAGTTACGCTGCTGAGTTTTTCCCCTGTAGCTTGTATTACCTTGTAATATACGGTGTAATTTACTCATTTATTAGTTTTTGCTTGTCTCTGTCCTTCCACTAGAAATGTATGCTCTGTGAATGCAGGACTTTTTCTCTTTTATGCTCTGATAAATCCAGCTCTTAGAACAATGCTGGCACATAGAAAGGACTAACTAAGTATTTATTGATTGAATGAAGAATGAAAAGTTTATCAGTACTAGAAAACTGATACGGAATGGCTATTGGGTGCGATTTAATAATTTTCTGATACCTTGTTTTATTTCCTTTGTCTCACCCACATGTTTCCACCAGTTTATCATGATTAATACTAAACATAAAAGGAAGGAGAGGCCTAGTTATTTGGTATGGAGAGGGAAAAACAAAAGAGAGAGATGGGTATGTGCCACCGTTAGTCCTCCTTTCTTTCCACCTCTGGGCTCAGCGTAGGCTATTCTGTTATCTCATCTTTTGTATTTATTTATTTATTTTTGAGATGGGGTCTCACTCTGTCCAGGCTGGAGTGACAGGTGTGATCTTGGCTCTCTGCCTTTCGGGTTCAAGCAGTTATCCCTGCCTCAGCCTCCCGAGTAGGTGGGATTATAAGTGCCCAACACCTCGCCCAGCTAATTTTTGTATTTTTTAGTAGAGACGGGGTTTTGCCATGTTGGCCAGGCTGGTCTTGAACTCCTGACCTCAGGTGATCCGCCCACCTTGGCGTCCCAAAGTGCTGGGATTATAGGCATGAGCCACCGCACCTGGCCTTATCTCATGTTTTGGCCATTCCAGCTGAAGACAGATCGTAGTTAGAGTAACAGCCTCTCTTAGGTCATCACTCATCTACCACTGGGTCCCCAGTTTTGGTAATCCTCCAAGGACATTGGGTTGCATTGGGTTATAAAGCAGGAGGCATGCTGTGGCAGCTCTGGGCCTGGCAGGTCTGGCGCCACAGTGCCCTCCTGCTTTGCCCCTCAGAAGCAGGCCTGGCCCTGGCCCTTCCCTGTGCCCCAAGGTCATTGTGTCAGAATTGGTGGGTTATGTACCCTTCAGAGATTAAAGGAAGAGTTAGGTCTCCAATCAGCACACCTGCTTTATTTTACCCAATGAGACAAGTGTAGTAATGGTAGAAGTTAAAATATTGGTCAGGGCATAGTGACCAAATATTTACTACTTCAGTTCTAAAAGTAATTAAGAATTTTGTTTCTCTTTTTCAAGACGAGGAAATTATAACAGCATTTGGCAAGATTATTGCCAGCTCCCAGGCTGTCCGTAAGACCTATCTACCCTCAGCCTAACCTTTGAGAACTATCTTATGTACAAATGTCTATTATTCTTGTCATAGGATGTTTCTATGAATGCATGCCCTTTGGTTCTGTGGTTCAGTAGCATCCGGCCAGTTGATTAAATACATAGAAACCCTTTAAAGAAGGAGAGGTGGTAAGAAGGGGGTCCCTTGTGTTTGGTGAAGAAAGAGAGGTAGTGAGAAGGGGGTCTCTTGGGTTTGGTGAAGAAGGAGAGGTGGTGAGAAGGGGGTCTCTTGGGTTTGGTGAAGAAGAAGAGGGGATGAGAAGGGGGTCCCTTGGGTTTGGTGCTGGAATTGGCCTTCAGCACTTTGCAAAGGCCAGGAACTCTGCCAGGGACTATACACTGTCTTTGTGGCAATATAAAATGGGGATGGGGAAGAAAGGAAAGTGAATTGATCTTTCTCAAACATCTCTTACTTGCCAAGGTGGCTACTAATTAATTATATCACATAATCTTGCAGGTGGGTAGCTGCCAGATGAACTGTGCCTGAGGGACGCAGAATCATCTGGACTTAGAACCCTGTTAGCAGATCTCCGGGAAGTGGCTCTTCTCTCGGTACACACAGTGTTAAGAGCCCCAGTGTGGAGTCAGGCGGCCTTTGTTCATTCCCCAGGGCCTCCCCTAACGGGCTCTGTCATCTGGTGCTGCTTCTCCATCTCTAAAGTAGGGGTAGTAATGCTAATGCCTGCCCCTTGGGCTTGTGAGCTTTGGAAGGGTCCACACAAGTACTTGGAACACTTCACTATACCTGGTGAGCATTTGTTAAATGTTACCCATTGATGTCATTATTTGTCCCTAGACTTTTTCCCTAGCTGCTAGAGTGGAAAGGAGAGAAATTGAGGGCATTTGTTCAGGCTGTGAAATGCAGAGATCATTGCAGAAACTCCAGGTGCTCTCTTCCAGTCTGACCTTTCTGGGTTAATTTCTCACTGGAGACCCAAGCCCTCACCTGAGCCATGTAAAGTTACCCTTGTCCTCCGTGACACCATTGTGTTCTGCCTCAGAGCCTCCATGTGTCTGTGTCCTGGGCTTGAGATGCCTCTCCTTGCTCAGCTGTCGAACTCCTGCTGAAATGTTCACATGGAGTTCAAGCGTTGCCTCCTGAGTAACCCCTCCTGGGTCCTTTCTCTGCCTCACCCTCCTGGGAGAGTTAATCCCTCCATCTTTTGTGCCATGACTCCCACACCTGGTGCTCGCCACATCTAGCTATTTGTCTACATGTCAGTTTCCTTATTAGATGCTAACTTCTTGAGGGTGGGGCCATGGCTTTGCCATTTTGGTAGCAACAGAGCATGGCTTGGCATTTATCAGATGTTTGAATGAGTTTGTGGGTCCCATAGGCAAGCTGGGTGACTGCCGGAGGGGCCTCTTTAGTTTCGTGCCATGACCTTCAAGGTGAAATGGAAAGTAATTCCAACAATGCTTGTGAGGATGGATGTGAAGCCTCAAGTCTGTGCCCCATGCAGACGCTGGCCCCTCAATAGAGTCCAGAATGGAGCAGGACAGAAGTCTCATGAATTCAAACCACCTTTGAGGCCACCACCCTTTGCCATCTTAGAAAAACAGCATCTAGAAATGATAGGAAACATTTGGTCAGACCATCTTGTTATCTCATTCTAAATCTTACATCAATTGTTCATTCTCCAAAGTCTTTTGAATTGTTTTCATTTTTGGCTTAACTATTGCAGATAAGTTCTTTAATTACATTTTTTTTTGCCTAGTCATTGTTTATGGACAATCTCTTGACTCCACCTTTTTTGGCAGTGTTAAGCGTTTGGAGTGAAAGATCCTGTTTAAAGCTCCAGCGTGCAGACTCTGGTCACACAGCATTGCTTTTGGGTGAAAAGGGTGTTTTGTTCTGGTTGTCATTTACTTTTTGCTTGGCTGTGCAGAGCCTCAGAAGGCATGACTTTGACCTGCTAAAGACTGTCGTATTGTAGTGTCATTCTGCATATGCTTTGACTGTTTAATAGGGACAACCTTGTAGTCAAGTGGAGCCCCGACGGAAGGTGGTGTGTGTGTGTCTTCTGAATCTTTTGTACTTGCTAAGGCCCAGAAAGGCAGGGTAAATGACAACATTTCTTGAGGTTTAGAGGTGTGTGGAATTTTCTCCCAAATTCTCAAAAGGGAAATTTATGAAGAAACTTTATTTTTAAGACATTTTTTATATTTAAAGACATTTTATTCAGAAATGTAGAAATGGTCATTTTATTTGCATGTTCAGGAAAAAAGGTGGGGGAGCTGAACTCTCAAAGTCAGAAAGCAGGGTTCCTGTCCCACCTCCCTCCTGAGCTATCAGTGTGGCACTGGACTTCATTCTCTGCGTCCCATATTCTCCATCTGACAATTTAGTTTGTTGGTTTTCTGAAGGTCCTTTGCAACTCTGAGCCTCTGGGATTTTTCACCTTCACTCCACCGCGTTGAGTCAAGATCTCTAGCTCAGTTGCCTGCTTTTGATGCCGGGCTCACAGAGGAGGTTGAGGATAGTGGACTGTGCAGAAAGCTGAGGGGAGTTAAGTATTAAGGCTGGATGGGTGGAGGGGGAGACGGGGTTGGAGAAGCCTCGGGCTGGGTCAGATCTTGGTGCCACGCTGGTGTTGGGGTGCCTGGTCTGCGCGCCGTGTGGTCCTACTAGCCTGCCCCACTCTGTGGTGATGGCTCCTTCAGCATGTTCTTCAAGCCTTTCCTTCTCAGCTTCTGTATCTTTATCTGTTCTGTTGATCCACATCCTAACTATTCTAAAGGGGCCGAGGTTATTTTTTAATAGCTCCCAGTTTTCCAGACTCTGCTGTGTTCAGGCAGCGATTCAGATGCCCCTTCATGTTCCTCTCTGTGCTCGTGACTGTGTATTTGTGCGTTTCAGGTGCTTCTGCATGTTCAAGTCATGTTTCTTGACTAAATGATTGCTATAGTAATTAGGATTGGGCTCAGGAGATCCCCTAATAACTGGCTTAAGCAGGATAGGAATTTATTTGCCCTCAAGAAGTGAGCTTTGCTGCCAGAGCTGTGCGATAGCTGCATCCCGCTCCCTTCTGGCCAGTCCTGGGACAGCCTTCATCCTGGTGCTCAGAGGCAGCGTCTCTACTCCAGGCAGCGGGATTAAGGAAGGGATGAAGAGAGGGCACAGGAGGTCTACCACTCCAGAGGGAAGACTTCTGGAAGCTTCTTCCTTTCCACGAGCCAGAGTTTAACCGCATGGGATACGCAGCTGCAGGGAGGCTGGGAAGTATCTCTAACATCTTTCTTTAGTGGCCATTCCCAGCTCAGAGTTTTAAGTATTAAGGAGGAAAGGAGAAACAGATGTTGGAGCAATGAGCAGTTCTCTCCCCCTCCCCCTCCCCCTCCCCCTCCCTTTCCCTTTCCCCCTTCCCCTTCCCCGCTTCCCCCCAGCTGATTTGTTCAGTGGCGGTACCTCCTGTGCTGCATAGGTGTTGAAGCTCTCTTTGAGAACTTCCAGAGGCATTTGATTTGGCTGCAGAAATTCACCACCATAGGTTTTTGAGGAGGGTACAAGAAATGGTCTAAAACGGTATTTGAGGGTGAGATCCCAGCCGCAATATATTCAAGGGACAAGAGTGGGTTAAGCATCGGATTGAGGAAGACCAGCTGGTGGCTGCAGTGAGAGGCCCACCGTTTCCTTTACAGGAACAGAGGGCTCTGCTGTTGACTGAGTCAGACTGTTAACCTTTGACTTTGAGGTTTTATAACTTGCTTTTCCAAGGCCACTAAAATGTAGCAATTTTAGGAGTTAAGGATAACACTAAACACAAATATTATTCTGTGTCAAGCTAAAGGCAGTCTCATTTGATCCAGCTGTTTGTGTTAAAGAGGAATATAGCTGGCAAAGATAATTCCAAAAGTATAGTTTCTACCCATTTTTACTTTCTGAGTAAAGTAAGCAACTATAAAATGGCCCTAGAAACAACAGGAATGAAGAATGGACCTGGTAATTGTTTTCACCTGGTGACTGGCTTCTGAATAAGTGACAGGTATAGACTGCATATTGAAACCTAGACTGACTGACTCTCCTAGCAGCGTTTTCTTTCTCCTTAAGATTACTGCCTTCACACTAAGTATTTATTAAAATCATCTGTATTGAGGAGCATCTACATTTATTTTATCTTGCCAGTTCTTATAGCTCCGTTATTAGTGTACACTCTTAAGTAGAAAATTAATTTTCTTACGGTTTTAAAAATCCTACATACTATGGAATCTCTAATAATACATTTGTTTTATTTAGCATTTCTCTTTGGCCTCATTCTAAAAAGAAGTGGAAACATCACTCGTGTATATTTTCTCATTCTTGGCCTCTCAACATACAAAGTCATCCCAAGGTCATGTCTTCATTGATTGTACTTATTTACAGCTGACTGGTGACATATTTGCACTATTGTGCCATTCTAAAGCATCCTCTGTTACTTTACTCTTCTTTGCATTTTAATTGGACTCCTTATTTTCATCTGGAAGCAGTCATGTGTGTGCCATCTCTCTGCTACTTATTACCAAGGTAGAGAGCATTTGGGAGCTGGAGAATGGCATGCAGCTGAAGGCGGCCTTCTAGGGACTGGCTGTGCCACGTGAACAATTGTGGGTGTGCCATCCATGGGGCATGCCAGCATTGCCAGAAGGTTTGCATGAGGTTCTTTTTTGTATCACCTTGGGTGGAAACCACTGAGCTCCCTGGTGTTTAGCTGGCTACGTGTCTTCTCAGTGAGGTTCTTACAACGTAAGTATGAAGGAAGCCGGTTGTCCCTGAGGGAGCTGTGAGTGAAGAGCTGGCCCTGAGAGCCTTGCCATCTCTCCTGCAGGAAGAATCCAGGAGCAGGTGAACCCCACCTGCACAGAGCGTCTTTCAGTTTAAAGTAAACCCTTACTGCTGGAGTATATTTAGAACGAGGCAGCGCGGGGCCGTGGCTAGGCCGGCTTCGGCTTTGCAGGTGATGAGCTGTATGTTGGCCATCAGCCTTAAGTGTGTGGGTTTTTCACAGCAGGTCACTCAGCAGTGTTCATCTGAAAATACTGGCTGGGCACTATGAAGGATGAAATGAAAAGCATTGTCCAAAGGACTGTAAATAGTGCTTAATTCATTATGGATATTTGGTGCCCAGTGAAGAATAATTTACCAAGTTTATGAAAACAGTATTTTCTTCCTTTTTAAACTCTTTTGTTTATTAGGAAACCAGAGCTGAACCTCTTAGATCATTGAATACCACAGAGGTGCAGGAAGCACCATTCATTGGGATAACTTGTGTTAGGCAGAGGGCTGACCTTACCCTCCAGTCGGTCACTGGGCACACAGGGGCTTCTTCCCTTGACTGTCCTCCTAGCTGAGACGACTTAGTCTTTCCTTGAAGTTACTGATGCCGTTCAGCTCACACTTCATTTTCTGCCATATTTGCATTCCTTTCATTTTTGTGTGTACGTATTTGGTGGACCCTTGACCTTGATGAATCCTCAGCTTTACAAGTACAGTTACGACTGTGTTTCTCACATTACAGAAAGTGTAACTGAAAAGGTTAAGACACCAGATTGTTTGTGATGGTAAAAACAAGGACTAAAGCCGTACAACTCTTTTTTTTTTTTTTTTTGAGATAGAGTCTCACTTTTGTCACCCAGGATGGAGTGCAGTGGTGCAGTCTCTGCTCACTGCAACCTCTGTCACCTGAATTCAAGCAGTTCTTCTGCCTCAGCCTTCCAAGTAGCTGAGATGACAGGCACCCGTCAGCATACCTAGCTAGGATTTTTATATTTTTAGTAGAGATGGAATTTCCCCATGTTGGCCAGGCTGGTCTGGAACTCCTGACCTCAGGTGATCCGCATACCTTGGCCTCCCGAAGTGCTGAGATTACAGGAGTGAGCCACTGCACCAGGATACCATAAAACTCTTAATTTATATTAAATTAATGTAAGTAAAAGAAACTCTGTTGTGCAGCCTTCTTTGCCTTGTCGTCATCTAGACAGGAACTCATTCACTTTACCTCCTTATGCCTCAGGATGGGCAAGATGGTGAAACAGGTCAGGCTTGATCCTGAAACCTGCCGCAGCGTCATGGGAGACCCGTTGGTCCTTGGCCGTCTTCGTCTTTTATGTCAGCCTCTCCTTGCATGAGTCAGTTGGCAGCAGCACATTCTGCCAGAGTAGTTCGGTTTGTGCCAAACTCTTGTTCTGGAGACGGTTTGCACACAAGGTGACTACAATTAATATTAATGTATTGTTGAACCTTGCTGGGAAAATACATCTTAAGTGTTCTTGCCACACACACACATACACAAAAGTAAGTACCTGAGGTGATGGACATGGTGCTTAGCTTGATCGAATCATTTCACAATGTATGTGTGTATCAAAGCATCACACTGTATACCTTACATATATACAGTTTTTATTTCTTAAGTATACCTTGATCAATCTGGGAACATTTTTACAAATTAAAAAAGATGAGGTGAGAATCATCAAACTGCACTGTGGGATGAGGGTTGGAGAGCCAGAGAGGTACCTGTGGCAGCCACAGGGCTCATTCATTCCTGCCCTCAGGGAAAGTCACTCAAGACCACACTTCAGTGATATTTCAGTTACTGCGAGTTTGGGACCCACTAGGTCATTTGTAGATAATCAGAACTATCAGGCTATCCCAGGAAGGCCAGAAGTCTCTTCTGTGCTATTTCTTTATTCCCAAAGGAACTGCATGCTTCTTCAAGATTGGATCACATTGATTTTTCGTGTACTTTTTCTGTCCCACACAATGCCTTGCACATAGTAGACAGTAAAATATTTTGATGAACTGAATCAGACAGCAGTTAAGTATGAAGTCACATGATTTGAATGGGAAGAACTGTTATAGCTCAGGAAAAGTGAGTGCTATGAACTGGAGGAGTTGGAATGAGAGGGAAAGTTCCCAACAGCTGCTGAACTGGTTATATGTAATAGTTATAAAACCAGTGTGTAATGAATGATCTTCATGTACTTATCCAACAAATACTTATGGATATTGAACTAAGAGTTAGAGAAACAGTGATGAACAAGACAGATCCGTGAATCTTAGAAACAAATTGATATGAAATGTAGCTGTCACTAGGTATGCTCCAGGGAGTAGCTCTAGGACCTCCCTAGATACCAAACCCCGAGGGTGCTCAAGTCCCTGATATAGAATGATGTTATTTGCATATAAGCTATGCACATCCTCCTGAGTATTTTAAATCTAGATGACTTAGAGTACCTAATGCAATGTAAATGTTAGATAAACAGTTATTATACTGTATTATTAGAAAGTATTGGCAAGAAGCCTGTTCCTATTCTGTACAGAAGCAGTTTTTTTCCTGGGTATTTTCCATCCATGGTTGGTGGAATCTGCAGATAAGGAACCCATGGATATGGAGGGCTGACAATAATTGTAGGTAGTGACAAGTACTGAAAGGAAAATAAAGCAGTAAAAGATAACGACATTAGTGTGGTGACACAGGCAGGCTGCTTTAATGAGTTATTTAGTTTAATGAATAAATGACAGTGTCTTGCTTTGTTGCTCAGGCTGGAGTGCAATTATGCAATTATAGCACGGCAGCCTTGAACTTCTTGCCTCAGGCAGTCCTCCCACACTGGTCTCCCGAAGTGTTGGGATTACAGGTGTGAGCCACCACACCCAGGCAGGCTACTTTAGATGGGAAAAGCAGGGGAGGGCTCTGAGCTGTTAACATTTGAGCAGCACCTAAGTGAGATGATGGGTGAAATCTGATAAAGGGCTGGGAGACCAGCATCCCAAGCAGAAGGCAGATGTCAGGCTCTGAGATGGGGACCGAGTGTGGCCAGCTTAAGGGCTGTATGGCCATGCCCATGAGCAAGGGTCTTGCAGGACATGGCAAAGACTGGATGTTTGTTAACAGCAGTGGGAACCTGTCACCATTAGAATATCACTGAAGGAGTCAGTTTCATGTCTGAAACCCCTACTTTACCTTTTACCTCTGTGCCGCCATTACTGCCACCCCCTAGACTACGCCAGCAGGATCCCTTTCCCAGGGTACTGTAATCGGCTTCTAAAAGTCTTCATGGCATGGCGATCTCAGGGAATTGATAGAGAACATGGGAGGCCAGCTAGGTGACAATTGCTGTTGTCCCTGAGCGGTAGCCAGGTGGCTTGATTCTCAATCTGTTTTGAAGGTTGCCAACTGGATTGGCTGATGGAGGAGATTAAGATGGAAAGGAATAAAGCTTCACTTCGGGGCTTTTGGCTGCAGCACTGGAGTGTGTGGTGGCAGCGTTTACCGCAAATGGAAAGGCTGGGAGTGTATTTTGGGGGAGAAAGTGTGAGACATGCAGTTCGGTCCTGTTACAATGGGATGTGCATTAACTATGGAGTGAAGGTGCTGAGTACCTACTGCACATGGAAGGGGCCTGAGCTCTTCCACTGCTTTCCTTGGCTGACAGATGATATTCTAAGTGGGGAGACTTGATAAGATCACCAGGAGAGGCAACACAGATGGAGGATGGGTGAGGGCCAGGGACTGAGCCCCAGGGTGCTCCTGTGTTCAGACATGTAGATGATCAGGAGACTGTGGTGGCTGAGAAGGTTGGAAGAACATTAGCAGAGCCTGTTCTTCTGGAAGTCAAGTAAAGATACCAGTTCAAGGAGAAGAGAACCACTCTGCAAAATTCTGCTGCAAACTTTTATGTGTGAGCCATGTAAAGCCATGGAGTGATAGGAGCTGGGAGCCGACATTACTGTTTACAGTGCAGGGATGGACTGTGTTTTCCCGAAAGTCCCTTATTATTGGGTAGGGGTGTGGCAGTTAATGTCTCCTGAATTTAGACTGTGCAGACCTTTAACCTTTTAAAGCATATTTCCTGTTTATTTTCCCATAGCTAACCTTTAAATTATAGATGCAAAAAGTGAAAGCCATTTCCATTGTATTTGTATTCCCTGGGTCATACCTGGGGATTTTCATATGCTGTTGAGAACAAAGTATAGCTGAGTAACTTACAAAGTAGAGATTTCACAAAAGTATGTGGGAGGCATTCGGAGCCACAAGATATGTGAGCACGACGAGCAAGTTTCAGTAACCCGTTTAGCCCTAAACCTGGTCTCTCTCCCTGACACCTGTTCTCAGCATTTGGCTCCATCTTCCATTCAGTCATACAAACCAAACATTGGCTCCAGTGGTGCTTCCTGTCTCCCCCACCATCCTCACTGTCCGGAAGCCCTCTTGTGCACTCTGCCTCACGCTGTGCACACCCTTGCACCCGCAGCTGCCCCCACCCTACCCTCTGCAATGGCTGTGGAAAACAACTTTCCCTCTCTTGCCCTTTTGTCTGTGTCTACTCTGAAGCCTGGGTTCTATTTTATAATTAAATCTGATTGTGTTACCTCCCCCACTTAGATCCTTACCATGGCCTCTCACTGCTCAGAGGACAAAGACCAGAATCCTTGGAGAGGCCCAGAAGCAGTGCAGGGCCTGGCCCCATCACACCCCTGCCTGGCTGTCTCCTTCCCTGGGGCCCTGTTGGGCCTTCTCTCCCAGGTCCTGAACTCGCAGTGCCCTGCTCCTGCAATGCCTTCCCCATGCACCCCTTGGCCCTTGTTGACTGCAGCTCCTGGCTTGTGGGACAGCTCAGCAGGGCCCATCCCGACCCATTTGTACAGGTGACATTCCTCTGTCATATTCTTCATGGCACCACACTCTCTCATTTCAGGACATTTACTTTCCCTTGCTGTTGCATAGTCATAGTTATTCATGTTTCATCTCTCTTAGGCTGTGAACTCCCCGAGGGCGGGAGCCGTGGCTATCTTGGCTCCAACTGTGGCTGCCACATGGAGACCTTCATGTGTGTTTGTAGAGTGAATAGAGTGAATTAACTTGAGTGCAGAATAACAGAAGACTGTTGGGGGCAGCTCACGTGGAAGCGGCTTTGCATTTCCATCCCCATCCCCACTTCTGGGTCCCCCTTCCCCTCCACACAACATCCTCTCCCCACCTTTCTCGCTCTCTCTGGGCTCTGCAGCTGGTCACTGCTGCCACAGTGTCTCAGAGTGGAGGCTTAGCAAGGAGTGCGTTATGGAGGACAGATTTCTGCCACAGACTTCACCAAAGTGGAACCATAGCTTCCATTTGGCTCAGGCTCTTTGGGAGGATTTGGCGTCTTTGGTTACCTCTAATCTTACCTATGTGTAACCACACATTTTGGTCTTTTTCTTAAATCTTTTAGATAATTATCAGATAATTTTACTTACCTGTTATTCTACCACTTTCTACCTTGCCTTTTCTTCAGGCCACCCCCAAGTGCTATAACCTGCCTAAAGGTTAGGACATAAACCGCTTCCACATGTTGTTCTGTGGGCATAACCCAGATGGCACAAACACCAGCATTCCCAGTTTTCCTTTGTCACTTCAGAATGCTGACAGGCAAAGAAGAGCGTTTTCCTTAGTCTGAAAAAGTGATGTGTGCTTATTAAAACTGCTGCATGTATTTGCTAACAGGAGTAAGATTGACAAGTTTTAAAATATGATTTAGATTCAGTTTACTTGGCTAAGTGTCTCTCTCTCTCCATAATACACATATTTCAAGGAAAATATTGGATATTACAAAAGGCCACCCTTATCTTTTACTGTCCTATCAAGATGAGTTGTTTTTTCCAAAATATCAATCTTTTTAGGCTATAATTTTCCTACTGGTTATTAAGACAGACCTTTAGGATAGAGTGAAAACATTTTAATGTCAGTTTATTCTAATCTATGGTTTTTTTCTTAGTTTTTTTTAAAATCTACTTTAAAATTTTACATCAGTTGTCAGTGAAACCAATATAATCCAAGATATTTCTCTTTCTCTCTTTTTTTCATTAGAAAATTGCCCCCCAAAAGGTAAAAACCAGAGGTAGACAGGTAGATTCATACATACCTATTCCTCATTGCTATTCTTGCTCAGAAATGGAGGTGAGGAGTTGCCCTTGTACTTGTGTTTTAGATTAAGACTGTCAAATTACCCTGTGAAATCAAATGTTTGTTTTCTCAATTTTAGCACTTTAAAGATCAGAATTCTGTATCTAAAAACTTTTCTAAGTCTGTGATGCTGTTTTTTTTTTTTTTTTCTTTTTGGAGATGGAGTCTTGTTCTGTCATGTCCAGGCTGGAGTGCAGTGGCACAATCACAGTTCACTGCAATCTCCACCTCCCAAGTTCAAGTGATTCTCCTGCCTCAGCCTCCCGAGTAGCTGGGACTACAGGCATGTGCCACCACACCTGGCTAGTTTTCTGTATCTTTAGTAGAGACAGGGTTTCACCATGTCAGCCAGGATGGTCTCCATCTCCTGACCTTGTGATCCGCCTGCCTCAGCCTCCCAGAGTGCTGGGATTACAGGCGTGAGCCACTGTGCCCTGCCGTCTGTGATTCTTTATAAAGGGCCAAATCTATATTTTTAACCTCACTTGAAGTCATCCTTTGAACATCGGCTGTCCCTGGAAAATAATTGACTCTGGGAGATTTGTCTCCACTGACATACCCTCGACAGGAATCAAACGTTCCGGCAGCGCCTGAGTGAAGCCGTCCCCATGCAAGTAACAGCAGCCTGTGAGTTTACACAGTTGTGGATGCTGCCTGAATTGTTTTCTATCTCCCCTGTGGCTTCTCTGCTACTCAGTAGGAGAGTGGAAGTGCCCAACCTTACACAGACTTTTCCGAATCAACAAAACCATGCTTTGATTGCTGCAGCCTTGGACATGAATCCAGAAGCATCAGGTTGGCTTTGAGTTAGCCATTCTGTTGCCTGCACATACAGTATGCATTCCGTGCCTGTTTAAGGTGGACTTTTATCTACATGGCCCCATAGAAGACAGTCAGTAACTTGGGGAATGCCTACACAAGGTAACGTTGGGTAGCTGCATCAAAGCCACATCGAGGAAGAATACTTAGCGACTGACATGGTTTGGATGTGTTCCCTCCAAATGTCATGTTGAAATGGCCTCCAGGGTTGGAGGTGGGGCTAGGAGGTGTTTGGATCCTTGAGGGGGATCCCTTATGAATGGCTTTGTGCCATCCTGGCAGTAGAGAGTGACTTCTCACTGTTAGTTCATACAGAGCTGGTCGTTTGGAAGAGCCTGGGACCACCTCCTCTCTCGGCATGAGATGCGCAGACTTCCCCGTGCCTTCCCCTATGCATAAAAGCTTCCCGAGGCCTCACCAGAGGCTGAGCAGATGATGGTGCCATGCTTGTACAGGCCGCAGAACTGGGAGCCAAATTAATCTCTTTTTCCTTTGTAAATGATCCAGTCTCAGGTATTTCTTCATAGCAGTGCAGTACAAAACAGACTACAGTAGTGACACTGGAAAGTATATAATAAAAATGCTGGGTGATATTTATTGAGCATAAATTATGTGCCAGACACATATGTTAACATATTTCATCCTCAAAAACTGCATAAGTATTTCCCAAGTTCACAGAGTGAGTGGTAACCACTAGGCAACCCTGCCTCTGTACCATGTATTATCTCCTTTTTTATTTACTAAACAATGCAGAAGATAATGCTCACAGTTTCTAGTAAACATTATTCATACCTGTGTGTGTGTGTGTGTGTGTGTGTTTGTGTCTAGCACTCTCTGGAGGCAAGATGATAGGTGATTTTAATTTTTTTCATCATATCCCAATCTTTCTGCAACACAGATGGATAAATGTTACAAAAAGAACAAGAAGAATAGATTTCCTTAGCACTAGGCATGTTTACACAAAGTAGGAAGAGAAACACGTTTCAAAACAGAATCATGATCAACCTTCCTACAGTGTTATATGCCCTTATGTCTTCCATTACTGGGAGAAATTAAGGACTGACCATAGTCGACTCTGCAAGGGAGACCAGTTTTTGTCCAGTTGTTGGACACTTGCAGGTGACTTGCTCAAGGTCGGAATGAATGTAAGATAGCATTCAAGCTCAGTTAAAGAAGGTTTTTTTCCTAGAAAAGTACGCATTTAGGATGATTTGCCCAAGCTCCACTTTCTTTTTTTATTAGTCTGCTTCCCTTGCCTGAGAATCTGCAGACCTCCCTACCTCTATCCTGTGATCAAGCCCCACTTGTCAATAATCTTGGAGAAAAAATTTCCCTCCCTGTGTCATGACCACCCGTGTTTCACTAATGAATGCAACTGAAAGCGCTAAAACTCTTTTATTCCACAAAAGACTTCCCAGCACTCCCCAGTGTGGAGTCCCTGCCTCTGTGCCTCCACTGTGGCCTGGTGGCAGTGTCTTCAGCAAGTTAATTGCTTTGCTTTTCTTTTTTTCCTAGTGGGATGTGAGTTCTGCAAAGGCAGGGATTTCTCTGTCTGGCAGGCTGCCTGTATGTTGCCGGCACACAGGGCGCTTTCCAAAGGGAAGTGACACACCACGACGTGCCTCTTGTGACTCATCATCTCAGGCATGCCAGCTCTTGAGGCCACACTTAGACTGAAGAAATCAGAGGAATCAGTCACAGGTGCAGGAGTCAAGAAAAAACAGATTGGGTACCAATTAAGAGCAATTTTGAGAGCCTTATGGAAGTACAAAACAGACATTACCAAAGGATGAAAGACACCAGCCTCAAGCTTTTACTCAGCTGTATGAATGACATGGGGAAGCAACTGCTGCTGTTAGTGAAAGCTTCTTTTTTTTTTTTTTTTTGAGACAGAGTCTCCTTTTGTCGCCCAGCCTGCTGGAGTGCTGTGTCACAATCTCGGCTCACTGCAACCTCCACCTCCTGGATTCAAGTGATTCTCAAGACTCAGCCTCCTGAATAGCTGGGACTACAGGCGTGTGCCACCACACCTGGCTAATTTTTCTATTTTTTGGTAGAGACAGGGTTTCACTGTGTTGGCCAGGTTGGTCTCAAACTCCTGAACTGAAGTGATCTGCCTTCCTCAGCCTCTCAAAGTGCTGAGGCATGAGCCACAATACCTGGCCAGGGAAGGTTATTTTTAACATTTTTATACTTTTGTCTTTTTGAGGGTCTCCCTCTGTTACCTAGGCTGGAGTACAGTGGCGCAGTCACTGCTCACAGAAGCCTCAGTCTCTTGAGCTTACACCACCCTCCCACCTCAGCATCTCATGTAGCTGGGACTGGCTAAATTTTTGAAATTGTATTTTGTAGTTATGGGGTCTCACAGTGTTGCCCAGGTTGGTCTTGAACTTGGCCTCAAGCAATTCTACTCCCTAGGCCTATTGTACTTGCACGATGGAAATTGAATACAAAGGCAGGTGTTGTTTTAATTCACATTTATGGACAAGTTACAGTCTCCCGTTGTCATCTGTGTCTTCTGAGGAGTAGCCTGTTTGATTAAATAAATTCTGGCTATTTGACTTTAATTCATTTGCCTGAAAAGAAGCATGTTTTCTTTGTACGTCTCCTTTGAACAGCATCCTGGTGGGGAGGAAGTCCTAAGGGAACAGGCCGGAGGTGACGCTACTGAGAACTTTGAGGATGTCGGGCACTCTACAGATGCCAGGGAATTATCCAAAACATATATCATTGGGGAGCTCCATCCAGTAAGTACATTTTGGGGGGGCCTTTCTTATTTGTCTTTAAGGCTATCAGATGACCCTACCCAAATCTGTAAGCTTGCATGTACACACATTTAAAAAGGAGTAAGGGAAAAAAAACTCCTGATTTTTAGGACACCGTTTTTGTCATAGATAAATTGACCAAAAATGTCTTTGCATTTCACTGCTCACTGTTTATTGTTTGTTTGTTTTTTGAGATGAGTCTGGCTCTGTCACCCAGGCTGGAATGCAGTGGCATGATCATGGCTCACTGCAGCCTCGACTTACTGGGTTCAAGTGATCCTCCCGCCTCAGCCTTTTGGTGGCTGGGACTACAGGTGCACACCAGCACACCTGAAAATTTTCGTATTTTTTTAGAGACCGAGTTTCACCGTGTTGCCTAGGCTGGTCTCAAATTGGGCTCAAGCCATCCACCTGCCTCTGTCTCCCAAGTGCTGGAGTTACAGGTGTGAGCCCCATGCGCAGCCTGGTTGCATTGTTTGCTGGCACTTCGTTTCAGTGGGCATCCCCACCCCAAGGCCATGCACTGGGGAGTACTTCTCGGTCCTAGAAATTCCATGCGGCAGCACTTGTGAAAAGGTGGGAGAAGCAACCCAGCATTGTTCTCTTTCCTTTTCTGACCAAAATATTTTTATTAAGAACCCACTTCTACTTTCATTAGACCAAGGATATTTTAGTTCCAAAAAATGAGTTAAAAAATATAGAAACTGGGCTCTCTGAAATGAATAAGCTCTGTGTTCTGTAGAACTAGCACTCTGTATTCTGCTCACTTTGCCCCAGACGTTTGGCAGTGTCAGCTCTGGACCAGTCCATTGGCCAACTTTTGGAAAACTGGCCATGGCCTAATTTGGCTTTTCTTTCCTTTTCATCTTTTTTTTTTTTTTTTTTTTTTTTTTTTTTGAGACAGTCTCTCATGCTGTCACCCTGGCTGGAGTGCAATGGTGTGATCTCGGCTCACTGTAACCTCCACCTCCCGGGTTCAACCAATTCTCTTGCCTCAGCCTCAGCCTCCCAGGTAGCTGGGATTACAGGCACCCACCTCCATGCCTGGCCATTTTTATTGTATTTTTAGTAGAGATGGGGTTTCACCATGTTGGCCAGGTTGGTCTTTCTGACCTCACATGATCCATCCACCTCGGCCTCCCAAAGTGCTGGGATTACAGGTGTGAATCGCCATGCCTGACCCTACTTTGGCTTTTCTGTAAACACTGGGCTGTGTTAGGATTTTAGACCCTTCTGTGGAAGTCACAGAATGACCACGTTAAATATCATTAGTCTGTCAACCTGAATTACCAGGAAAATAGCTGAAAACTTGGAAAGAAGTCTCTGAGTGCTCTGAGTATCTCGAGTGGGTCCCAGGGCCGCTCACTCAGCCGCCTTCCCCATCTCTGGGAGCACCTGGCTCCATCCTGCCCTCCCACTTGTGAGCCTGGTGAGCAGCCCACCAGAAGGGGACAGAGGCCTGCTGGGAGCCGGCTCTGCTCTCATAAGAAAAAAACATAGAGGCAAATAGCCTCATTCCAAGTGAGCAAACTGAGAAACTCTTAGAAAATATAGGAGAAGTCTTATTATATACCGCAGATGCTTCCTGTAATGACTGAATGAAGGAAAGGTTCCATTAGGCTCTTTGTAGAAGGCTTGACATTAGGAGACACGTTTGAGAACAACTTCCAGTGAGCGGGGAGGTCTGTCTGCTTTTGTTTGATGGTAGGAGATACATGCGTTGAGGGAGTAGGCTTCGTTTATCTGGCAAGTCTATGTGCCCCTGTATTTTCATCCCATACTTCACAGCGGTGAAGTTGCTTCGGGGCTGTCAGGGAGGCCTGCCTTTACACGCGCCTGATCCCGACCTGTTCTTTCCAGCTGTAGGGTAGGTTTCAGGCCCCGGCTAAGGCATTTCTGCTTCACCTACCCCCTGGACTTCCCCCTGGCCAGCCTTTAAACACACTGTATTTTTGACAGCTTCAGCCTGAAGTTTAAATAGTTTATGCCTCTAAAACTGGGAGATTGCAGGAGTTAACTGAAGATATCACACACAAGATATACTGCACAATCTCAAATGGAATTTGAGAGGACAGACGGGAAGAATCAGTCTTCAGCTGCTCCCTGAATTGTGTATTGCAATCTGAGTCTAATAAATGTATGTGCACATCAGCACGTACAGAGGACCGGCATGGCTGCTGTTCTAAACTTTGGGACTCAGATGGAAAACATCTCTTGGCACTTAATCTGCTACTAATTTTTGCTGTGAAATCAGATGGATCAAACTTTGTGTCTAATAGCTGAATGTTGAAACTGAAATGCTAATTGCTGAATTCTTTTTTTTTTTTTTATCTCACAGTGAGCATTTTGGAAGTAGTGCTTTTGTAGATTTTCCATAATGTGCCTTACTTTTTCATTGCAGGATGACAGACCAAAGTTAAACAAGCCCTCGGTAAGTGCGACCGTTTCTGATGTCTCTGGGTGTTTTCATTGTATTTAATTCTTGTCAAACTGAAGGCAGAGGTCTTTTATTTACCTGACTGAGGCCAGCACAGGTCTTTCTAGGTAAATGAATATGTAACCTACTGGCTCAGCAAATATTTTTTATTTATGGAAACCTGTCAGTATGATTTGTTAGGATGGCTTGTGTGTAATTTTTTAAGGCTATCAATATTTAAACTACTTTTTTCATCATAATTATCAATATACCCTTTGAAGAGCTACTTTTCATAGTAGCTCTGTGCTTCTGATCTAAAAGATTTGACATAAGCCTTATTTTCAGAGGACATAAAATCTGAATGGATAGCGGTTTTACTACTTACATCTTTAAGGATGCCTCTTATGTTTTCTTCATCTTGAAGTCTCTTGGGCATAGTAGGTGTTCAATAAATACTTGTCAGATGAATTTAATGAAATTAAATAGTATTATTTTACTTATTTTTCCTTGGGAAAGGAAAATAACTGTGGTAATATACAGGTTCCATGTTCTGATTCACTAGCCTTTCTCTCTGAACTGACCGTCTCACTTATATTTGAAGATAAATGTAGGATGAGAACCAGTGTGCACATCCTAAGTTCCTGAAAAGTACAGGTCAGCAAAATCGTTTCTAGCATCTAATTAAAGCACTGTGGGGGAAAGTTTTGCTTAAAACAAATAATAAAAAAGAAGGTATGATTTTTAATTTTGGTATAAACTCTTGGTTTCATTAGAGAAAGTGCCACAGCAAACCTCACTGAGCTTGTGTCGAGAACTGGTAAGCTGATTTTTTGAGCTGTTGCTGCCCAGCAGTGTCTTTAATCTGCAGTAGGATCGAAGCCGTTAATCCAATAGTATGAGCATAAAGGCCACAGTTGCCTCAACAACCCTGCTGGTACAGCAAAAGTCTTATGTAATACTGCTTTAGTGCAAAGCAATTTCATTTATATTCTCTCCTTATTCAAGACAGGCTTAAGTTCAATGTTAATGATATGAGTACTTCCAGAAGATAAAAAATGGACTTCAGAATTTGAACGGCCTCTGTGACAATTGCTTGGAATCCTTGCTGGGAGCTCATTTGACTTTAGCACCTTTTTGAGGCTACTTTTTGGACAGCCGAATTCTGTGATGCGTCCAGTTTTTCCTTTTTCTCTGAAGTCTCTTAAGGGAAGAGTGTGTATATATATATATACTTTTATCATGTGTTTAGTATGTTAATCATTTTGGTGTATGTTATTTAGCTATAGTAAAACAAAGGTTTAAGATTCATTCGATGAACTTCGACGACCGCAGGACCAGCAGTTTCCCTAAACCGTAAAGACTACAAGCAGGAAACACTTTTAGGTGTAGATTATAAACATGTCTCCTGCCACCACTGCTTTCTGTTTGAAGGACAGAGCCTTTCCTTTTTTATTTTCTTTTAGAACACGTGTATTACAACCTGTACTCTGTTCGATTCATTGCCCATTACTATTTGTTATGCTTATTTTTCTATTTTAAAGTGGCAGTTACTTTGATACTGAGAGTATTTTGGGAACAGAGGAAGTTTACACACTAAATCCCAGGACTTTAGCTTTTAGTATCAAAGAAAGCTTTTCTGACATTATGATAGAGTGACAGCTCTCTGTGTTAAGACCTGGCTTCCTTCATTGCAGCATTAGCAGTCGATATTTGATCAGCTTGTTACCACCGGTAGAGGGTCTCACTGAAGTTTGAGAATCACACTCACTTTTAAAAGTAGATGTCTTTTTTTGTTTGTTGGTTGATTTTTTTGAGACAGAATTTCTCTCTTGTCGTCCAGGCTGGAGTGTAATGGCGTGATCTCGGTTCACTGCAACTTCTGCCTTCTGGGTTCAAGCGATTCTCCTGCCTTAGTCTCCTGAGTAGCTGGGATTACAGGCACCTGCCACCATGCCCAGCTAATTTTTGTATTTTTAGTAGATAGGGGGTTTCACCTTGTTGGCCACGCGGGTCTCAAACTCCTGACCTCAGGTGATCTGCCCGCCTCAGCCTCCTAAATTGCTGGGATTACAGATATGAGCCGCATAAGCCATGGTGCCCAGTCTAAAGTAGATGTTTTTACTCTCTTCAGAGATTTTACAGATTAATCAACTTTTGAGTATTTTTTTAATCAACTCTTCTTTATTGTAACTTTGCTTCAATGGGAGCTGAATCAGAAGAATGTGAGACAAGAACTTGCTGGCTTTTTTTTGAGAGGCCATAAGCAGATGAAATGAAAGGAAATACATGAGCACTCTTTTGGCTTGATCTTTTTGTGCTTTCAGTTGAGCAGAAGAAAAGAGTACCCTTTGGTGTTTCTTTTGTCATGTGTCTGTATAACCATCTACCGATCTCCAGATTGAAAACCATACACTGTGTTCTGAATATTTGAAATGTGGCCTGCTTGAAATACCTAGTTGAATAGTGAAATAAAATGCAGTAAAGATTATTAGCTTGAACCTACCCTAATGAAAGCATAGTGTTAAGTTGCCAAATTACTTGTAGACATACAGATTATGCATTTGAATTGAACATAAATCTTTCTATCACATTTGATTACATAGAGAAGATTAGTAGGAGCAATAACCCTTCTTGGTTATAGTTTTCAAAACATTCTTATAGAAAGTATTCAGTCCTCACAGTATCTCTGTGTTAGACCTGCCAAGGGAGGTGAGTCCATTGCAACTGGGATATTAGGCACCCGGCTCACAGTTCCTGCTCCAGAACCATCCAGCACCCGTCTCAGGCTGGTCAGCTACAGTCTCTTCAGCTTCTTCTCTCAGTCGTGGGCTTGCCACATTGAGCATCACTCTGTCAGTACTTTAAGGGAAAAAGGCTTCCAACTAAGCTATGTTAGATGAACTTACAAATGAGATGATTCTGATTTACAAAGGCTTGTTGGGCTTTGCATGCTTTTCATAATTTATGGAGCTTATAATTTACACCAATTCACATGACTTTTATAAGTCATTATGCATGAAATACTTATTTTTATTTTTTATTTTTTTGAGACGGGGTCTCACTCTTGCCCAGGCTGGAGTGCAGTGGCATGGACCCCGACTCACTGCAACATCCACCCTCCGGGGTCAAGCAGTCCTCCCACCTCAGCCTCCCGAGTAGCTGGACCGTAGACACACACCACTGTGCCCAGCTAATTTTTGTATTGTTTTGTAGAGACAGGTTTCGCCATGTTGCCCAGACTGGTCTCAAACTGTTGGACTCAAGCATTCCACCAGTCTCAGCCTCTCAAAGTGCTGGGATTACAGGCATGAGCAGCCATGCCTGGCCTTTGACACACTGATTTAATTGTTAACCTCTTTTTACTGAACTTGAACCCTCAAAGTCATCGAGTAAACAGGTGGCAGAGCCGATCATAAAAACTGGTTCTTCCCTCCTTCACTGCATTGATACTTTGATGGTCACATGCGTAAGCGAGGCCCTCAGCACTGACCACTAAAGACCAATTACTGTTTCATCAAAGTGCAAAGTGGTAATTCAGATTTCCTTTAACTGTCAAGCATCCTGGGCTACAGAGCCAAGAAGATCTCAGCAATCAAAAGGTGATAGAATTATTTCAGGTTCTGCTCTTTAGAGTTCATGGCTGTTGCTGGTGGCGCTGATGTGAGGGCGGTGTTTTAACCTTAGCACTCACCCATGGTAACCACGAAGGCGGCAGGAGGGCAGGCGGGAGGTTCCAGAGTTACCAGCATGTGGGTGAAATGCCTGCGCTCAGGCTCAGGTTAACAGCGCGGTGGGTGCTTGTTTGCCTTCCTTCCTGTTTCAAGCTTCACTTTCTAGTTTGACAATCATATGTTACCTTCAATGATTCTTTTGTTTCAGAACTGATCGTGTCCTCTAATAGCTATTTTTGTATATTCTGATTATTTCTAGTAATCTTTGCTAATTTTATTCATATATGCAAAATTTGGAAAATCATCTTGCTATAGTTATGAATACTTTTTATAGATGCTGAGATTTTAAAATTGCTGGAATAGACGATAAATTTACAAGTTTAGTTTTAAACGACTTGCCTTTTTTCTCCTACCGTGTCAGGAACCTTAAAGGCCATGTTTCAAGGTTGGTGGGTCTCATGACTGCTTTGCTGGCTTTTCCCTGACAGGTGTCTGTCGGGAGTTTCTCTAATGTGCTTTGCAGAGTGGTGCTTTGCCTCACTGCAGGCCGCTGATGGTTTTGCTAATGCTTTTTAATCTGTGCTTTGGGAAACTGCAGATCTGAAGCTGCAACTTCTGTTTGAGGCACTAATACTTTTGCTGGTGTGGAACATCAAAATAATGCTTCTTAACACATTTTCAAGTCCAGAAAAGTTTTTATTTCACCAGACCTTAGCTTTTCAGCTGTTTGGAGAAGTGCGTGTTTTTCCAGAGTGTCGTCAGTTCACTTCAGTGCTACTCAAAAGACAAGCTGCTCCCAGAAAGCCCTGGAGAATAAAAACAGGGCTTCCTTATTTGGGGATTTGCTGTTAGGGTGGCAGCGACCAGTGACTGGTGACAAGTGTGACACTGGGCACAGCAGTCCTGTGAGGCAGATCTGATGTCTTGCTGGTATTATCTGGTCAGAATTAAAGCAGCCCAGGGAAAGCTGGCCTAGAATATAAAACTTCAAATGGCTGTTCTTACATTTTCTTTTTGGTTGACATGTATTTAATGGAATTTAGGTATACCTTTTCACATCAGTCAGATTTGGATGAAATAACTCATTTTTTTTAAATTGAACATTGTGTCCATGCTTTTGAAGAATTAAACTGCTTTTCCTAAAGGTGATGTGGGATTATGTGTAATGGACATGAGTACCTGTTCTCAGCTTTGCATTAAAGCATTTAGATGTCTATTGTGTGTAAGATATTTTATGTAGCGTATTAATTTTGAGTGTTTTTAAATTATTGAGGTTATGTCCTTAAGTAAATATAGATCATGTTTAAAATGTTTTATTTGGGAAAAAAACAAAGTTAGGCATTTTAGTGAAAAGAAGTTTATGATGGAATTTTCCCTTCAACATCTTCTGAAGAATGCATTGCGTACGATATTGTGCTCTTACTTTCAAACAGGTTTGCAGTCAGTGGAGTACGTTCAGTATTCCCTTGAACTTTACTTTTCCCTCTTGTGTTTCAGGAAACTCTTATCACTACTGTTGATTCTAGTTCCAGGTATGTGGTTGCTTTCTTTTAAAGCAGTGGTGGACGGAAATGCTCATGCGTCCAGGTTGGACACGGTGCTTCCCGCACCTGCTGGGTCCCTGGGCCTGACACTGTGCTGTCTCAGCGACTTTCCTCTGAAGGCCAGAGTGTTCAGAGCACTCATCCCCAAACTTTCAGGCAGCCGACTGTCAACACCATCCACATCCACAGCCGTGTGATCTCGCCCGAGGGCTGCATCCACCCCAAGGAACATACAGAACAATGGCATTTCCTTCCTCGCCACCCCCAACCTGGGCAGCAGCAGGCGGCCAGTCCCACAGCTGCTTTCTGGCTTATCCGGGCAGAATTCTACTTCCTTCCTTTCAATGCATGTCTGTTTCTTAAACACTAATGAGTACATTTCCCTTCGCTTGGCTTGGTTTTCCTTGGTCGTTGTTATTAGTTAGCTGTAAAGTTGCAGCTGGTAATCTATGTGTAGCAAGACTTGATTGTTCTAGGGACCAGATTTGGTTTTTACAGCCCAAGGGCATATTGACATTTTTGGCAGCTTTACCATACTGACTTCTGTCATAGTCACTTTTTTGGACCCAAGCTCAAAAGCAAACATATGTATTTCATCCTGCCAAACTGAACGGCCTCAGTCTGTTGGTGTTCTGGAGCATTCCCTGTCTGCAAGCAGTAGGCAGTATTTCACTTAACTCTTCATTAACAAGCCAGTTTCTTTCTAAAGTGAAATTGAAAACCCCACTAAATCCCACTAAGACGAAAGTTACACTTGTAATCCTTACAAAAGGATTATACTTATAATTCATGTGAAACACATATGTATACCTATTTATATTCTAAAGCCTACACATTAATTTCTGTTTCATAAGAAATTCAAATCTAAATTGAAGATCGAAATTTAAAGATTCAAATAGAAATTATAGCTCATCCCTCCTTTCATTCGTAATCTATAATTTATAGATCAAACTTCTATGCATCAGGACTGTAAATTAGGCATTTTGTGTGTGTGAATTTAGACCTGTGGACCACACACAAAAAACAGTTTGGTCATTCTGTTTCTTCACCTTTAAATCCACTTCAGCACAGGTTGTAACGGTTAGAGTTTTCCAAAACTAAGCTTAAAGCTGTGGTGTTCATGGCAGCCTTAACAATCACAGGGTCCATATTCTTCAACTTTACAGCTGGTGGGACATTAGTTTTTTTGTTTGTTTATTTTTGTTGGTTTGTTTTTGACAGAGTCTCACTCTGTCGCCCAGCCTGGAATGCAGCGGCACAGTCTTGACTCATTGCAACCTCTGCCTCCCCGGTTCAAGTGATTCTCCTGCCCCAGCCTCCCAAACAGCTGGGATTACAATTAGCTCCTGCCACCATGCCCAGCTAATTTTTGTATTTTTTTGGTAGAGAGAGGGTTTCATTTTGGCCAGGCTGGTCTTGAACTCCTGACCTCAAGTAATCCATCCACCTTGGCCTCCCAAGTGCTGGGATTACAGGCCTGAGCCACCACACCCAGCCCGATGGGGTGTGAGTTTTCTCATAAAGCCAGCAGGGCAGTGATTGCTGCTATTCCAGGGCATCCATTGCACTCACGTCACTTTTAGCAAATCCCGGTTGTCTTTTCAGCGAAATTGGTTACAGAGTTAAGAAAAGCATGCCCTGGTAATTATCTATTAAAAGGAGCAAAGATTTCAAGTTCCCACAGTGAATGTTATGCCAACCTCCTAGCTTTTTGTCTTTCTAGTTGGTGGACCAACTGGGTGATCCCTGGCATCTCAGCAGTGGCCGTCGCCTTGATGTATCGCCTGTACATGGCGGAAGACTGAACACCTCCTCAGAAGCCAGTGCACGACAAGTCTGCTTTGGACACAGGAGGAAAGAAGCCAATGCTAACTACTTCACTGACAGAAACCTTCACTTGAAAAGATTAATTTTAATGTATCTCTTTTTCTTTCTTCCAACATTAGAAACAAAACAGAAAGAACTGTCCTTTCCACTCTCAAATTTTTAATTTTTTGAGTGTGCCTTTTTATTCATCTACTTTGATGTTTCTTTACTATGTAATTTACTTATTATAAGTATGATCTTTTAAAAATATATCTGGCTTTTAAAGTATGCACTGTTTGCCTGTCTGGTGTATGATTATCTTTAATGTTTAGAATCTCTGATTATTTAGAGGAGTCCTTCAGTGAGTAAATCATTCAGATCCAGGGAGGCTGTGTGATTGGAGGTGGGGAAATAGGTTTGAGTGTCTCCTTCTAAGTATTGTGTACTTTCAATATAGTTTATTTTTTCAAGGAAATTATGAAAGACCAGAAATTCTAGCTTAAGGATTTCCAATATTGTTCTACTTGAAATAGATAATAAAAAGAGAAAGTAGTGACCGGGCGTGGTGGTTTACACCTGGAATCCCAGCACTTTGGGAGGCTGAGGTGGGTGGATCACTTGAGGTCAGGAGTTCAAGACCAGCCTGACAAACACAGTGAAACCCCTGTCTCTACTAAAAATACACAATTGGCCAGGCATAGTGGCACATGCCTGATATCCGAGCTACTTGGGAAGCTGAGTTAAGAGAATTGCTTGAACCTGGGAGGCAGAGGTTGCAATGAGCCGAGATCACGCCATTGCGCTCCAGCCTGGGCAACAAGAGTGAAACTCCATCTCCAAAAAGAAATAGACAAAAGAAGAAAGTAGCCCACAGGGCCAATAAAAGTGACTTTTTCTCTTCACTGATTGAAAAAATCAGTGACTTAAAAACACGTGGACCACGAGAGGGCATCTCAGCTAGCCATTCTCAGCTTAAGCATATCATTGCAAAGACATGCTCAGCTTTACAGGTTCTCAAGTTCTAAGAATTCCTCCTTCAGAGGGGAGAATTGTTTATATACTCTTCTAAGGTAAGGCTGGTTTTCTAGTTTGTAAGGAGACTATGGGACATTGGAATCTGATCTTTGAAGAAATGTAGCAGCTAGTGTTGAGCTGTGAGGAGTTCTGGTGTGGCTCTGTCTCCTCATTGGGGCTCTAAGGGGCTGATTCAGTCATCATACTTCCCATTTATTCTCTGCCTTATGTGATATTCTTTTAAATGTAGAACCTTAAAGGATGAATTTGTTAAACCCCGGTACCTGTGTCGTTGGCTGTGATTGAGTGCGTTTGCATTGGTGTGAGCTGACAGTCCACAAGGTTCTTCAAAGCACGTTGGAAGGGAATTGTGTTGTTCTTACAGAGTACAACCTTTATAATCAAAGAGCATGCACTATGTTTGCCTTTACTCAGCGAAAGTTGACAAGCTAGTTTCTATTTCAAAATAAATTACATTTGTTAAGGGACCTGTGTAAATATGTCAGTATTTTTGGTTGTGAGTTTTATTTGTAAGTCCTCACATTTTAGTACTTTTTAAAACATTCCTCCTAAATCACCCATGAAGGGAATCGGAGTGGGTTTGTCATACTTTAGATGACATTAAAGGGTTAACTTGTAAATCATTTTGAAGATGTTGGCTAATAGCAGCTGTTTATCATTAAGAAGCAGAACTTGAACTTTGACATTTTTATCAATGACTCAGCAATTTGCTGCCAGGGCTGTCAATTTTTCTTGTGTTTTGGGAACAATATGTGGAGTAAAGGAGAGCGAGTTTATTTCCTGTTTTGACATTTACAGTTCGTGCAGCCAGAATCTCGAATCTCAAGAAGATATTTGACACCTTTTTCTCTTGCTTTCCCTTCAGAGAGGTGAGACTTCACAAGGCTGCCCTTTCTTTTCATCTGCTGGTTGTGAAAGGAAAATATCTTGGGCCCCCAAAATCACTAAGGAAAAGTCAAGCTGGAAACTGCTTAGGACCAGCCTGCCTCCCATTCCCTTCAGTCACCCCTCTACTCACTGGGATAGATGCATATCTGCCACTTTGGAGAGGCTCATCAGAAACTCAGAGCAGCCCTTTGTGTCTCACCTGTCTGTGACCTGAAAGCTGGCTCCCCACTTTCAGTCTTCCTGCCTTTACTTCAAGATGTCCCACCTTTCCAAACCAAACCAATGTACTTCTTACATTGATGTCTCATGTGCCCCTAAAATGTATAAAACCAAGCTGTGCCTAACCACCTTGGGCACATGTTAGGACCTCCTGACATGCTTTGTCACGGGCATGTCCTCAACCCTGGCAAAATAAACTTTTTTTTTTTTTTTTTTTTTTTTTTGGTGAGATGATGTCTTGCTCTGTTGTTGCCCAGGCTGGAATGCAGTGGTGTGATCTCGGCTCACTGCAGCCTCCACCTCCCGGGTTCAAGCGATTCTCCTGCCTCAGCCTCCCCAGTAGCTGAGATTACAGACATGTGTCACAACATCTGGCTAATTTTTGTATTTTTAGTAGAGACAGAGTTTCACTATGTTGGCCAGGCTGGTCTCAAACTCCCTACCTCAAGCAATCCACCTGCCTTGGCCTCCCAAAGTGCTGGGATTACAGGCATGAGCCACTGCACCCAGCTGGCAAAATAAGCTTCCTAAATTGATACCTGTCTGATTTTTTGGGGTTCACATGGTTCTTAGCATCCAGTGTGCAAGAGAGTCACTGAGGTGCTCCGGCAACCTCCCTGCTCCTGGGATCACACCCCAGGTATCAAAGGCATGTGAACTAGAGCAACACCATCTTAAGTTAGAGCTGGGTAATGCGAGCCTGAAACCTACTGGGCTGCATTCCCAGACAGTTAAGGCATTCTAAGTCACAGGATGAGATAGGAGGGCAGCACAAAATACCGATCGTGAAGACCTTGCTGATAAAACACATTGCAGTAAAGGAGCAGCCAAAACCCACTGAAACCAAGATGGCCACAAGAGTGACCTCTGGTCGTCCTCACTGCTACACTCCTGCCAGCGCCACGACCGTTTACAATTGTCATGGCAATGTCAGGAAGTTACCCAATATGGTCTGTAACGGGGAGGCGTGAATAATCCACCCCTTGTTTAGCATGTCAAGAAATAACCATAAAAATGGGCAACCAGCAGCCCTTGGGACTGCTCTGTCTATGAAGTAGCCATTCTTTCATTCCTTGACTTTCTCTTTTTTTTGGTTGTTTGAGATGGAGTCTTGCTCCGTTGTCCAGGCTGGAATACAGTGGTGCGATCTGGGCTCACTGCAACCTCTGACTCCTGGGTTCAAGGGATTCTCCTGTATTCATCTCTGGAGTAGCTAATATTACAGGTGCACGCCACCACACCCATCAAATTTTTTTGTATTTTTAGTGGAGACGGGTTTCACCATGCTAGTCAAGCTGGTCTTGAACTACTGACCTCAGGCAATCCGCCTGCCTTGGCCTCCCAAAGTGCTGGAATTACAGGTGTGAGCCACCGTGCCTGGCCTATTGTTTTCACTTTGCACTGCAGACTCACCCTGAATTCTTTCTTGCGTGAGATCCAAGAACCCTCCCTTGGGGTCTGGATCAGGACTGCTTTCCTGTAACACAGGGACTGTGTTGGGTGCATGTGTGTCAGTTGCTCACCTCTTGGGTTGGAGCCGATGATTAGGGCTCTGATTGGAACAGGCATCTGTCTTCCTCTGGAGGTGTCTAGGCAATGGCGAGTGGAAGTTCTGGAAGCAGATTCTCGTTGCAGGGCGGCCTTTCCAAGGGGTGTGCAGACACAGATGGCATTAGGGAACCGGTTTTCGGATCCTCCGCTTTGATCTAGATCATGGGAGTTTCCTTAGGCTGCTGTAACCAAGTACCACAACTGGGTGGCTTAGAACAACAGAAATTTGTTCTCATCATGCAGAGGCCAGATGTTGTAGATGAAGGTTTCATCAGGCTTGCACTCCCTCCGACACTCGGGGTGGAATCCTTCCTCACCTCTTGCAGCTGCCGCTGGTGGCCGGCAGTCCTCACCTGGCAGTCCCCACCTCAGTTTTTGCCTCGCAGTCCTTGGCTTGCTGCCACATCTCCCCAGGCTCTGCCTCTGTGTCTCTGTCATAAGGACACATTGGATTACCTACCCCAGCATGACTTTGTCTTAACTGATTACATCTTCATGACCCTGTTTCCAAATAGTCACACTCTGAGGTGCTGGGGTTAGGACTTCCACATATCTTTTTGGGGGACACGGGTCAAACCATAGCACATTCTTTTCTAAAAGGGACCTGATGTTCATGCTGGTGCATCTTTCTTTATACTCTCTTGCAATTCAATTCCTCTTCTCCCTCTTTTCAGGAAAGAGGAGATCTTAGCTCAGGCCATTCTAACAAAATGCCTTGGACTGGGTGGCCTTAAAAGCAAACGTTTGTTTCTCGTGGTTCTGGAGGCTGGCAGTCGAAGATCAAGGTCCCAGCAGCTTTGGCATAGTCACATGGTAGGGAGAGGAAGCAAGCTGTCTCGGGACTCTTACGACTGCGTGATGCTACCTCACCTCCTAATACTCCCACATGAGGGGACAGGGTTTCCATATAGGAATTTGGGGGGGGGCCATTCCATCCATGACAGAGACCTATTTCTCACTCATCCTGAATTTTAATATTGGATGGGAAAGCTACTGTCAAACATGGTACATAGTGGGGTCTGCGAGTCTGTAATCGAGACACCTCTTTAACCAAGGTACCCCACCCTGTGCTTTCCTTGTCTGGCGTGTGCTCTGTTGACGGTGAAACGTAGAGTAGGAACGGGGCGATTGAGCCTACTGGAGAGTTATTGGAGTTCAGATGGACAGTCAGCAGCAGAGGCGGTGACACTGCATTGAGCAGTATCTGTTCTACCATGCCTTCACCACCTCTGATGAAAGCCTCCCTCCTGAGGGAGTTCCCTGGGGGACTGGTCAGATAACATATGAACTTATCTTGTGATATGGCTCCACAGAAAATCAAAATCAAATTTTTAATTTCACTGGAATATATACATTTCTATTAGACAATGTGCTTGTGAGGCAAAAGACTTTCATAACAATATTTTTTATTAGGATAAAACTGGGGAGAAGAAACAGATCCATGGGGTCGAGGAGAAAAAGGAACAACGTACAGTTTCTTCTGCTAAGAAAGAGTGTTTCAGCGTTTTTTACAAAAGGGAAATGAGGGGAAATTGCATTGATATTTAAATTCCACTTAGTCTATTTTAAAGAGCAATATTTCAGCTTTATTTTAAAATGTCAGTATTTTAAATGTTGTATAACGATGCCCTTTGTAAATATTTAAACTCATGATGAAAATTTTAAAGGGCAACTGAAGGTGTTTTTCAAAACTCTTGTAAGGGTAATTCAAGTAGAATGTGTGAAAAGCTGTGGCCCTTGGCAGAGGCTACTCTCACTTGTCTCTCCCCACCGCCTCAGGCACGTGTCCCCAGGTCCCTTCTCCATGGCTTGGCCACATTTTGAAATCAAAACGTAAGTTTCAAGCATCAATAGTCTATGTTGAATGAGGTTATGCACTGCATGCTTAGTTTTGACATCAGTCTGCCTGAATGTATTTCTTTCAAAATAGTAAATTAAAAATTACTTTTTATTTGTAGTTAGCTCGTCGATCCAAGGCCTCCGCACATAGCCTCACTCACAGAAACATTTGTGGTTTGGAGTTGAATCTAAATTGGGAATTGTTTAATATTTTCCATGGCTTAAAGTCTTTGATTTGATTTTTTGAGACCCTCTACTCTTGACTGTAAGTTGGAATCACTAAATCTGAAAGTATTAAAGGTAAGGCATCTTTGATACTGTAAATCAGGGACAGAATGAAAAATACCTCCTCTTTCAAGAAGACATCTGTTGCATTGAAGTCTGCGGTCACTCTCGGGCAGAAAGGAAGGCTTGGGAGGCTTAGAGACCGCAGCTGGAAACCTCTCCCTCCTGCTTGCTGGCTGCATCACTTTGAGTAAATTATTGTCCTTGTGGGATCTTACTTTCCGGTTGATGTAATTCATGAGCAGTGCTTCCCTTAGACCTTGACTAGAGGGGCCCCTGCCCACTTGGAGGACCCCATCTGGCCCCCTGGCTGTGGGCCTCCTCTGGGCCAAGGATGTGCCCACCTGGAGCCTGTTCCCCTCCAACCCCTAGAACCCCGAACACATGTCCCAGTCCTGCCTGTAGGTCCGTGGTCTCCCCAGCTCATCCTCCCAAGAGTCACCGGGCTGTAGGGGGTGCACATCAGGGCTGAAAGGGTAGCCGAGGGCTTGTGGTCTTCAGAGAGGATGGACACCCTGGATGAAGAGGTGGGGTCTGCAAGTGGAGTCTCCATGAGTGCACTTTGACTCCGCATGTCGGTGGACTGGCACGGGGAAGGAAGCGGGAAGCTGGGAGCTGACTCTTCCAATGCCACCACCATCTGGCACAGAACTTTGATGAATCTGAAAATCCTAACTTCACATGTGGCATTTCTGGCCATTTGTCAAGACAGGTGGATGGGTGTATTTTAAGACTGGTCAGTGGCTGCACAACATTAAAACACTTGGACACACGATGTGTGGTCCTCCTGCCCCACAGATGCTGAGGACAGAGGCTTCTCAGTGGGTGAGGATTGACATGACCACCCCACTGCAGGCCGGCCTGCGTGTCTAACGCGTGTTTGCACTTCCCCCTCTGGACGTCCGAAACTTTGCTTTATGTCAAGATGAGGTGTTTGGTGTATAAAACTTGAGCAAAACAAAGCTGACTGCGGTAACTGAAGTTACTAACCACATCAACGTACAGAAGGCTGGGCTGGCTGAGTGTACAAAGCCCCCCTTTCCCTGTCCTATGAGCACTGTTGTCCACTCTGTCACCTTATCTGGAGGCACCGTTTGGTTTGGCTCCACATCAGGGTGGGGAGCACTGGCATTTGGGGTCATGCAGTCGTCCTGGAAGGTCAGCGTCGCTCCCTGGTCATCAGCATTGCCAAGGGCAAGGGAAGAGGAATGGCAGGGCCCCTGCTCAGAACTCTGCCATCTCCTGGAAGGAGTGGACACAGAAGCCAGGAGACAATGGCGGACAATGGGAGGATGGGGGAATACTGGGGGGATGGGGAGATAGTGGGGGATAGGCAGGTAGAGGGGGACAGGGAGACTAGTGGGGGAGGTGTAGACAGTAGAGGTTCCAAGCGACAATGGGAGGTGGGAAGACAATGCGGGCATGCATTAATATTTAGTCTGATGTTCAGATGCTTAGCAGTGGCTTGGCTGGCAGAAGCCAGCAGGAAGAAGCGTGCTGAGCACTCAGCACCTGCCAGGGAAGCTCAGAAGCAAAAGAAGGGCACGAGGTTATTCAATAGGGATAGGGAGATGGTGGAGGGGTGGGGAGATAGTGAGGGGACAGGGAGATAGTGGGGGAATGGGGAGATAGTGGGGGGATGGGGAGATAGTGGGAAGATGGGGAGATAGTGGGGGGTGGGGAGATAGTGGGAAGATGGGGAGATAGTGGAGGGATGGGGAGATAGTGGGGGGATGGGGAGATAGTGGGGGGATAGTGGGAGGAAGGGGAGATAGTGGGAAGATGGGGAGGTAGTGGGGGGTGGGGAGATAGTGAGATGGGGAGATAGTGGGGGGATGGGGAGATAGTGGGGGGATAGTGGGAGGAAGGGGAGATAGTGGGAAGATGGGGAGGTAGTGGGGGGTGGGGAGATAGTGAGATGGGGAGATAGTGGGGGGATGGGGAGATAACGGGGTATGGGGAGATAGCGGGAAGATGGGGAGATAGTGGGGGAATGGGGAGATAGTGGGAGATGGGGAGGTAGTGGGAGGATGGGGAGATTGTGGAAAGATGGGGACATAGTAGGGGGATGGGAGATAGTGGGGGGATGGGGATATAGTGGGGGATGGGGAGATAGTGGGAGGATGGGAGATTGTGGGGGATGGGGAAATAGTGGGGGGATGGGGAGATAGTGGGGAATTGAGAGATGGGGGATGGGAAGATAGTGGAGGGATGGGGAGATAGTGGGAGATGGGGAGATAGTGGGGGAATGGGGAGATAGTGGGGGATGGGGAGATAGTAGGGGGATGGGGAGATAGCAGAAAGATGGGGAGATAGTGGGGGGATGGGGAGATAGTGGGGGGATAGTGGGAGGATGGGGAGATAGTGGGAGGATGGGGAGATAGTGGGAAGATGGGGAGATAGTGGGAAGATGGGGAGATAGTGGGGGGATGGGGAAATAGTGGGGGGATGGGAAGATAGCAAGGAGATAGGGAGCTAGTGGAGGTATGAGGAGATAGTGGGGGTATGGGGAGATAGTGGGGGGACGGGGAGGTAATGGGATGATGGGGAGATAGGCGATGGGGAGTTAGTTGGGGGGTGGGGAGATAGTGGGACGATGGTGAGATAGTGGGGGGATGGGGAGATAGTGGGGGGATGGGTAGATAGTGGGCGGATGGGGAGGTAATGGGAGGATGGGGAGATAGGGGATGGGGAGATAGTGGGGGGATGGGGAGATAGCAAGGAGATGGGGAGATAGTGGGGGATGGGGAGATCGTGGGGGGATGGGAAGATAGCAAGGAGATGGGGAGATTGTGGAGGTATGAGGAGATAGTGGGGGGATGGGGAGATAGTGGGAAGATGGGGACATAGTGGGGGGATGGGGAGATAGTGAGGGGATGGGGAGGTAATGGGAGGATGGGGAGATAGGGGATGGGGAGATAGTGGGGGGATGGGGAGACAATGGGGAGGTGGGAAGACAATGGGGACACGGATTGATGTCAGGGCTGATGCTCAGCTGCTTGGCAGAGGTGTGGCCGGCAGAGGCCAGCAGGAAGAAACATGCTGGGCACTCAGCACCTGCCAGGGAAGCTCAAAAGCAAGAGAGAAGGGCATGGGGTTATCAAATAGGGATGGAGGTGTCTAAGGGGTTCTGTGAAGAATCACAATTTGTAATCAATCAATGATATCTGAGTAGTAAGAGATCACTAAATCATTATGTTAATCCTGAAACATAAATCACAGTCTTCCTTGTTTTTTGACTGAAATTTGAACATTTTCATCAAGATAGAAAATACAACCCAAGTTCTGGGTGGGAAGGGGACATCTGTCAGGAAAAAGCCTTGAAAATGAAGAAATAGTGAAGCTTTTTTCTCTATTCTTCTCTCTAGTCTGGGTATCCTTCTGGTCACTCCTCCTTCCTTCTGAAGGTGATGGCAGAGTCCAATAAGCCACGGAGTTAGACATGAACCAAAGCCTCATGAAGACTGGGAGTGTGATTTCGAGCTTGAGGGTGGTGGGTGTTCCCAGGCACGTCTCCGTGGGCATGCAGCCAGCTCTGTGTCCAGTTGTATTTGGGATCTGTCGGGCCAGGCTGAAGTTGACCAAGGGCTTCAGGTGGGACAGCCGCCATGCGCTGCACCTCTGTCCCCAGAGGTGGGACAGCCACCATGCGCTGCACCATCTCCACTCCCTATAAAGAAGAAAGAAGCAAGTGAAACCAACTTGCTTTTTGAAAACCTGAAGTCTCCCGAAAAAACAATGCAAAACGTGCAATTGCAAGAATTTTACCTCTAGTCCAGATAATTTAAGAAACCATTAAAATGGCATGTTTTCATTTTTAGATTAGAAAGTTTGACTTGTTTTAACCTTCTTGTAGCCATGAGGGAATACTGTAAATAAAAGAACACTTCCAAGTTGTAGCAAAAAGAATGTGAAATTCACATGATAGTTTTAAGTGACATCATATGGAAAACCTTCACCAATCTTTGAAAATTATTGTTTCATTATCTCAATATGCTATTGCTAAACTGAATTTATTTTACCATTACGATTATGGTTGCCATTTTTATAAGTCAATAGCAGTTTAAGGAGAGATCATTTGAGAATTTTCACATGGAAAATTTAACATTGGCCAGGACAGTGGCTCACGCCTGTAATCCCAGAACTTTGAGAGGCCAAGGCAGGCTGATCATCTGAGGTCTAGTGTTCGACACCAGCCTGACCAACATGATGAAAACCTATCTTTACTAAAACACAAAAATTAGCTGGGCACGGTGGCACATGCCTATAATCCCAGCTACTTGGGAGGCTGAGGCAGGAGAATCGCTTGAACCTGGGAGGCAGAGATTACAGTGAGCCGAGGTCACGTAACTGCACTCCAGACTGGGCAACAGAATGAGATCCATCTCAAAACAGAAGAAAAAGAAAAATGTAACATTGTTATAAGTGATGATAGCATTACCTTCACATTTCTTTTCTTAGTTTGCCAGTTCATAAACATACAAGCAAAAATCTGCATTTGTCTTGGAAGAAAACATAGGCATAAATCTTAACGACTTTGGATTAGGCAGTGGCTTCTCAGATAACAAAAGCACACATGGAAAAGATGAAATGGATACACTGAACTTCATCACAATTAAAACTTGTTTCAACGGACATCATCAAGTAACCTAAGATGACACAGAATGTGAGAAAATACTTGCAAATTATGTATCTGAGGGACTTGTATCTAGGATATATAAAGAACCCTTAGAACTCAACAAAACATAACTCAATTTAAAAATGGGCAAAAGGTCTGAATGGATAGTTCTCCAGATGCAAACGCATGAACGGCAGATAAGCGTGATTAGCATGCTCAGCATCATTAGTCATTCGGGAAGTGCAAATCAAAACCACAGGATGCCACTTCACACCCATGGGAAGGTTATAATCAAAAAGTCAGACACTAACAAGTTTTGACAAAGGTGGAGAAATTGTAACCCTTGCACATGGCTGCTGAGAATGTAAAATGGCGCAGCCTCTGTGGAAAACAGTACAGCATTTCTTCAGTAAGTTAAACAGAATTACCACACGACCTAACAATTCCACTGCTAGGTACACATCTAAAAGAAGGAAAAGCAAGTGTTTAGACAAAAACTTATGCGAATGCTCAGAGCATTATTTATAATACCCCAGACTGGAAACAACGCAACTGTTCATCCATAGAGGAACGGGTAAACAAGTGGATGTACCTATACATTCGGATATGATTTCACAATAAAATGTGCTATACATGCTAGAACGTGGCTGAATCTTTGAAAACATTTGCTGAATGAAAGAAGCCATTCATAAAAGGCTACATATGGTATGATTCAATTTATACGAAATGTTCAGAACAGGCAACTCCACAGACACAGAAAGTGGTTACCTAGGGCCGGGAAGAAGGCTTGAGAAAACTGGGGAGTGACTGATGAAGGGTGCAGGGTGCGTTTGGGATTATGGTGTTGGCTGCATAACCCTAAATGTACTAAAAACCATTGAACTGTACACCTTCAATGGGTGAACGGTGTGGTATGGGAACTATATTTCAACAAAGCTGGTACAAAAAAAATTAAACATAGTCAAGGTGAACTCATTCTCTACGCCCAAGAAATTGTCCTGTCCAGCGTTTCTTCTTTCTTTTCTCTTTCTCTCTTTCTCTTCTTTCTTTTTCTTTTCTTTCTCCTTCCTTCCTTCCTTCCTTCCTTCCTTCCTTCCTTCCTTCCTTCCTTCCTTCCTTCCTTCCTTCCTTCCTTCCTCTTTCTTTCTTTCTTTCTTTCTTTCTTTCTTTCTTTCTTTCTTTCTTTCTTTCTTTCTTTCTTTCTTCCTCTCTTCCTTTCTTTCTTCTTTTTCTTTCTTGATGGAGTTTTGTTCTTGTTGCCCAGGCTGGAGGGCAATGGCAAGATCTGGGCTCACTGCAACCTCTACCTCCTGGGTTAAGAGTGGCCTCCTTGAGAGGGTGAGATGTGAAGGAGGAGAGGCTTTTACTGCTTCACTGTATACTTTGTTCACTTACATATTGTTGGAATTAAACATATGATTTTTGCAGCTGAAGATAAACTGATGGCTGATGTGTGGTGTGTTTCTAGATAGGCCCGTCTGTCTCCTCTCTAACCAGCGCTGTCCCCTGCTCCATGCCCAGTGCCACAGTCCTCATCTAGGCTGCAGTTGGCTGCTCTGAGTTACTGCTGCAAAAACTCACTTCCTACTCTCATCTGGATCTGTCCAGGTCATTATTTCCGTTCTGCACTGTGTTCTCGGGGCCTCATCCAATTTTTCCTGAGACAAAGGAGATGTTTGTTAACCATGTAACTAAATGAATAGATGACTGGAGTCCCCCAGTGGGTCTCCCACTTCTGGTCTCTATTTTCAATCTCTTGTGCCATCAACATGGGTTATTCTTAGAAAAACACCACTCTGGTATCACTCTTGCCCCAGGCAGCTCTGAAGCACTCTACAAACTGCTCCTCAGCCTTTAGAGGCAGGGGCTTTGAGAATGGCAGGACTTCCGGGCTGTGTATATTGGAGCACAGAAATGTTCAGACTCCAACAGTTTGTCAGCGTGGCAAGAGGCAGAGACAGACGTTACCTGACAAAGCTCGTCATATTCTTAGCACACCAGATCCTGGAAGTTTGTGAAACACTCTGGAAGGTCAAGCCAGTGCCTAGATCTTGGCGTGGGTCCTGAAGGCGAGGGAGGGTGGAGGATTATCAACAGCACACGTGTGGGGGAGGGCAGGGCCGGCTCATTCTCCGAGGTCAGGGAAGTTCTGTGCCTTTGGACCTGCGTTTGATAACCTCAGGTCGTCTTTATCTCTGCTGAGCTGCGGTATCTCATGACTTCAGCACTGCTGCCCCCACCCTGGGCCTGTAGACTTTCGTGCTGATGAAGTTCACGTTTGTGGCACTACGCCTGGTGCCTAACAGCCTTTCCTTTTAACTAAGAATCTATTGTCTTTAGGGGCCCCCAAGTGACACCGTCCTCCTGGAAAAATGCTATTTCGGCGTCCAAGACTTACTACTGAGACCTAGCAATAACTAAAGAAAGCATTTTTCTCCCTCCTCTTGGCACAGGCTTCCTTACTGATTTACTCCCAGACTCGGAGTCACTCGCAGAATTCACAGATGTGATTTAGAGCAGCTAAATGTTCCTGGTTGAAGTTTTCATACGTTAGAGAAAACAAAATCCTTTTAGGGAACCCACGGAAGAGATTTTTGCACTTCTCCAATGGTTCTTCATGTTTCCTGTAATAGTTTTTTCAGAGTTATCTCCTGAGAATCACGCCCATTTGTGGCTGGTTCCCTATATGTTTTGAATTCAAACTGGATTCCATAACTTTCATTTCTGTCCTCGTGAAACTCTTCTCACCCAAGCAAACCTGTACCACGTGTCTCTCTCCCTGTGTCCCTCGACAGCTTTAAAGCTCTCTTCTCTTTGGGATTACAGAGGATCTAGTCTTTGTCGGTTTCCTGAGCCATGACTTTGCAAAGAAAAAACAATACAGGTCCGACGGCATTACAGCTGCATACAAAATTAATTCAGTGGTGCTCGTACATTTCCTTAATTTCTTTCATGATTTCGGCTTGGCTGGCTCCTCTCTCTTTTCAGAATGTAGTAGAATGCCCTTAACTATATGGTTGGATGGTTGATTAATCAAAGTCAGGTAAAGTGGAAAATTGTAATGGTTATATTTTAACTCATTTTAAGTTCATTTGCCAAGAGCTTTTTAAATTTATTCTTTGAGTCTGGATGATCCTCTGATAGGAGTTCTGTAACCATGATGCATCTAAAATGTCCCTTTCCCTAACTTTAATGTGGAACGAGAACAGAAAGACGCTTTCAAAGCTGTCTCCATACCATAGAATTGCTAGAGTTTTAGAATTTTTCTTCCTGGTCTGTTATGGCTGCCTTGCACGGGCCTGATTAGTCATTTTAACAATTCCTTTATCAAAGCTTTTAACAGCATCCAACATAGTCTTCATGGGGACATCTTTCCTTTTGAACTTGTATTTTTCTTCAGGTTACATCAGATTCAATTAGTGTAATTGTAAGTGCATGTAAAGCTAATATAAGGCCGGCCGCAGCAGCTCCTGCCTATAATCCCAGCACTTTGGGAGGCCGAGGCAGGCAGATCACCTGAGATCAGGAGTTTGAGATCAGCTTGGCCAACGGCAAAACCCCGTCTCCACTAAAAATACAAAAATTAGCGGGACATGGTGGTGGGCACCTGTAATAATCCCAGCTACTCAGGAGACTGAGGCAGGAGAATTGCTTAAACTCGGGAGGCGAAGGTTGCAGTGAGCTGAGATCGCTCCACTGCACTCCAGCCTGGGTGACCTGGCGAGACTCTGTCTTAAAATAAAATAAAAAATAAAGCTAATATAAGTAGAGTGAGAACAAGTGCACTGATGAATTGGAGTTGGAGCAGAGTGTGCAGGCAGTCAAAGAGGCAGGCAGCTGTGCACGTCAGTATGCTGTGGAAACTGGTTATCTGCGTTTCAGAGGACATGGGGAGAGGTAATCTGGTGAGTAGGCTGAGCTCAATTAATGGAGCTTCTTCTAAAGTTTATACTGCTCAGTCTAAACTATTGCTTTGTTCTCCCCTATCTTGACCTCACATTATAAATTTCCATTTATCATTCTTGGTTCTCTGTGTATTTTCTCAGAAACAACTGCCATTTTATGAGTAGGAGTTACCTGTCTCTCAGTGAGAGAAACCCAAAGCAAAGGTCTTTCTAGTAGCTTCTGGCGCAGCTGAATAACAATGAGGCTTAAATGAGTGGCACCTGAAATTCAGAGTAGCTGATCTCCACTTCAAAAAGCAGCTCCAGGGGGTCCTTAGACCTCCAAAAATTACATAAAGCATTCTGTTCATATATGCATCTTTCTGAGAAGAAATAACGTTTCCCAAATCCTTAAGGGGTCCGTGATCCCCTAAAGATCAAGAATTACTGCTTACACATGGCTTTGTCCACTCAGGGGAAGAAAAGTACTTTGTGATCTCAGGGAATGATGTCTTTAACTGCTAAGCTGCTTTTTCCGACTAAAAGAAGCCCTCGAGAAGAGTTTATGAAGAATGAAAGAAAAAAATCACCACTCTGCAGTTTACACAGCTGTTCCTAATATCACCCCCGACCCATGCATTGAGCAGTACCATGTGCCAAGAGCCACTCTTGACCTGGAGCTACAGCCCTGAAAAGTGCCCACCATCCCGGCCCTTGGGAGCTTCGTTCCATGGGGACACCAGCAAACCACAGGTGAGTAAAGAGACACTCGAGGAACGCCAGTCAGTGAAAAAGTGTTATGGAAAGAGTAAAGTGGGGTGGCCTGTAAGGCATGTGATTTTAATTAGGGTGATCGGGAGCTCCTCTGTGAATTGGGAACATCTGCGCGGCAACCTGCATGAAGTGTAGGAATGAGCTAGAAAATATTTGCTGAAAGCATTCCTGAGAGAGGGAGTAAGTGTGCAAAGGCTCTGAGGCAGCTGTGTGCCTGGCAGATTTAAAGAACAAGGAGGCCAGCATGGCTGCAACAGATAGGATCTGATTTACATTTGGAGAGATGCATTGGAGACTCTAGACCTTGGGTGGCCAAGAGCAGGTGCAGGGAGGCCTCTGGGCCTCCTCATAAATACATGCATTTATTGATGGGCTTAGGAAGGCCACTTAGGATGGCCACTTCCTAAGCCTATCAAAATGCCTGTATTTATAAAGAAGCTTGTTTTTCAGGCATTTAAATTCTTTAAATGGAATTTTCATTACAAAATTATTACATATATATTCCTTTAAAAAAGACAACATACACATCAGAAATGTACGAAAATAAATTTAAATCCTAACAATTGCTTTAAAAATAATTACAATATTATTTTATTTTATTTCATATTTTTAATTATTTTAATAGTTTTTGGGTACAGGTGGTTTTTGGTTATATGGATAAGATCTTTAGTGGTAATTTCTGAGATTTTGGTGTACCTGTCACCCAAACAGTGTACACTATACCTGGTGTGCAGTCTTTTATCCCTTACTCCCTCCCACCCTTCCCCTGGAGTCTCCAAAATCCATTATATCATTCTTATGCCTTTGCATCCTCATAGCTTAGCTCCCACTTATAAGTGAGACTATACAATGTTTGTTTTTCTGTCCCTGAGTTACTTCACTTAGAATAAGGGCTGCCTGCTCTGTTCAAGGAGCTGCAAAGGCCATTGTTGTATTCCATTTTATGAATGAGCAGTATTGCATGGTGTATATGTACCACATTTCTTTCCATTTTATGAATGAGCAGTATTCCATGGTGTATATGTACCACATTTCTTTATCCACTCATTGATTGATGGGCACTTAGTTTGGTTTCGTATTTTTGCAATTGCGAATTGTGCTGCTATAAACATGCATGTTCAAGTATCTTTTTCACATAATGACTTCTTTTCCACTGGGTAGATACCGAGTAGTGGGACCGCTGGATCAAACAGTAGTTCTACTTGTAGTTCTTCAAGGAATCTCCATACTGTTTTCCACAGTTGTTGTACTAGTTTACATTTCCACCAGTGGTGTGAAAGTGTTTCCTTCTCACCACATCCATGCCAGCATCTATTATTTTTTGACTTTTTGACTATGGCCATTCTAACAGGAGTAAGGTGGTGTTTCATTGTGTTCCTAGTTTGCAATTTTCGGATGATTAACGATTTTGAACATTTTTTTGTATGTTTGTTGGATGTCTGTATATCTTCTTTTAAGAGTTGTCTATTCATGTCCTTCGCCCATTTTTGGTGGAGTTATTTGTTTTTTTCTTGCTGATTTGTTTGAATTCCTTATAGATTCTGGATATTAGTCCTTTGTTGGATGCCTGGTTTGCAAATATTTTCTCCCACTCTACGAGTTGTCTGTTTACTCTGCTGATTCTTTCTTTGGCTGAGCAGAGGTCCCATTTATTTGTTTTTGTTTTGGGGCAACTAGCATTTTAATCTATATCCTTTCAGAATTATTTATCATATTCCTTTATAAAGATGAAAAGGTTTGCAACAAGCGCCATAAGAACAAAATAGGGAGTCACCAGGCCTGTGGAAGGACATGGAATAGTACCAGGAGGCTGACTGGCTCCAAGACCACTGTGTGGGCATATGCTTGGCCTCTGCAGCATGGGCACAAACACCCTTATACAGTGTCCATTCAAAGACCAGCCCCATCAGCAGGAGGTTAGGTCCTTTTGTCCCTGAAAGAGTCCTTGTTGAAGAAATCTAGTCCAGTGAGACTCACTAAGTTTAAATGCTTGTTCAGTTTACACCCATCTCTGTACTAGGAGTGGAAAGTCAGCATCTCTCTCTCTCTTTTTTTTTGCCTCTGAATATCCATTGCCCTTCTGGTAACAGCACCCAGATTGAACTCTGTGGTGACTTGCTTCCCTCGTTCTCAGCTATGAGACATGGGTGGGATTGACCCCTCACCTAACTCCAGGCTGGGTTAGGATTCACTTGAACTGAAAGAACATCCCATCTCCTGGCCTAGTAGGAAGTGATTCCACTCTATCAGAACCAAGGAGGCAGAAGCGATTTCACCAATGTTCCTTGGAAAGTGGATCTGCTTTCCGCTGTGTGTGTGTGCTCAGGAGAGATTGCTTTCCTCCCCTGGTGGGGGATGTGAAGGCACATGTCTGGCGCTGCCACAGCCATGTTGACATCATGAAGTATCTTGGGTCCTTCTGGGGTAGGGACTCATAGAGATTGAGGCTGAGCCTGTCAACATGGAAGGTGGATTGGAAAGACTAGGAAACTCTGAGTCCTTGGAGATGCTGTCTGAGCCGCTGGATCATGCCTCTCTTTAGGGCACACCTATTGTGGACCTCTAATAAGAAGGTGCAAAGCATAGGATATTGCTGATCATTTGGCAAGTGCTGACCTACAAGAATGGAAACCTCTTTTGGTTAAACCTGAAAATTGAAACTCACAAATTTCCCTGATTTTCTAAGGCAATTTTAGGTGGGTGAATTTTTCATCAGCTCAAAGACTTCTAGAAAATACAACACAGAACTTAGAATCCTGACCCTGAGGAAGGAGTGGTGCACCACTAGTTCTCGGGAACTTATCACTCCAGAATCTGTCTGCAGATTCTCACTCCTCCTCTCCTCCTGCTGCAAAGCTCAGCTGATACAGAGCAATGCCAAAGTTTGCTGCTGCTGGAACAACTGCTGGTTCCTGTGGCCCTGCCCAAGGGGTCAGATCAACTGGCCTCAGGTTTCCATCAAAACTGGTCCTGACAGTCCCTGGGGATCCCATTCCAGCCTGAATGAATTATAAATTCTGAGCAAAATCCAGCTCAGATCAGCAAATGGAAGTGGGTTAGCCCTCAGAGCCCCATTTCATGTGGGATATGACAGTAGCCTCAGCTATCAACTGAGCCATATAGACATTCTGTCACCTTAAACATCAGCATGGCCTACCATGGATGCCTTCCCATACATTTGTTAGAGAATAGATTGAGGGGACCTCAAGTTGCAAACAGATATTTCAATTTTTTGAAAACTTTAAGTTAGCATTTGGAAGTGGCCGGCAAGGATTTGGCTTTGGTGAGTTAAGTCAGACAGTGCCACGTTCATAGGCTGAAGGGAGCTTTTCTAGGTTGGAATGCACAAAATATAAACAGTTGATTTTCTGCTCACGTTTTCTTAGCTGGTTTCTTTTTCACTAAATCAACTACAGCCTGACCTTGAAGCCATAATTTTTTTTCTTTTCGTATTTTGAGATGGAGTCTGGCCCTGTCATCCATGCTGGAGTGCATTGGCACCATCTCGGCTCACTGCAACCTCTGCCTCCCCAGTTCAAGAGATTCTCCTACCTCAGCCTCCTGAGTAGCTGGGTTTACAAGCATGTGCCACAACACCGAGTTCATTTTGTATTTTTAGTAGAGACAGGGTTTCACCACGTTGGCCAGGCTGGTCTAGAACTCCTGACCTCTAGTGATCTGCCTGCCTCGGCCTCCCTTGACTTACAGGCGTAAGCCGTTGTGCCTGGCCTTGAAGTCATAATTAAGTAGTATTAACACATCATGTTTCATCAGGTAATAGGCTTTTGCTTTTTGTGGAGGAGTCATATCAGAGTTTGCATACAAACTCCTCCGGTGTGTAATGTATCTTCGGTGGCATTCATATTGACTGAAAGTCTCTGACATGTCATCGTATAGCCAGCGCGACTTCCCAATCAGACGGACTTCCTGTATGCTTGTGTCTTCACCTCGCCAGCCCCTGCTGGAGCAGGCACTAATCCCTATGCTGAACAAGGATAGGGATGCTGGCTTCCTAGGCCATCAGAGGAGAAACTCTGGCTTTTCTCAGTCTGACAAAAGTCAGCGGAGGCCTCCAAGCATTTCTCATTCCCCTAATCATTGAATAAAGACTTCAGCGCAACAATATGGTGCAGAACGCTGCTGACAAGTGCTCAGAGCCCAGGCCTCTCAAAGCAAAGGACCTCCCACGGTTCCACTCTCAAGGCAGGAAACTGAGTTCAACTCTGTTTATTAGTTAAATATTGTCACCTTCTGTTCCTCCCGCTGGTTTGTCTGTTCCAAACGCTGACCCCAGAGAAAAGTTCACCTGCTCTTTCCTGAGCCAGAACATATAAAGAACAGCCTCACTTGTTGCTGTGTACCCTGTTACACAATTACTTGCATTGCAAGGGCCAAAGTTCAAGGAACGATTAAAGTTGATGCTCCTTTTTTTCTCAAAGGTGAAATATAAAGAGTTGCACGGGATTTTACTGTGAGAGTCAGACTGTGAGAAGTCCTTAACATTCGCCTTTCTGAGGTGAATATTGGGTTCCCCAGAATTGGGACTGTTTGATATTCAGGTGAAGAAGTCATTCTCATTGTAACCTCTTCCCCTTGGAGATTAAAGACTGAATGAACACTTCATTTAGCACTGATTTTGATTCGTGTGTGGGCGTGAAAGAAAGATGATCTGTTTAATGCCATGTGACCCCGCCGTGTACCTAACTTTAAGAGCCGTCCTTAAGTATAGCCAAAGGATTATATAATAAGCAAGATATACGTAATGATTTTGCACATGTTGCCACAGAAATATTTACTATGATTTCCTGTGACATAAAGCTTTCATATGTTACCATCAGGAAAGAATTGAGTCAGCTTCTTCTGGGGGGATATGTGCTAGAAAGCCCTTCTGGAAACCGTTCCTGGAAATCACGCAAGCTGGAATGACCACCCAGCACCTACGCTTAACAACCATCAGTCACCAGTAAAATCAAACACACAATACTAAAAGCGCTAATAAATAACAAGGCTGCATGCCAGATGGATTTGGTTAGATACCTGGGGAGCTGAGGTGAGGCAGACCCACACCGTCATCAACCTTCTCTGGAAAGTCCAGAACAGAGGCCAAGAGAAGCATCTGCTGATACCGTGTTCACTGATTTGGACACCGTGTAGTTAAGTGGCAATGATTCTAGCCCACTGTTTATACTGGGCCAGAATTGGGGGGGTTATTTCTTACAGCAGAACGGCAGCTGGGTGTCCTTTCCATTGCATCTGTTTAAAACCCACTGAATGGGCATATTGGGGGTGCCAGGGAAGTGACTAGGAAAGAATCAGGTGGTGATAAGCGGGCATATGGTGTAGTTTCTGGTAGGTAATACTTTTCTCTCCTCTTAAATATAAGCTATAAGCGTTGTGACGAGAAAGGACCCTCTATGGATTTTATGTATCAAATACTAATAGTTTGTTATAATTTGTTAGATGGCCAATGTTTAAATTAAAAACTCTTTAAATAAATGTATTAGTTAGCTGGGACTGCTGTATAGCACAATCTGGGTGGCTTAAGCAATAGAGATTTATTTTCTCACAATTCTGGAGGGAGCGGCTGGGATCAAGGTGCAGTCAGTGTTGTTTCCCTTTGAGGGCAGTGAGGGAGCAGCGTTCCAGGCCTCTCTCCCAGTGTCTGAGGGTTGCTGGTGATCCGTGGTGTTCCATGGCTTGTAGCAGCACCCCGATCTCTGCCTTCATCTACACAAGGCGTTCCTGTGTCCAAATGCCCCTTTTAAATTTTTATTTATTTATTTATTTTGAGACAGAGTTTTGCTTTCATTGTCCAGGCCAGAGTGCAGTGGGATGATCTCACCTCACAGCAACTTTGCTCCTGGGTTCAAGAGATTCTCCTGCCTCAGCCTCCTGAGTAGCTGGGATTAGAGGTGCCTGCCACCATGCCCAGCTAATTTTTGTATTTTTAGTAGAGACAGAGTTTCACCATTGTTGGCCAGACTGGTCTGGACCTCCTGACCTCAAATGATCCCCTGGCCTCGGCCTCCCAAAATGCTGGGATTATACCGTGAGCCAGCAAACCTGCTCCTCATTTTTATAGGGACTCCAGCTATATTGAATTAGGGACTGCCCTGCTCCAGTATGACTTCATCTTAACTAAGAACGTCTTCAAGGACGCTTTTCTTTTTTCTTCTTTTTTTTTTTTTTTTGAGACAGGGTTTCACTCTGTCACCCAGGCCAGAGTGCAGTGGCATAACAGCTCATTGCAGCCTTGACCTCCCCAGCTCAAGTGATCCTCCTGCCTCAGCCTCCCAAGTAGATGATTACAATCATGCTCCATCATACCCAGCTAACACCTGGCTAATTTTTGGATTTTTAAAATAGAAACAGGGTCTCACGATGTTGCCCAGGCTGGTTTTGAACTCTAGGGCTTATGTGATCCTTTCGCCTTGGCCTCCCATAACGCTGGGATTACAGACTTAAGTACCTGCACCTGGCTGAGGACCCTATTTCTAAATCAGGCCACCTTCTGAGATCCTGAGGGTTAGGACTTCAACATATGAATTGATTGGGACACAGTTCAAGCTGTAACAATAAGTAAACCTAATATTGAACCAGATATTCAGGGGCAATGTGTCCTAGGCCCATTTTTAAATTAATTGTTTAAAGCAGAAAGGCACTGCACCAGAAACTGGTTCTACCACTCACAGAGGGGAAGCAAAACAATGAGAAGGAAACATGTCCAAATCCAGCCTGTGGCTTCCGTTCTGGCAAAGTGACATCTTGACGACAATCTGGATCTGCTCACTGCAGAGGGTCAGAGGGTGCAGCCAAGTGCCGCCCTCCTCCTGGTTGCCTTGGAGGACACAGGATGAAGCTGCTCAATGGCAGGACACTCTGAGGCCCCCCAACTTGTTTTTTGTAAAGTTGTCCTCACAAAAAATCCCCCAGGAAAACAGAGAGGGAGCAGGTATCAAGGTAAAGTGAGTGAAAGGCGGCCTCAGCAGCCATGCAAGAGTGGGTGCCCTGTTCTACAGGTTGAAGAGCACTCAAACTTGGCAGAATGACACCAGAACACCCCACACCTCTATACTGTTAAACCTTTCACCACGGTTCAGGCCAGAGGTGGCTTCACCCAGCTTTGCTGTTCCTTCTAAGTTGAAAACCCTATACCTACTTGGCAGTCCCTGTGCAGGTGACTCAGCAGCTAGCTGGGTGTAAAGCGTTGCCAGAAATGTACCATGTGGCTAACAGGCAGAATCAGTCCAGGCCTGTGGGAGGCACTTTCTCTGTGCAGGTGGGCGTGTAGGCTGGGGTTAAGCAGCTTCTATCCTTGGGGTCACTAGTTGCCACCTGAATTCAGATTTTCAGTCTTTCATTGGGGGAAGGGATATTTGCAATGGATGAAATGTTACATATTTTTGCCTGTATTGAGTTTGTGACAGGCAAAGAGTTAAAAATGACAGCTCTAGGATAGGTGTGGTGGCTCACACTTGTAATCCCAGCATTTTGGGAGGCTAAGGTGGGAGGATCACTTGAACCCAGGAGTTTGAGACTAACCTGGGCAACACAGAAAGACCCTATCTCTACAAAAGATTTAAAAATTAGCCCTATGTGGTGGTGCATGACTGTGGTCCCAGATACTCAAGTGGCTGAAGCGGGAGGATTGCTTAAGCCCAGGAGTTCAAGGCTGCAGTGAGCCATGATCGCACTATTGTTCTCCAGCCTGTCTCTAAAAAGAGAGAAAAAAATTACAACGCTCTACAATTAGTGCTCACTTCCTCAGTGATGGGGTGAGCTTTCTAACAATTTAAAGAGAAACTCATCAAAAATTCCTTTTCATTTCAATATTTTTATTTTTCTTGAGACAGAGTCTTGCTCTGTCACCTAGGCTGGAGTGCAGTGACATGATCTTGGCTCACTGCAACCTCTGCCTCTTGGGTTCAAGCGATTCTCCTGCCTCAGCCTCCCAAGTAGCTGGGATTACAGGCATGCACCACCACACTTAGCTAATTTTTTGTATTTTTGGTAAAGATGGGATTTCACCATGTTGGTAAAGCTGGTCTTGAATTCCTGACCTCAGGTGATTAACCGCCTCCCCTCCCAAAATGCTGGGATTATAGATGTGAGCCACCACGCCCAGCTGGCTCCTAACTTTTTAAAAATGTACAGCATTTGGAGGAGACTCTTCCACTAGAATCTATGAGAAGCCTGTAAGTCACAGGTGCTGAATGCAAGGTGAACCCCATTCAGACGCTGTGCAAAACCTAGCTGGGGAAGTCACATGTGTCTGTGTGTGAGGAGTCAGGCATGGCTGGCGGAAGGCATCTGGCTGTGACTGTTTTCTTGCTATTATTTATCTGTGTGCTGGTTATTTATTTGCTTCTAATTCCTACACTGTAATTCAGACCTTTGATACAACAGTTGGTCACCCTTTGTCACTAACTCTAGTTCAGAGTGAGTCCAATATTTTGGGTGGGGTAATAGGCTGGGAAATGTCTGCATGCATGCTCATTTTTCATGCATTTGGGCAATTGCTATGTGGGTTAATGTGCTTCTGTGTCCCAATGTATTCAGAAAGGTCTCCCCTTTCTAACATCCTTTATGTGCACTCAGGGCCAACTACCTTCTCTATGTCCTAATACACAGGGAGTATTAGTAGGGTCTTCTAGACCTTCTTATTTCAGGCACATTACCTTTCACAGACATCTTACACACACACTGGCTGATGATCTCACCTTGGCTGTGAATGCCACGAGTCTGTCCTCTGGTTGTTGCTCCCAGAGCTATCCAGCAGAGCAGAGTTTAAATCCACAGTTAGCTCCATGGGCACCTGATGGAGGCAGAGTTTAAATCCACAGTTGACTCCACAGGTACCTGATGCAGGCGCTTAGTTCTACCAAGGCTCTCATGCACTGGTCTTCAGCTCACACGTCACATGACTGCCTCTCTGCTACCTGTGACTCACCTGCAGCTGGGCTGAATGAGGTTGCTCTCCTGTTTACCACTCTCTGCCCATGAGCAGGAACAGTGTCCCTGCTAAGCCTGTCTCTAGTGTGTACTCACCACTTCAGTGTACCCCAAAAAGCCTGGCAGGAACTGGGGGAGCAGACATTTCCCCAGGGAACACATCCCCTGCAGATCGGGTTCCAACCATCCCTGTGTGCCTGTGTGGGGTAGACCCAAGGTGGGTAACAAGCCCTGCCATGTTCCGAGCACTACGTGCTAATTAAGCATCATTCATTCATCATGTCAATCTGACAGCAGCCCTGTCAGGCTCCTGTGTTTGCCTCATTGTTACTGATAAGCAAATGGAACCTCCAAAGAGTGAAGTAATTTGCTGAAGATTACTCAGCAGGACATGTTCTTGTGTTGGCACAGGTGTCTCTGATTCTTACCTCTTCACTCTTGTCACCTTGCTGCTGCTGCTTCTTCTTCTTCTTCTTCTTTTTTTTTTTTTAAGAGACAGGATCTCATTATCTTGCCCAGGCTGGAGTGCATTGGCTATTCATAGGCGCAATCCCACTACTGATCAGCTTGGGAGTTTTGACCTGCTCCGTTTCTGACCTGGGCCAATTCACTCCTCCTCAGGCAACCTGTGGTCCCCTGCTCCCGGAGGTCACCATGTTGATGCTGAACATAGTGCAGATGCCCAGCTGCGTAGCCCACTCAGCCCAGGACTCCCACTGAGCCCACTCCCAGGGCTCAATTGGTCCTCCCGCTGCAGCCTCCTAGTAGCTGGTACTATAGGGATGCACCCCATGCCTGGCCTCCTTGCCTCTAAAAGGTACAGCTTTCAGGATGCATGGCTTTGCCTTCTGCATTTTTTTTCCCCTCCAGCACCAAGCAGCTTTACACTTTCTCCTTGACCACCTCTCCTAGAGCCTTCTGAACCTGGCATGTAGGAAGGGATCTCAGATGTTCCCACCATGCAGGTGGACAGCTTAACATTGACATGCTGCTTTCCACAAGGGTGGCATCATACAACACATCAAGACAGTGGTAGCCTGCAGAATTGCATACGTGAATCTGGACAGACAGATGCATTACTGTAAGGGGAGAGGGAGATCAATAGTCTACACTTTATTTGGAGCTACAGCTGCATGCTTAAGTCATATTGAGCTCACTTATGAAAGGGGGATGTTATGGGTGGAATTACATCTCCGTTGAAGTCCTAACCCCTAGTACCTGGCATTGTGACCTTACTTGGAGCTAGGGTCACTGCAGGTGAAAAGAGTTAAGATGAGGTCATACTGGGGCAGGGTGGGCCCCTTATCCAATACAAATGGTGCCCTTGTGAGAAGACAGACACACACAGAGAATTCGAAATGACAAGCAAGGCAGGAATTGGAGTGACCTGCAAGCTGAGGAATGCCGAGGATTGACTGCAGATGCTGGAAGCCAGAAAGCAAGAAGGATCCTTCCCTACAGGCATCAGAGGGAGCGTAGCCCCATGACACCTGGATTTCAGACTTCTGACCTCTGAACTACGAAGAACCCATGACTGTGGTTTCAAGCCTCCCGGTTTGTGCTGTTTTGTTATGGCAGCCCTAGGAAATGAACCCAGGAAAGAAATGGGTGTGTCCCCTTTTGGACAGCTGCTCAGGGAGGGTGGGAGTCATCCTGCGTGGCCACTGGGTCTTCAGCCACGTTGTGCCTGTACTTGTGGATCCTGGCCTCATACCATATCCAGATACTGAAAACAAGATTAAGGTAAAGGCGTAAATTACATAAAAATGAGCACAAAAAGACAAGTGGTTTTAAGATGTGTTTTGTTGTTTGAAAGCCTGTATGGTAAGCTAAGGAGTTTTCTTTCCTTGATAAGAATGATTCCAGCACAGACACTTCTTGCTAATGTGAGCCACGTCAGAGAGAACGATGACCAGACTGAATGCTGGCGAAGGCCCGCCCTGGAAGCCTGTGGAAAGCCTCACCCCTTCCACAGCCTTTGCAGGGAGGACTTGGCTCTTGTAATTAGTGTGCACTAGCCCATGGGTGCCCAGCCATCAGCTACCCACTTTCTTTCAGCTGAGCCTTGTGCATGGTCCCTAGACGCCTTTCCTGGATCAGGATGCATTCTGCCTCTCCCCTTGCTTTGCTCCCATTCCCGTGGATTTTTATCACCATGCTCCTTGTCACCGCATCACCCACCAGGTTTGCCATTCATTCATTTATTTATCCAGGTTTGCTACTGGCCATTTCTTCCTGATGTAAACATCCCTTATATATGGAGAGCTACTTGACAACCAGCCACATCAAGGCTGTGGGAAATTTGATAAGGCCCCCCAGTTTCTTCAACAGATAAAGGCTCTACATAAAAGGGAAAGTACTATGGGTCGAAATACTCAAGCGGTGTTTCCATCTAGTATTTTCATATGTTTTGTTTGTTTAGATCTCAATTTAAACAAAGTGTAAAAAGACATTTTTTTGAGATAACTGAAGAACATTAAGCATGGGCTGGACACTCCAAACTAAAAATAAAATCCCAACTCCCCCAACTGAATGGCCCCCTCTTGGCCAAGGGGACCCCAGAAAACACTTTAAAACGTAGTTCCCAGCCATGACTACGGGACAAGGCAGCGCGTCTTGTTACACCCCTTCCTTTTGCAGTTCAGACACAATAGCCAATCAGCATTAAAGCTAAAAGAGAGATCAGAAAGACTGATGGGACACACCATGCAGTAAGATACTAAATTAGAAACGACCTAAGGGCCTGCCAGGCAAAGGTTAAGTCTCGCTCCTTGTGCTTAAAGAATAAACTATGTTCTCACTGCCCCAAGGATGTTCTTTTTCTCGGCAGCCAAACAAACTCTGGCCTTGAGATAAGCAGTGTTAAGAGCATTGCACCAGATGCTGACTAACGGCCCCTGTTCTGTCAGTCACAGCTCCAGCTCTGGTTGGACAAGAGACTGATTTCAGTAACTTTCTCCTGATAAGAGACTCCTGACCAGGGACGGGCTCTGGCCATTCACAGAGCCTGTACACCTGAGCCCCTCTGTGTCCTCAACAGCCCTTTTCACACATAGGGCATAATTGTAATAAATTTAAATGTTACATCTCCACCCCAAAGTGAACATGGTCCTATGTGGCATGCATGTTTGTTACATTTGTGTGTGTCAGGATCGAGTTCGTGAGCGTTCATAGCTCCTTCTGTATCCTGCAGAAATTTGTGTCCAGTTAACCCTAAACGTAAAGCTCCTACCCCAGCCCTTCCTTCTGGAAGTGCCTGTCTCTGGTCTTGGCTAGAGGCATCTTCCCAGCCTGAAGAATGGCCACCTTGCAGGCTTTTTAAAAAAATGTAATTTTTCCTTTTCCAAAGGTATATATTATAGGTTTTCTTTAAAAGTTAACAGTACTATAATTAGATAATTATATTAGATGATTAGGCTATTACTTTAAAGTTTGTGGGCTATGATAATGGTATTGTCCTTAATGTTTGATGCAAATAGATGTGTGTTTACAGTTTTCATTAACATTTTCTTCCAGAAAGCATGGGGCAGGGATGGGGTGGCAGATGAAATAAGAATGGCAGGTGAGGCCACACATTCTTCCATGTTCTTCCATGATGTAAATTGTTCACGATAAAATGTTTTTTTAAAAAAGAACAGCCTGGGCGTGGTGGCTCACGCCTGTAATCCCAGCACTTTGGGAGGCCAAGGCAGGCGGATCACGAGGTCAAGAGTTCGAGACCAGCCTGACCAACATAGTGAAATCCTGCCCCTACTAAAAATACAAAAATTAGCCAGGGATAGTGGCAGGCACCTAAAGTCCCAGCTACTTGGGAGGCTGAGGCAGGAGAATCGCTTGAATCCGGGAGGCAGAGCTCGTGGTCAGGTGAGATGGTGCCACTGTACTCCATCCTGGGTGACAGAGCGAGACTCCATCTCAACAAAACAAAACAAAAAACCTGACTATGTGCTCTTTGGTGCCAGGGCAGCTCCAGATTCATGCCTGGGGATACACGTGGGTCACGGGACATCCTGGGGTGTCACTGAATTCATTTAATTGTCACAACAGCAAATGAAGAATTCACTAGTGGACCCCGATTCCACTAGTGTCCCAGAAAGTACACTGCTCTGTTTTCTAGTTAAAGCAACCTGGTGGCTTGCTGTCTAAAACCACGACAAAGATGAAAAGCAAGGAAGCAGAGCTGGGGAGCAGTCCTTGAATCCTCTGTCCTGAGCGGAGCCCATCTCAGTGGCTGCCTCCATGGGGGGGCGAGAGCATCAGCACCTGCACCGGTAACCCCGGGCCCGTATTGCAGGTCCCGGTCGACTTTCTTCTCTCATCCCAACCTCCAGGACTCTGTTCCCAAGAGAGAATATTCTCTTGCTTCATAGTCCTGGTTCAGACAAAAGGGCCCCTTGGTAAGGACATCTCAATGAAATGCACTTCTTCGCTCAAGCATTCGAGCAATTGTTGAGCACGATGTCCCCTGAACCGGCCCAGAAGTAAACGCCCCTCGGCAGCTATGAGCACACCGAGTGCACGTACCACAGCCTCTAGTGCTATGCCCCACTAACAGGAGCCAGGGGGCCTCAGGGAATGGCTGATTTTAGGGCTAGGACAGGGTAGGTACGGTAAGAGTATGGAGTCTCTTATGCCACAAAGTAAGGAGTGAGATAAAAAAGTTGGGGCCTGTCAGACAGATATGCTGGTGGCCAGGGGGACAACTTGAAGGTCTCCCATTGATGGAGTCAGGGACAATTTGAGCACTCAAACAATGAAGTCCAGGAGTGCCTGAGAAGCCCTGCAAAAATAGGAATCCTTGGGTCCACAACGATAATAAAAGGAAAAATAAAGCAGAGAGAGAGGAGGGCTCTTGCGCCTAGGAGTGGCAAATGCTGATGGCAAACGTGGAGCGGAGTGGGAAATGGAAGATCATCTCCATCATCATTTTCATCATCATGGTAAGACTGGTTTAGGCAGGAACTGTGGGTGGACGCTAAGTCTAGGGGGATTTTTGTGAGGATCAGGACATGTGCGTGGTCTCCCAGTGTCTCTCCATAGACTGCCTTCTCACTGCAAGGGAACAGGAAGTGTGCAGAGCAGAAAGCCTCGACTCGTGCTGTGCGTAAGCATCACCAAGGAGGGCCGATGGATGGCGAACACCTCCAGGTAGGATGCCCCAGAAAGATGCAGCATCACTTATGTCATTCGCTGGCCAGAAATGCATCAGACAAACTGCAAATGAAAAAAATTCTATTCAAAACGGGAGGAGGAGGCTGTTCTTCAGGACTGGAATGTCATACAAGATAAAGGCTGTGTGAATGTCTCAGACTAAAGAGACATGAAAATGGGCGCAGGGCCAGATCCGGGGTCGTGTCCTGCCCTGGAGGAAAAGATGCTATAGAGAATGTCAGAGAATAATTACACAATTGGAAGAATAATAAAACAAGATTGTTCTATGGTCATGCAAGGCTATCTGTGCTCTGAGGAAATGCAGTTTAGGGGAAAGGGCCATGATGTGTGCAACATATTCTCAAATTGTTCAGGAAAATTATATACACAGTAACAGCAAGTGAGAGAGCAAGTGGAATATAACGTGAATCATAAGAATTCTGGGCAATGGGTGTGGGGTGTTTTTTGAGTAATTGTTTTTCTTGAGACTCTTCTGGAAGTTTGAAATTATTTGCAAAGAAAAAATTTTTTTAAAATTGAACACCTACTATGTGCTATCCTATTGTTCCTGGTGTTGGACAGAGGTGACCCATCGAAGTCACTTTAGCCAATACCCTACATTCCCTTTTTTTTGTCTGCACTTAAGATTTATATAAACGGGTTGGCTTGATTTCCCTGCCTCTGTTTTGTATTCCTGGAAGTTGATGAATAGCCAAGGTTTCAGGAGATTAGAAAGAGGATAGGACCTCATTTATAGATTAGCCCCAGGCGGTTCAGAATACATAACACATCACGTCGCAATTGAATGGTTGCATTCTGAGCCCCATGAGGGTGGCATCGTCTGACTTGTTTAGGTTTCCATCAGCAGGATCCAGCCTATCATGTGGTATGCATTCAAACATTTGTTGAATGACTAAATTCATTATTCTAAAGTAAGATTTGAAATGTGTAGAATAACCTTTCACCAAGGTTCCAAGTCCTTCATAGAAACAAGTGAAAATGGATCTTTGATATTTGAGATGTGCTTTCTAATGGGAAAACTCGTGCCCTAAGGAAGAGATCTTCATTAGCTTTTTTTCCTGGGCTTAACAGGACTTCCCTATCTGGAGCCAATAAAAGCCCATAATTAAAAAAAAGAAAAAAACTTGGGAGAAAGCTCACATCGGTACCTTCCTTTTTCTTTTCTAAATATTTCCATAAATCATTGAACTTCCCTGAGTCTTTTGCTCTCTGAATGAAGTAGAGTCCTACTTACATTCTTACCATAGAAAACATGAGAATAATCAAACAGCGTTTTGGAATACATTTTCAGAAGAAAAAGATTTACTGCTGTTTTGATTCTCTAGAAATTGAGAGGCCACTTCTTTAAACTGTTTACTTATGAGTGAGTTTGCTATTCGAGAGAGAACAGACAAAATAAAATGCCAGCATGAGATACACGGTGGTGACATGGAAATAAGCATGAAGCAAAAGGCCTGAGGAGGGGGTGGGGTTCCCAGCTAGGGCCTAGTGAGGCCTCTGCATCACTCATTGAATTCCCGTCCTCACAGCCAGTCTTAGATGGAAGTCTTAAATGAAAAGGTTGCAAGTGGGGAGAACAGTATCTAAAGCCATCTGATCCTGATGGGGGCCCAGAAAGGATATTTTCGTCTAATTTCTAAAAGGGCACCAAGTGGGGAAGAGGGGAGATCCTGGGAGCAGTTGGGGATCTCAGGCCCAGCGTGGGGAAGGAAGGGGAGCATGCTGACTGCATGATGCTGACAGGAAAGGGCCCTGGAAGTCCCGGGCCTTGTGGGCGTGTTCACCATGGCTGAGACCAACTTGAAAGCTGTCTGTAAAGTGGGAAACCCATGTGTTCAGGTAAGCACAACATTCCTGTAGGCTGTTTGTGAAAATACCTGTGAATGCACAAAAAGAAAATACCTCTGAGCACCTGAAAATAGCTGCTGTACACAAAGCCCATTCTCAGTAAAACTTGCCTTATTTTCCCAACTCAGCAGCACCCCCTGCCTGCACCCTCTGTGAGGATGGAAAGGGACTGGCACTGTTCCTCACGTGAGCTCAGGCAGTGCTACTGGGCTAGTTCCTCTCTCTGTCCACTTGGGCCCCTCCTTCTCTCCTTCTCACCTGAGCAGAGAAGGCCAGCTGTACTAGTCGGTTTTCACACTACTGGTAAAGACATACCCGAGACTGGGAATTAAGAAAAGGTTGAATGGACGTGCAGTTCCACGTGGCTGTGGACACCTCACAGTCATGGCAGAAGGTGAAAGGCATGTCTCACATGGTGGCAGACAAGAGAAGAGAGATTGTGCAGGGAGACTCTTGTTTTTTAAAACCTTCAGATCTCATGAGAATTATTCACTATCATGAGAACGGCATGGGAAAGACCTGCTCTATGATTCAGTTACCTCCTACTGGGTCCCTTCTAGGTAGGAATTCAAGATGAGGTTTGGGTAGGGCACATATCACCAGCCTTTCTTTCTCCTTCTTGATTTCCCTGAAGCACTAAAAGGGCAAACTGGTGATTCTTAGTAGGTGGACAGCCAGTGGTTGAGCTAAAGAATATTTTTTCTTTAACTTTTTTTTTTTTAGACAGAATCTTGCTCTCTTGCCCAGGCTGGAGTGCAGTGGTGTGATCTTGGCTCACTGCAACCTCCGCCTTCCAGGTTCAAGTGATTCTCCTCCCTCAGCCTCCTGAGTAGCTGGGATTACAGGCATGTGCCACCATGCCTGGGTAATTTTTGTATTTTTAGTTTTGTATATTTATTTGTATTTTTAGAGACAGGGTTTCATCATGTTGGTCAGGCTGGTCTCGAACTCCTGACCTCATATCCACCTGCCCCAGCCTCCCAAAGTGCTGGGATTACGGGCATGAGCCACAGCACCTGGCCTAAAGGATATTTTTTCTTGCACAACTGACATTATTTGAATATTTAATTATATTAAATATGTTAGATAATGAGCAGCTTTTCTTGTTTTGGTTTTGAAGCTCGAGCCTGTTCTTTTGGTCTCTTGGATTTTCAATATCTCTTTCTAAAAGGACATTCTAATAAAGAAGTGTAGATCACTGGAATACACGGTTTTCATTAATTATAATATCACAAAAAATATTGTCATCATGAGACCATGCACCTCACTTCACCTTGGGTGGCCAGAGCCACTCAGGGAAGCTTGGGCCCTTTTAAGTTCTGTAGGAGAGTAACTGAGGTACCACAGAGTTATTCTCTAGGTTCTAGAAGACAACTAGAAGACAAGATGATACCTATGTTTGTGTAGCTGCTCTGCAGTTCCCACTCCTGGCTCGGTACCCCAACCAGGTCCTCCCCCTACCAGGAAGTCACCCTGGGCCATTCCCTTTGGAGTTGTTGGCTTCCTGCATTTCTCTCCCCAAGGGAGGGCACTCTCTGGCTCTGCCATGAAACGATCACTGGCAGGCGTAGAGGGCCAGGGAGATGACGCCCTAGGTGTGATCTGAGTCAACAAGGGCAGGAGTTGGTGGGTAAACACCCTGGCTTCCTCCCTTCTCCTGGGACAATGCCTGGGCCCCACGCCCTCTCTGGAGCCCCTGCTAGGGTGAGCCCAGCTGCCTGGGGCACTGTTGCAGGCCTCAGTGCCTCTCTTCCTTCCCCTGTTTCATGTCCCCACTCTGGGGTCACCTCCCAAATAAATGCTTTGCACTTGCAGACTTGCCCCAGGGTCTACTTTGAGAGGATGCCGAGTTGAGAGCCTTGTGTGTGTCTGGGAGCAATGCGACCTCATTAGTTTAGACTCCATCAAATCGGTATTAGTGCTTCATCTTTTCATTGTTCTATTTGAAAATAATTTTCTAAATTAGCTGGGCATGGTGGCAGGTGCCTGTAGTCCCAGCTACTAGGGAGGGGAGGCAGGAGAATTGCTTGAACCCAGGAAGTGGAGGCTGCAGTGAGCTGAGATTGCGCCACTGCCCTCCAGACTAGGTGACAGAGTGAGATGACGTTTCAAAATAAATAAATAATTTTCATTTAATATTTTCAGGCTATGATTGACTGTGGGCAACTAAAACCACAGAAAGCAAAACCACAGATAAGGGGGAACTACTGTATGTCACGTTATATAACATGCTGATAAACTATCTATACATACTCTTCAAGCAGATATTTTTGAAATTATTTCTCAGCCCTTTGCTAGAAATCTGTATTAAGGACGGTTAATCTAATTTGTTACTGTTTTGCATATATCACCTGGTGGAAGGAATACATCAGCAAAATTGTGCACATGACACATCACATTGACAGCACAGGAGCTGTCAGGCTCTAGAAGGTTTGATGATTGATCATTAACTTGTACTCATTCATATATTCATTTGTCGAGTAAACATCGATGAGGTACTCTGTGTGTGGAAATCTATGCTGATCACTAGAGGCACAGAACTGCAGGCACCCGGGCCGGGCGGAAGGCGTTGCATGAAGAAAGAGCAATCAAGTGTGCTATGGCAGAGGTTCGCACTCTGTTCCAGGATAGCCCAGAATGAGAGCTCATCCAAAAAAGAAGGAAATGCACTTAAAAGGTCCTATTTGAAATACAACATGCTTTCTTTTTGAATGAGACCTAGAGTTATCCAAACTCAGACCTCTTCTCACATGAATTTTTCATTCGCTGTCCAGTGTGGTATGATCTTAATTGCTATTTGAAGCCATCTTGCAACACGGGTTTGACTGGTACAACCCTCAGCGGGGCTGACCTCAAGGGACGTTTTGAGGCTGTTGCTCATCCGTCAGCGGTGCGGGTGGCAGCACAGCTCTGCTTCTCCACAGCCACCGTTTGCTTAAACAGAGTGTTGCTGCTAGATTAGAAGTTGGGGGGTGATTTTGCCTTTAACTTACTGTGTGACCTTGGAAAACAAGTCATGTAACTTCTTTAGGCCCCAATTTTTTCAAAGTACAATATTGAACCAGTAACAAGCAACATTTTGTTGCACAAGAACTAGTTTTAAGAAAAACAAGGTTGCCAGCTCTCCCTTTAAAAACGGAAAGAAATAGTAACTGGAAATCAGGGACATGTGTGACCTCTGTGTCCTCCGTCTCATGAATAGGCATGTTTATCTCTAAGACCCTTCCAGCTTTATACTCTTGGTTTGCGCTGTGTTAGCCTCATGCAGTAGTGAGGGTTTAACCTGACATCTCTCGGGATACTGCATGTGTCTTGAAGACGATATGTATGACGTTGCAAAGAGTTGTTTTACATCTGTGATTTGTGTTGACCTTTCTGTAGGTCTCGGGACACCTGCTGGCACTTAGTGGCTTCTCGGGGATGGTGGGCGTGAGGGTGGTAGTGAGACTCCCAGCCCCCATTTCAAGTTTAAGCCCAGCGAGTCCACATCCATCTATTTTGTATAGTAAAGGGACCACTGTGTCCAGAATATCACACTGGGAATGAGGAACTTCTTTTTTTTTTTATTGCATTTTAGGTTTTGGGGTACATGTGAAGAACATGCAAGATAGTTGCATAGGTACACACGTGGCAGTGTGTTTTGCTGCCTTCCCTCCCTTCACCCACATTTGGCATTTCTCCCCATGCTATCCCTCCCCAGCTCCCCCCACGGCGCTGTCCCTCCCCTACTCCCCCCAATAGACCCCAGTGTGTAGTGCTCCCCTCCCTGTGTCCATGTGTTCTCATTGTTCATCACCCGCCTATGCGTGAGAATATGTGGTATTTCTTATCTGACCTAAATATCTGCGTGTTTGATTTTTCTGACATCACATTTTTCTTTCTGCCTGTTGCTGACTCACTTTCAGTACTTCTATTTACAAGTCACAGGAGTTTATTCCAACTGTCACTCAAGGTCGAAAGAATCCACACAGGCCACAGCTCATTTTTTTGAGTGAAACTTACTTCACGCACATCGACTCTGGTTATCTTAACCCCACCATGCAGGTTGTGGTCCTTGGAATTTTCCGCTAGCAGATCTTTTCCTCACCTGTCCCTTCTCGGTTCTATATCATCGTTGCTTCGTTGCAGCCTTCAATGCAGGCTGAATTTCCTAGACTCTCAGAACAGCTGATCTGGCCGTTGAGACAATGGCAGGAGATTGGAGAGATGGGGAAGGGAGGAGCCAGGGGTTTCCCTCTGTTTTGTGTGGGGTCTCAGGCAGGGGCTGCATCTTCTCTGTGGTATTAGCTTCCATCTGCCAGGCCTGCTCTGGTTCCCACCTTGACCAGCTGACCCTGCATCCTGGACCAGGAACCCCCTTTTACCCTCCAGCCCAGGATGGCAGTACCTTTCTGTATTGCTAATCTCTGGCGGTGCCCTTGATTTGGTTTCTCTGCACTTCTGCCACTGGTATAACCAATTCCTTACAGTACATTTCCTCTGTTTCAAGTGCGGAATGATCTTTTCAACTTGGACCCTGAATAATAAAGTTCTTGATACTAGAATTATGCCAAAATCAGATCTTTAAGAGAAGACTGTGGAACTGGATTGCTCATCTGTTTGAGAACACAGTGATGATGGTCTGGCAGAGGGAAGATGGGGTACGAGTCACCTGTGGTGTGGAGTTGCATTATCATTACCTAAGTCATCACTGGTTGCTGCTGGAGGTGAGGTGTTGGTTGGGTTAAAGGCTTATGGAGATTAAATAGAAGCTGCATTTGAATGATGTGCCAGTGATGATGGTCACAAGGATTGGGGGGTATCTGATGGTACTGGAGAATTTTCAGAAAAACAGTAGCAAGTTCAGAGCTGGAAATCTTGGTTCAAGGCACAAATATATTCAGAGATCAACCTTAAAACAATCGCTTACCTGTTATAGGCACAAGGCAGGCATGGCTGGGGGTCAGGCCCAATGTCTAACTGTGTGGGTTACAGAAATGGCAGCACTTCTAAATCCATACATTAAATCCATGGCATTCATGGGGAAGAGGTGGGACCCAGGGACCTGGGAAAAGGACTTCTGAGTAGACTTAAGTGATCCGAGAACCTTGCTTTCCCACCCCGATCCCTCTGAGCCTGTCTTGCTAGATTTGCTATGGGTTGAGGAAAGGAGGCTTTTCTTGTGTGAAGACTGATGGTTGCCCTCAAGACCCATTCTCACCATCTGTGGGACCTGCAACCTTTGTCTCCAGAATTATTACCAGAGTCAAGTGTCATTCTCTGAGGAGGATGGGGCAGGGTCAGGAACTTCAAGTTTTGCTTCCTGAGCAGGCAGCTTCTGCAACAAACTAGTTTGCTAATTTCTAACCCTGGGGAATGTGTGAGGAAATAGATTTTATGGGTCTTACACACCACAGAGTAAAATATAACTTTAGATTGGACCAAACAGTGTATTGGTTTGGGTGTACTTACTCAAGACTCAAGATTTAATGGACTAGCTGTCAGCTGGAGGTGGCTCTAACTCCCTTCTTGGTTGGATGACCAAACCTCTGGTGTCATGGTGGCTGATGGTTTTTAAGCTCAGTCAGGACTGCTGTGCCTTTATAGCCCCATACAGGAAAGTCCCTGAAAGTTAAAGGTAAAAGAAAATCCTCTGTGGGCAGAACTCCCAGTGGAAGTATATCTGGTTGTTCACTTTGCGTGGGAGGAGAAATCCTCAGAGGTGTGGAGTTTCCCTGATTCTTGAGCAGTGGCTCAAGGCTCTGCAGTTTTTATGGAGTTTGAAAGAAAAATCCAGAAGATGGGTGACCTGGCAACTAGAAGAGGGGGCACATGGATGCTGCTCTGGGAATGGGCACAGAAGGAGAGTGTTCCACCCGAGCGAGCTCCAAAGAATATCTACCACGAGGATATACCCAGTAGACAAGATGCCCCATTCTATGGAGAACGGGGTCTTCCACCAGTTACTGCAGTGTCTGTTCGGTGGGCTCACGGTGGCAGGGATGGGGCTGTCTGCAGGCTCAGCAGCATGGGCATCCTCCCTCTCAGGCCAGTGTTGGTGCCACCTCTACTGAGGACCCAGTCTGCCTACGGCAAGGCTGAGGCTGAGCCCAGAATAGGATGCTGTGGCCCAGTGGCGTGAGGTTGGGCAGTGCTGCCGGAAGCCAGTGGTAAGGGGATTACATCGTACTCACCTCATGAGAGCTTGTGTCCTGAGCGGATAGGTTTTCCTCTGGGTATGGATTTGCCTTCCCTGACTGAAATATCTGTGGACTTCAGGCATGAGTTACCCATGGTCATGAGAACCTAGAGAGGGAGCTGCTCTCTGCACAAGTAAGTGCGATATTGGCTCATATCTGACCACACCCTCCCAGGTAGCCTGAAAGAGCAGGAGCAGCTTGTGTTGGCTGGGAAGCAGCATGCTGAGAAGCCAGGAGGCTGCCCTGTAGGACCAGGACCGATGTCTTAGCCCATGGACCACTGGTGGTGTCCCTTCTCCCACAGCCAGCATGTGTGGGTCTGGAAACCATGGGGTGGGACCTAAGAACCCGTTTGAGGAGAGATTTTTGCTTTCTATTTTCAAAGGCTTGAGGGCTGCTGGTATAGATGTCTCAGTTCTCATTTCAAGAGAGGATTGTGTCCATTATAACGATGGTTCCATGAATTAGAGGTTAAGATTGCCACCAGACTGCCCTGATTTCCTCATGCCACTGAACTCACAGGCTACGATGAGGAGGCTCTGATGGGGTTGGATTGATTAATCTCATTTTCAAGAAGAAATTACATTGTTTCTCCCCATTGCGGACAGAGAGGAGTAAGACCAGAACTGGGAATTACGGGGATGCAGTGCAGTACCTCAGTGTCGAGCCCCAGTAAATACACAATTGCAAAGGGCTCAGCGAAAGCTCAGGTCTGAAGGTGCAGTTCGCCCCACCAGGGAAAGAACCGTGACCGCTGCAGGTGCTAAGGCAAGGGGGAAAGGGAAAAGGGGGAAAAAAGAGAAAGTGATAAATACGGTTGACCTTCATCACTCACAGCGGATATGTTCTACAACGTCACCGGGAACACTGAGTTAGCAGACAAGGAACATTGCTCATAGGGAAAATATAGGGGATGTTCCTGTGAACTTTGGTGACGACATTTTTATCAGTCATCTGTGGCTTAGCTTGTTTCGTGTGTATTTCTGCTTGAAGGCACCTTATTTTATGTACTATCCATTCACATGACATTCTTGGCTAACAGCGCTGTAACTCTGGCTGGAATGAAGCTTTTCTCTAACACACGTGTGTGTTCTCCATAAAGCACATCACATCCCTTCCGGTGCTTAGGAACACAGGACAGCCTCAGCACTGTGCTTGGGGGCCATTTTAAGGAGCAAAATCACCAAGAAAAAGCACAAAAGTATTTAAACCGTGGCTAAATAGAGTGTGAAGAAGAACACTTGGTTATAGTGTGACAGCCGGAACAAGAAGGCAGAGAGGGAACGGGCAAGTTGGACAACTGAACATTTTCACCATTCTGGCCTGTCCACAATGATTAGAAAAGCACAGTGAGCACTAATTTGGGGGTTTCAAAAGTTAAGTCTTAGGCTTGGGTGGTGGCTCACACCTGTAATCCCAGCACTTCAGGAGGCCGAGGCGGGTGGATCACCTGAGGTCAGGAGTTCTAGATCAGCCTGGCCAACATGGTGAAACCCCCCTTTTGTATTTTTCTACTAAAAATACAAAAAATCAGCAGGGCATGGTGGCAGGCACCTGTAATCCCAGCTATTCAGGAGGCTGAGGCAGGAATCACTTGAACCCAGGAGGCGGAGGTTGCAGCGAGCCGAGGTCATGCCATTGCCCCCCAGCCTGGGCAATAAGAGTGAAACTCTGTCTCAATAAATAAATAAATTAACAAAAGATAAATTTTAGCAACTAGGTGAATTTACAAGTAGGATTCCTCAAATAATGACTGATTGCATTAACTTTGGCAGTTACCAGTCAAACTGCCAGCAGCTGTGCAGACTTTGCTTCTGACTATTTTCCCTTGCCCTGCTCTTTCGTCTGATGATTTGAGTGGTACTGGCCTGTGATTGGTCATGACCTCGAGGAGCGTCCTGTGCACTCGATGAAGGCAGTGTGCCTGTCCTGTTCCCCATCAGGGGATGGGCGGGCACCTTCTTTGCCTGGGGCAGCCCGCCACGTTGTGGCAATGAAAGCTGCGTGTGGATGGGAGAGTGAGTTGAACTCAAGGAGTTGAATGGGTCACCAGGCTGGCCCTGGGCCTGTCTTCTGCTTCACACCCACCTCCTGCCCTCCCAGCTCTGCTGTGTCATGCGGCTGCCTGTATAGGGCTCATTTCCCAGGGTGGAGAAACTCCAAATGTGTTAGTTTAGACACGTTCTATTTTTTTTTTTTTTTTTTTTGAGTTTCACTCTTGTTGCCTGGGCTGGAGTGCAATGGCACGATCTCGGCTCACTGCAAACTTTGCCTCACGGCTTCAAGTGATTCTCCTGCCTCAGCCTCCCAAGTAGCTGGGATTACAGGTGCCCACCACCACACCCAGCTAATTTTGTATTTTTAGTTGAGATGGGGTTTCACCATGTTATCAGACTGGTCTTGAATTTCTAACCTCAAGCGAGCCGCCTGCCTCAGTTTCCCAAAGTGCTGGATTATGGGCGTGAGCCATCGTGCCCAACCTGCATGGTTTTTTAAAACAATCACATAGAGAGGAATGTAGAAAGCAAATTGCAGACACATCCCTCTTTGATGAGCAAAGGCTAGTTTTGAATGAATATTTATGGAAAAAGTCACAAAGTACAAGAAACCGAGTCTATGAGATAGAATCACTTCCTGGAGTTGAAAGTTAACTTCCGAACATTTCATCTCATCTAATTCTTCATTTACGTGGCAAGGCGACTTTTGTCCCCTTAGCTCCCAGGTGACCACCTGCCCAGGGCTGTCTGTCCATGTGGTGGTCAGTGTGAGACACAGGTCATTTCTGCTGCCTCCCCCCAGACCCAACTCAGCTAATTTCAACCCCGGGGCTTCCCCTTGCTTGAATGCACAGGTTGTGTCACCAGCCCCTGTCCCCTGGCTCCTTGTAGGAGAATGCTACCCCTCTTGCTGCTTTTGACAGTAATGTTATGACTGTGAGCAATGCTACTCTGCCTTCACTAAGGTATGATGTATACCTTGAACCAAAACAGAAGAAAAAGGAGGTGGGTGACGTTGAGTTCTTGTCCAACCTCAAGCCTCTTCAAGCATCACTTCCCCCATCCCATAAGGGAAACCTGGCTCTTCTCAAAACCAGCATTCAAGATTTTTAAAACAACAAAAAAATTACTTAGTCATGAATTTTGTAGCCATATTAAACTATCTCCCCAATTTCAGTTAGGTTTTTGTGCTTCCTGAATGTGACGTATGCCAGTTTTCAGTTTGCAAGGCTCTCCAACAATCATTTCTTTAAACCTGCCGAGAACACTTTGTGACAAAACATAACAATCTACATTCACCAGATTTAGCAAATTAAAATACAGTACGTCCCATTAAAGCTGAATTGCAGACAAACAATGATGTTTTTTTGGACACAAACATCGTATGTAGTGTTTATTTAATATGCAATATGTGGGAAATACTTAAAGTAAAATATCATTTGTTGTTTACCTGGCATTCAAATTAAATTAAACATCCTGTCTTTTATTCCTAGTTCAGTCAAACAAAAATTATCCCAAATTATGTTTCTTGTTTTAAGTTTTTATATACCCCCTGCCAAATTTATCCTAAATAATTTATGTTTTAAAAAAATGGTTATTTCTTCAGCAAAAAGGCCTATAAGCAATCTAGCTAATAAGAATCTGAATACTCTTTTGAAGTTAATCTCTTTTTATTTCTTTTTGCTCATTGTTTGGTTAAGATCCTGGAGGCCAATCTAACAGCCAAAAAATGTCTTTAAGTCAAGTTCTTGCAATTGCATCATCTTTTATATATGAATAAAGAGGTTTGCTAAATCAATAATTTATGAGTAAGAAGAGATCAGAAGTCAAGTAGCAAAAGGAACTTTCTTTTATGTTGACCTGTTACATATCTGTGTATAAATTTAAAATATGGTCTATAGAAGTTGCCAGAAGAAGACTTGCTAAGGTCTACTGTCCAGAGAGTTGGTTTTGTGCTCTGGCCTCCTAATATAGCTTTCTGAATTGCCAATGAAATCATTTCTGTGGGGAGGGAGAAGATTACAGAAACATTTCACCTGTCCCAAAACTCAGCTTTGGGACGTCCAATCTCATTGCTTCTCTCTCGAAGCTTGATATGGTTTGTATTTGTGTCCCTACCTAAATCCCATGTTCAACTGTTAGCCCCAGTGTTGGAGGAGGGGCCTGGTGGGAGGTGACTGGATCATGGGCGTGGATTTCCCCCTTGCTGTTCTCGTGATAGTAAGTTCTCAGGAGACCTGGTTGTTTAAAAGTGTGTGGCACTTCCGCTTTGCCGTCTCTTCCTCCTGCTCTGGCCAGTAAGACACGCCTGCTTCCTCTTCGCCTTCTGCCGTGCTTGTAAGTTTCCTCAGGCCTTGCCAGCCTTGCTTCTTGTAGAGCCCTGCAGAACCGCAAGCCAATTAAAACTCTTTTCTGTATGAATTACCGAGTTTCAGGTAGTTCTTCATGCAATGTGAGAATGAGCTAATATAAAGCTCTTGTTGCTGGGCACAGTGTCTCAGCACTTTGGGAGGCAGAGGTGGAGGTGGGCAGATCACCTGAGGTCAGGAGTTCGAGACCAGCCTGACCAACATGGGGAAATCCTGTCTCTAAAATACAAAATTAGCCAGGCATGACGACACATACCTGTAATTCCAGCTGCTCACAAAGCTGAGGCAGGAGAATTGCTTGAATCTGGGAGGCAGAGGCTGCGGTGAGCAGAGATTGCACAAGTGCACTCCAGCCTGGGCAACAAGAGGGAAATTCCATCTCAAAAAAATAAAAGAAATAATAAATAAATAAAGCTCTTGTTTTATAAAGTAGTATTTCAAACTTTGTTTGTGGCAACTGAGAAGGTTTAGATGGGGTCATGCCACGTTTTGATTACCAGGGGAAAGGTTGAAATTAGGTAAATTCCTTTTTTCTTTTTTTGAGATGGAGTCTCACTCTGTCAACCCAGGCTGGAGTACAGTGGCACAATCTCAGCTTACTGCAGCCACCATCTCCTGGGTCCAAGTGATTCTCTTGCCTCAGTCTCCTGGGCAGCTGAGATTACAGGCACACATTACCACGCCCAGCTAATTTTTATATTTTTAGTAGAGATGGGATTTCACCATATTGGCCAGGCTGGTCTCAAATTCCTGACATCAAGTGATCCGCCTGCCTCAGCCTCCCAAAGTGCTGGGATTACAGGCGTGAGCCACCATACTTGGCCAAAATTAGGTAAATTCTTAATACTGCTAAGCATGAAGGTACTTGAACAGAAAGGAGAAAGCAATAATTGGGCATAGCAGGAGAAGGAGTGCCATTTGGAGCAGAAAGAGGGAAGGAGGAGGCATTTCTGTTGATTCATACTATTTTCCATGAGAGTTTTAAGGGAGGTTCAGTGCTGGTTAGAGATCTCTCTACCCACTGAACATAGGTGTGTCCTTTGGGTTCAGTAAAGTAACCTCTTTAGCCTCTTATACCTAACAGGGGGAAGGGGAATCCCTGAAGTACTCAGTTTATAACCTCCCAGAGTCATGTAGCAGGACTCCACACACTGCTGCAATCTTTAAGGAAAAGCACCAGCGAAGAAGAATGCAGAAGAGGAGTTTTGGACTCACTTTCTAGGGTCCAGGAAAAGGCGGGGAAGGCTTTGCTTCCATCTCCAGGCTCCTGGCCTTCCAGCCCTGGGGGACAATGGCATCGACCACACAGTGGACCCCATCTGGCAAGTGGTGATTTGAGGGACAGGCAGTGCTCCATGTTGGCTCTGGGGTTCCTTGTCCAACTTCAGCCCCCAGAGGTGATGGAGACCTGCATCAACCCTGGAATGAAGCCGGTCCCCTGGAGTTGTCAGGGCTGTGGGATGTTAGTGCTGGGACTCATCTTATGTCCTAAGGGCCAATCCCAATATTGTGCAGCGACCATATCATCGAGGCCATTCTCTGATTTCTTGCTTAGTGCCTTTCCACGATATCTCTATGCTGAGCTTTGAAAGGGTGCACAGTGGTACAGGGATGTGGCCAGTGGTCCACTGGGAGACCTCCAGGAGGGCTTGGATTTGGGTGCCAAAGAAAGCACAGGCACTTGGCAACCCGTCCTCAGGGCCGTCCTGCTGCAGACCCATCTCAGAGACTTCCAGTGATTTCAGTGCCCGCACTTGGAGCCACACTTCCTGGGCACAGGTCCTGGCTTTGCTCCTCACCAACTGTGTGACCTGTGACAATTTATAAACATTCTGTGTCCTCGTTTCTTCTTTTAGAAGGGAGAAAGTGGTGGTACCTACTTCCTAAGTCATTGTGAGAATTACGTGAGTTAGTGCTTGTGAAGTGTCTGGAGCTTTTCCGGGCCCTTAGTCTGCGTTTGGTAAGTGTTAGCTGTTAGCAGAGTTTTGGAAGTAAGGTAAGGTTTATCTCGGTACATATTCTATGCCAGGATGTTAACATGTTAGATTGGTGAAACCTAAATAATGAGCCATAGTCTCGGGTCCACTCCCTGAAGGTGTATGTTTTATCTGGGATTTTACATGCTCTATTCTTTAAAAGCTTTATTGAGATGTAGTTCACAGAGCAATACGTGCCCCATTTGGAGAGTGGAAAATATTCTAAATCTGGAATTCTGGCTAAGACTGAAATAATAAGACCATTATTGGATATGTAAATCTAAAAATAGTACAAAAATAGTCAGTCTAAAATAATGTAAAAATATATTATTTCCCTCAGTTAGACCTATGTCTGGTTATTTTGATATATAATTCCATTTTCGAAAGTAATAGGAATTATATAGCAGGCGCTAGCTCAAATTAGACATTTAGCAATAATTCTGTTATTTTGGCTCATGCCTCTCCTATGAAGGTATTTAAGTAATTCTCTCTTTTTTTTTGAGATGGAGTTTGGATTTTTTGCCCAGGCTGAAGTGCACTGGCGTAATCCTTTCACTGCAACCTCCACCTCCCAAGTTGAAGCAATTCTCATGCCTCAGCCTCTTGAGTAGCTGGGACTACAGGCTCCTGCCACCATGCCCAGATGATTTTTGTATTTTTTTTTTTAGTAGAGATTGGCTTTTGCCATGTTGGCCGGGCTGGTCTCGAATGCTTGACCTCAGGTGATCTGCCTGCCTTGGCCTCCCAAAGTGCTGGGATTACAGGCGTGAGCCACTGCACCTGGCCTGAGTAATTCTTAGTGCATGCAGCAGAATGAAATTATATCACTTTACCGATTATTGTTTACAAGAGACTCAGTAAAATTGTTATAAAACAACGTTTTTATTATTGAGTGTAACTATTCGCTTTCTCCACGGCTTTTGCCTCCAGCACTGAGTTTGTGTTAGGCGTAAACTTCACCGCTCACTCCCGGTTTCCTGCCGCCAACACTGCTGGCCTTGTGTGTTCTATTGCTACCATTAGAATGTCGCAGCCGTCCTCCTTTGATTATTTACTATTTGTACCTACTGGGCTTAGACAGAATACTCCCAGATCACACACACTTAGTATAATTTTTCTGGCAAAATGCCATCTCTCATTCTTCCATACTAATTCATTTTAAGGTTGACACCCCTCATGAAGATCTAAAAACATTTGCCCTTTGGGAGAAGAAAACCCTAAACTTAATGTCTCAAGACTCGATCCCTTGGTCTTATCCTTGTGTAAACTTTGCGTGAAGCCCAACTTCCCAGTGCAGTGCCTCCCACTCACGCCCCGCCCCCTGCTGCTGCCGTCTCCCTGGATGCTAGAATTTTCTATAAGGCTTCCTGGGTGCTCAGTCAGCCAGTGAAGGACAAAGTTCCCACTAGTCTCATTGCTCTGACAGCAAGTGAGTTGCTCATTTTAAGGCCAGTTTAGAGTGGCAGTTTTGAGTCTCCAGGAAGTTCAAAAGTGCTCTTGAAACCTGAAGTATGGCTAAATGCGGTGGCTCACACCTGGAATCCCAGCACTTTGGGAGGCTGAGCTGGGTGGATCATGAGGTCAAGAGGTTGAGACCAGCCTGGCCAGCATGGTGAAACCCCATTTCTACTAAAAATACAAGAATTAGCTGGGCGTGGTGGTGGGCACCTGTGGTCCCAGCTATTCAGGAGGCTGAGGCAGGAGTATTGCTTGAACCCAGGAGGCAGAAGTTGCAGTGAGTTGAGATCGCACCACTGTACTCCAGCCTGGCGACAGAGGGAGATTCTGTCTCAAACAAACAAACAAACAACACCAAAAAAACCCTGAAGTATGCGACTGATTATGTCTTATGAAGTTCTGACTAAAATGTAAAAATATATCAATACGATCAATGTTTACCTGTTGCACTTCATATGGATTTCCTTATAAGTGAATGATACTATTTTCCTAAAAACTTGAAAGTATTTTAAATATTATTTTAAAACTTCCTTTTCTTTAACTTCATGTCCAAGGCTTTAATTTTCTTGTGTTGCTATTATTATAATAAGCCTCTAATTATCAGAATAGCTGGGGTAGGATGTTTTTGATGATCTATTAACTAGTTTTATTAGAAAGTTTAAAGCGTCCTAAACTATCAAGCACAATTCAAGTGTTAGGTATTATTGTTATTGTTGTTATAAGTTAAATATTGTGAGAAACTGAAGGTAAATAATATTTGCTTTCAGTTGGATTTTCAAACTGAAAATAAACTGGGGTAATGCATGTTTAACATTAAAAAGATATGACACATGAACCCCGAAAATCTGAGACAGGTCTCAGTTGATTTAGAAGTTGATTTTGCCAAGGTTGAGGGCACACATCCATGATCCAGCCTCAGAGGGCCCTGATGGCATCTGCCCAAGGTGGGCAGAGCACAGTCTGGTTTTATACATTCTAGGGGGACATGAGATATCAGCCTCTGTTGAACAGTGGTTCAGTCTGGAAAGGCAAGAGAGCTCCAAGCGAAGGCGGAAGATTTGAAGCTGGGAGGGGACTTCCAGGGCTGCTTCTCCCACCCTCACCCAAACAACTTGCCACCGTGAATTCCCAGCATTTGACACATGTGTCAGTTAATTTAGAAAGTGGGTTTTGCCAAGGTTGAGGACACGCCCATGACATAACCTCAGGAAGTCCCGGCGACATGTTCCCAAGTTGATCGGGCACAGCTTGGTTTTATACATTTTAGATGTCAATCAACATACGTAAGCAGTACAAAATAACTTTCTAAATAAATGTAAGCAGTACATGACAACTCGAAGCATGGAGGGGGCCGCCATGTCACAAACAGTTGCATTCTCGAATTTCTGATCAGCCTTTCCAAGGAGGCAATCAGAATATGCATCTATCTCAGTGAGCAGAGGGGTGACTTTGAATAGAATGGGGGGGGCGGGGCAGATTTGGCCTGAGCAGTTCCAGCTTGAATTTTCCCTTTAGCTCAGTGCTTTTGGGGCCCATGATAATTTCCTTTCACGCTACTTGTTTTGGGACTGTCCTCACTCCCCTGAAACTCTTGATTCTATGCACATGATCTTAATGGGACCGCTGGGCTCCCCCTGCATCCCACCCAGCAGCCCACAGCTGGCTGGTCCAGGGTGGCTTCTCCTGGGACTTTCTGAAGCAGAGCCAAAGAGGAGCCCATGCCCGACCGCAGGCTGTGGGTGTGAGGCCACCGTGCAGCCTCGTTCCGGCCCACCAAGGAGGCCAGCTGCTCTGCGTGAAGGGAGCTGACCAACGTAGAGGAGATTCCTGGTGGGTCAAGGCCTGGCCCAGCTATCCTTGAGGGCAGCTGCATCTCTGGCCTTCTTACATCTGGCTGCTCAATCCCCGTCCACTTTTTTTTTTTTTTTCCAGATTCCAGGGATTGTTAAATTTCCTTTATGCCTAAGCTTGCTTGAGTTGGGTTTCTGACACCAGAACGTAAAAATGTCTGGCAGCTGAGTAGCTTTGAGTTCTAGAAGGCAAGTGGCAGAAACGTGCCCATGTTGCTACCATGTGTCACAGCCTTGGAGGCCTTCCCCCAGCTCCCCTGGAGCTGGAGTCGCAGGGTAAGGGCACCCACTGATTACAGGTTGAAATGCGGAAGTCCTAAGCCCCAGTACCTCAGAATCTGACCCTATTTGGGATAGGGTCTTTACAGAGGCATTCCAATCACAATGTGGTCATTAGGCTGGGCCCTAAGCTGGTCTGACTTACCCTTATCAGAAGAGGAAATGTAGCTATGGAGACAGACGTGCATGCAGGGAGAAGGCCTGTGATGATGGACCAGAGGTCCAGGAGCTGCTTCTGTATGCCAGGGAGCACCAAAGGTTGCCAGCAGCTGCCAGAAGCAGGGAGAGAGACCACGAACAGCTTCTTTCTCCCTGCCCTTGATAGGAACCAGCCCCTGGGCCCCTTCACCTAGGACTTCCAGCCTCCACAGCTGTGGCTATGCCTCCCTGTGTCTGGTTCCTCATTATGGCAGCCCTGGGGAAGAACATGGTACCATCCCTGTCAAGTGGGTACTGAGAGCACCATCATGGTGAGGGAGCCCAGCCCTTCCATCTGCAGTCACGGGAAGACGGTGCCCTGAGGACCGTGGCAGTGCCTGGGCTGCCGACCGCAGGCTTCACACACAGGCTTCCTCCAGAGCCATCTTCCATGATCCGATTCAAACACTTGAGTTCTCTTTGACTAGACCAGAGTCTCCAGGCCAATTCCTCTTTAACAAAACTGAGTAAATGATTTCCAGCAACTGAGTTACTCTCACAGGTATAGAGAATTTAACAGAATTGGGTGTGAATGGTAAACGTGGATCCGAGATGTCCTCGTTGGAGTAGCACAACTTGTGTGGTGTCACCGCTTTGGGGGCTGGTCTCTTGGGCCACGTGTGCACTTACTGTGCTACTGAAGTGAGGGGTGGGGGAGAACTTGCTGATCACCCGTGTCCCTCATCTTATAGACCCGTCACGGGGGCCTGGGCACTGACTGCCCCAAGGTCCCTCTGCCATCACAGAGCAGGACAATCCACTCGGCAGCTTCTGCTCCTCCCCTGTCCCAGGCCCCCCCTCCCCGCCCCGCACCCGCCCAGCATTGCGGCCCATCAGGCCATCCAGTCTCAGACTGAGATCCTTTCCCATAAGGCTTCATGCAAACACCCCCATGTCTGTGGGGTCAAGCCCACAGCTCCAGATCTCTGAGCCTCTGAATGCATGATCTGGTTGTACATTCTGATTAGATCGATCAAAGCACAGCAGGACTCACCTTTAAGTTCTCAGGTGACAGCAGCGTTATCAAAGCCCTTCTTGGGTTTATTTCTATTTCCAATTCCTGGGGAAGAGGAAAAAAAGGGATGATATATAACACCAAACAAGCACTTACGTATGGAATCTCATTTCATCCTCACAGCCAGCTCATGGTATTAGCTGCCCAGAGCTGCTGTAACCAAGTACCATAGACTAGCTGGTGGAGTAATCACAGAAATTTACTCTCCTTCAGTTCTGGAGGCCAAACGTCCAGAATCAAGGTGTCCTCAGGGCCTCGCTCCCACTGACGGCTCTGGGGAGGGTCCTTCCCACGTCCTCCAGCCTCTGGTGGTGGTCGGCAATCCTCTGTTCCTCCATGTGTGGGCACATTACTCCAGTGGCTGCCTCTGTCCTTGCCTGGCCTCCGTGTGTGTGTCTCTGTGTCCCTCCTCTTCTCAGAAGCACACCCAGCATTGGACTTAGGGCCCATCCAAATCAAGTGTGACCTGTCTTAACTCACGCTTAACCAATCATCTGCAATGATTGTGTTTCCACACAAGGTCACGTTTGCATATCTTTTTTGGGGGAATGCAGCAAACCTCCAGCACTTACCCTGATGTCACAGATGACCAGGTCAGCGTTTAGAGTGGCTAAGCCGTTCTTCAGGTTTTAGTCTGTGTTGTGGATGCAGCATTTCTCCTCAGCCCTTTTAGGGCTGCTACATGAGCTGGATGAATCCACCGACAGAGGCAGATTCACAGGAGAAAAGCGTGCAGGTTTTATGAAGTAACTTTTGCATGGACTCCCGAGCCCTCACAGCAAAAAGGGAGACCCAAAGAAGCAGCCGGGGCCACAAACCTAGCCACTAGCTTGGACAAAGAGTCATACACATGAAAACACGGCAAGACAAAGGGGCTTGGGTGGGGCCATTAACTGGGGGCAGAGGAAGGGAAGCTGGGGCTTCACCAGGCTTGCAGAGTGCCCACTCCCCGGCTCTGACTGTGATGAGAATCTCTTCCTTTGTCCTGGCACAGGGAGGGCGTCTTTCACACAGGGTTTCATCTCTTGCTTACGGTAGTAAACAGGAAGATCAGGGTCCCCTTCTTGTACCTGTTCTTTTTCTTTCTTTTTTTTTTTTCCCCGGGAACACATGCACTTTATCAAACGCCCTTGTAGAAAAGTGTGTGAGGATAAAGGCTGATACAGGACCAGCTCGGGGGCAGGGTGCGGAGTGGAAGGTGGGGTGCGTGGGAAAGAATTCAGACAGTTTCCCACATACAGTGCAGGAAAAATGCAGGACAGTATTCTACCATCCTGCATTTTTAAGAGGGCAGAGCCAGGGTTCAAAGCCAGTTCTGCTCACACTGGAGCCTGTGTCCCTCTCACAGGGCGGTGCAGCTACCTGGGGCCCCTGGCATGACCCCCCGCACTGCCTTGGTTCGCCTATGGTCATGCAGTGCTTGAGTCAGAGCTTCCCCCAGGCAACTCCGTGATCTACTGATAGATTTGAAGAATCAGTATTGGGATGACGATCAGCAGAATGGTCATGACGATGCGAAAATCAGATGTTCAGGCACTTGGCGGTGGAGGCATAGGCCTGGGCCCCGGTCAGGTCGCCAACCATCTTTCTGTCCCTAGACTTCACGGAGTAGGCGAACGCTATCAAGCCCAGGCAGCAGAGTTCACGCAGAGGGTGTTGAACAGGGACCAGACGACGTGGTCGGGCACAGAGGTCTCGCTGTGGATGTGGGTCACGGTGGATGTCGGGGGAGCGGGGTTGTGGGGTGCCTCCAGCACATCCACCCCGTGCTCCTACTTTAGCATCTCATAGTTGCGGGATGGTGGGTGTTGGCAGGAGTGAAGAAGGTTTGGACAGTGTGGTTCACAGTGTCCAGGGAAGAGCAGGTGTGGTCGGGTTGATGGGATGGTTCTCCTTTTTCAAGCCCCTTGAGCTCAGAAGAACTCTTACTCAAAGTGGCCTTTATTGGGGTGGCCTATTCTCCTGTCCTGCATTTTTAAGAGGGCAGAGCCAGGGTTCAAAGCCAATTCTGCTCACTTGGGAGTCTGTGTCTCTCCTGCAGGGCTGTGCAGCTACCTGGGGCCCCTGGCACGAACCCCCTTCACCACTGTGGTTCACCTTTGGTCATGCAGTGCAGAGTCAGAGATGCCCCCAGGCAGCCTAGGGCCGCACCCGCAGTGTTTACGCGTGGATGCGCCAGTGCCTCCTCCCTTCGTAAGAGAGTGATGCCCAAGTGGGAGCCCTGGCTGGGGGGTGCAGCTCATCCCACTTGGCCCTGGGCACTGTCCGCAGGGGCTGAGGGGAAGGAGAGACTCTGCAAACCACAGTCCAGCCAGGGCCACAAAAAGGGACGGGGCACTTCAGACACCGTGCATGTTCAGAAGCAGAACAGACAGGACCCAGGTCGTGGCATTGCCACTCTGTCTCCTGCCCGTATATTCCAGTGGGTACACAGGGCGATTTTATTTTACTATTTATTTATTTATTTATTTTTGAGACGGAGTTTCGCTCTTGTTACCCAGGCTGGAGTGCAATGGCGCGATCTCGGCTCACCGCAACCTCCGCCTCCTGGGTTCAGGCAATTCTCCTGCCTCAGCCTCCCGAGTAGCTGCAATTACAGGCACGCGCACCATGCCCAGCTAATTTTTTGTATTTTTAGTAGAGACGGGGTTTCACCATGTTGACCAGGATGGTCTCGATCTCTTGAGCTCATGATCCACCCGCCTCGGCCTCCCAAAGTGCTGGGATTACAGGCTTGAGCCACCGTGCCCGGCCGACAGGGAGATTTTATATCCTTTGAACAGAAAGAGAAGCTCTTTGAGGAAATAAAAGAACAAAAGGAGACTGTGAAATCTAAGTCTTTAATTTTGTTGTGTGCGATGTTTGACAAAATAGGGGAGGAACATGAAGAAGGGCCTCTGTGTGACTTATGTTAGAAATGTCTCAGCCAAACCAGTCCTGAGTCGTCCTTCTCAGATGCCTTCCCAGGAAAGGTGACGGCAAAGTCATTTTTATCCCATGTGACTGAGGACGCCGAGGTTTTGGACGGCCCCCACGTCCTTTTCTGTTCGTTGCAGTCACCTGAGCAATTTACACACACTGCATCTCAACGTTCCCCTCGCATGAACTGAAAAACATTTATTTTTAATTTTTTTCCCATGGATTTTGGCTAAATCAAGCACTCTCGACACCAGGCACATAAGAAGGGAATAAGGAGGCTGATCCGTTGGAGTTTAATGAATGAAGAAATGGTGGCTTCTGCCCATGCTCCACACCCCAGCTCCCAGCCCCCAGGGGCACACAGCCCCAGTGCCCCGTACCACCCAGGGTGGAATGTGGCCGTGGCAGGGTAAGAGGCTCCTGCGGGAAGGAGAGCCCGGGGCGCTGGGCGGAGCTGCACCCCGCTAGCCTTCATCTGGACAGTCTCTAAGGGGCTCCCTCCCTGGGCCATCCTGCCTAGCTCACATCTCTTCTTCCCGAGGATGGGGGCTTCCTCCTTCATCGTCTGGCTGGGGAACTGAGAGAGCCATAACCCTCGTGTACAAAACTTAGTTGTTGGGAGACAAGATGATTTTACAAAATGTGTTGTTTTTTTCCAAATGACTTTGTTGCAAAGTCCCCCTTCTTTTTCAGGAGATGGGGTCTCACCCTGTCACCCAGGCTGGAGGGCAGTGGCACCATCACAGCTCACTGCAGTTTCAACTCCTGGCCTCAAGCCATCCTCCTGTCTCAGAGTAGCTGGGACTACAGGTGCCTATGATACCAGGCCCAGCTAAGTTTTAACATTTTTGTAGAGATGGGGTCTTGCTATGTTGCCCAGGCTGGTCTTAAACTGCTAGCCTCAAGCAGTCCTCCCTCCTGGCCTCCCAAAGTTCTGGGGTTACAGGTGTGAGCCACCACAACTGGCCTAATTTATGAATTGCCCCCAACATGTCACTGGCATGACTTTTCCCTCTCTTTCCCAGGGAGATGATGGTAATAACGGTCGCTAGTATTGCTGAGCTCTCTGCCAGTTCCACTCTGAGTGCTGTGTATCTGCTACCCCGTTTTTATCCTTGAAAAAAGATTTTCAGGAACAGAGTGTACGTATCCTTCTTTCACGATGAGAAAACAGAGCTACAAAGAGACAGTTCTTATTTAAAGTCTCATAGTTAATAAGGACTCCACGCTTTAAGCTCTTCACCTCCACTAGGCTGCCGATGGGGCGTACTTCCCAGTTTTTCTCATCCTCATCACCAAGGTGAAATAATTGCAAATGAACTTTTAGGAGGTGTCCACAGTCTTGGGGTTTCCAGTAGTTTCCAGCATGGCTTGTCAACCTGCTGGCCACCACCAGTAACCTCCCCTCCTTGATGTGGGCTTTGAAAACGTTTTCTTCCTCCTTTGCCCTGTGGCCTGAGAAGGCTCCCTCCAGCAGGCCGCCACCTGGACCACAGGTCCATCCTGTCCCCACCCCCAGCTCCCTGTCAGGATGCTGCTCAGTCTGGGGCCTGTCGCCCTCTCACAGGCTGACCCCACCCCCAGCTCCCTGTCAGAACGCTGCTCAGTCCAGGGCCTGTCGCACTCTCACAGGCAGCCTGAGTACTTCACGGAGGCCCTGTTGTCTTCTTTTCCAGCCCTGTCCGGTCTCATCAGGGCCCAGGAGCCACTTCCTGCCAGGCCAGCCACAATGGCTGAATCTGCTCTCCCCTGAGCCACCAGGGCACCTGAGCAACATCCAGACACCTGAGGCCTGGGGGCACCACAGCTGTGCTGGGTGCAGTGTGTCTGTGCCACCTCTGTTGTCTGAGCTCTGAGGGGCACAGGGCATAGCCCATCTGTGTGGACGTGCTGCTCCCTAGGACCTAGGATTTGGATATGAGGACCAGGACCTGGAGGTGGCTTTTGGAGCTGGCCATGTCATCCGTGTGGACCCTCCTTTGGGGACACCCTCATTCCCTGTTTCCTCTCTCTTCCTGCTCATCCTCTTCTAGCTCCGAGTCCCATAAACAGCTCCTGTTCCAACCTCATGCCCTTCTGCCTGAATCCTGAGCAGTGGACCCAGGCCCCATCATGGCCTGACCTGCAGGCTCTGGCATTGTCCCAGCACACTGTGTCAGGGAGCTGGACATCCCACACCAGGCAAGGCCCCAGTGGCTGAGCATGGGCCTGTCCCTACCCGCTACCTGATTGCTCTCCTTCCCTCTGAGAAGACAGGCTCAGTGCCTGAGCCTGGACAGTCCAGGAAACAGGGGGACTGTGCCACTACCCCTGCCCTGGCCATGCCTCCTCAGCCTCCTGCCTCTGACTGTTGCGGGCAAAACTAGGATGCGTGTCGTCCAGGATTTCCAGGTCATTCTCTACATCCAGCTGACTTATGAGGCTGGCTGACAATCCCAGGAAGCTCCTGGGGGTCAAGGTGCTGAGCCCAGGTCCCCAGGCTCAGGGAAGGAAGCTGGGTTAATCCCCTGTGAGCTCCACGCTCAGGGCACAGGGAATTGGCACAGAGGGCAGCCTCTGGATCATTGGCCTGGTAGGGATTTCCGGGTTCATGTTCTGCCCTCTGTTTAATGTCCCTTTCAGCTCCTTGTTATGCAAAACAGAAACAGGAGGTCACAGGTGTGGAGCAGGCAGCTTCCCACTGTACCGGCTTCTCCAAACGGGAGGGGAGGAGCGTCGCCAGGACCAGGGTACACAACATGGCTTTTGGAGAAAATACATTTAAAAAACTCTTTCTCAAATTAAAATATATCTTTTAAAGGGTTTTAAAAAATTAGAAAAACATCGCGGGAATGTTTCACAGTCCGTTTTAGATTTCTAACGCACTTAGGTCTTGGAGATTTTGTGCTTACTTTGTTTTTGTGTTTTTCTCTGATAAATCCAGTGGTGAACAAAACATTTCCTTTGGGAGAGTGTGGGAATGATTTCAAACTTCCAACATTTCAAGTAATAAACACTTGAAGAGTATATAAATTGCTTCACTTTTCCTATTAAATGCATGTTACTTTATACACTGGCCACATCCCTTTCGTGTAAAATATCACATAAGTTTAGCTGAATTCCCTCCCTCTCCAAAGAGTGAACTCTCCCTTACCCATGTTGCCTGTCCCTGTGCAAAGGTCGGCTCTGATACTCGGAATTAATTAATTGTGCTTCCTGTTCATCTATTCTTGTGGACAAGGATTGAGTCTTTTTTCAATGTTGTGGTCTCATTATCTAGCACAAAGGCTTATGGAATGCAAACTGTGGTAGTTAAATATGTATCGACTCCCTGGGGGCTATGCACAAACTTTTTTAAATTGAACTTACTAGGGGATATCGAAATGTAGATAAATACTATATAAAATAAATCTTAAAGAGACAGATGTCTTTAAAAAGATATTCTAAAGAAACAATGGTCTTAAAAGAATGCCTTTATAGTGTAAATAATGATCAACTTGGTAAACATCCTGAAACTGGGTGGGTCAATTCCTTACGGTGGTGTCGGTGGCCCTCTAGTGGCCGTGAAGGGGTAAGCAGTCGTTTAGGCTCAGAAGACCCTAAATTTCTGTTATGGTGGCTGAGAACCAGGAAGGTGCCTTCTCACCCACCCGGCAGAAGGAACTCGTTTCGACAAAAGACAAACAGAATCAACGCAGCGATACCTGGTTCTTTCATATGAAATCCTTAATATTCTTCCTCTATTTACAAAAACAAACGAAAGAGCCAAAGCCTCAGGTGCAGGCAAATGAAGGCTAGGGCTCCCTTCTTTGATGAAACACGTTGATCTAACATTCTGAGCATGTTTGCGGCCGTTTACTGAAAAGTTAAACACATGGCAGGAAGGAATAAAGTAAGTTCTGTCTTCTTTATTTTCATTACTCGTCTTTCCTTTGGATCAATGGAAGTGGTAAAGGTAAGATGTATTACTCTGTATGTTTCAGAATACCATGAACGTTTTTGATTCCATTCCCCATTTTTGGTATCGTGGAATGATTTTGCTATTCTAAGCAGCATAGAAACCTGGACTTGGGAAAGCTGTTTGTACACCTGGGTTCCCTTACAGGGTACTACTCAGCAGTGGGTCATTTTCTCTCAGGGCCGTGGGACTGGGGGATGCAAGAGAGGGGCTCACTTTTGGCACCTAGTTTAAAGGAGGTGACAAAAGCTCAGTCATTAAGATAAGTTACACACACACACGTGTATGTATGTATTTTGAGACACTATACCAAGGCTGGGTGCAGTGGTGCAATCTCAGCTCACTGCAGCCTGTCTCCTAGAGCTCAAGATACTCTCCTGACTCAGCCTCCCGAGTAGCTGGAATGACAGGCATGCACGACTACACCTGGCTAATGTTTGTGTTCTTAGTAGTGACAGGGTTTTACCACGTTGGCCAGGCTAGTCTCGAACCCCTGACCTTAAGTGATCCACTTGCATTGGCCTCCCAAAATGCTGGAATTACAGGCGTGAGCCACTGTACTCGGCCTAGATAAATATTTTAAAGAAATAGTTAAAAAAATCAAAATCCACACAAAACATACAGGGTTAACAAATGTCAACACTTCTAGTAAAGACAGGATCAGAGGTGCTGGTTCTTCCCTTTGCTCTGGTCCCCACTGTGGTCTGGTACGGCCTGTTTTCTCTGCCCAGAATGCGCTTGTTAGGAGAGCAGCATCAGGCAGGCATGGTTGCTCACACCTGTGATCCCAGCACTTTGAGAAGCTGGGGTGAGAGGACTGCTTGAGACCAGGAGTTTAAGACCACCCCGAGCAACAGAGTGAGACCCCATCTCTGCAAAAAAAAAAAAAAAGAAAACCCCAAAACAAAACAAAACAAAAAACTAGCTGAGCGTGGTAGTACATACTAGTAGTCCAGCTACTTGGGAGGCTGGGAGATTGAAGCATCAGTGAGCTGAGATGGCACCACTGCACTCCAACCCGAGCGACAGAGCAAGACACTGTCTCAAAAAAAAAAAAAAAAAAAGAGAGAGAGAGCGGTGCTACTGCATGGGTCAGAGCCTCTGCAGCTAAGGCACCTGGATTTCTTTTTCTTTTTCTTTTTTTTTTAAATTTTTTATTGCATTTTAGGTTTTGGTGTACATGAGCAAAACATGCAAGACAGTTGCGTAGGTACACACATGGCAGTGTGTTTTGCTTCCTTTCTCCCCTTCACCCACATTTGGCATTTCTCCCCAGGCTATCCCTCCCCACCTCCCCCTCCCACTTGCCCTCCCCTTTTCCCCCCAATAGATCCCAGTGTTTAGTACTCCCCTCCCTGTGTCCATGTGTTCTCATTTTTCATCACCCGCCTATGAGTGAGAATATGCGGTGTTTCATTTTCTGTTCTTGTGTCAGTTTGCTGAGAATGATGTTCTCCAGATTCATCCATGTCCCTACAAACGACACAAACTCATCATTTCTGATTGCTGCATAATATTCCATGGTGTATATGTGCCACATTTTTCCAATCCAGTCTATTATCAATGGGCATTTGGGTTGATTCCAGGTCTTTGCTATTGGGGCTCCTGGATTTCTAGCAGTGCCTCTGTGTGGGTCAGAGCCCAGCCTCTGTAGCTGGGGAAGCTGGATTTTGGAACAGATGCTGCTGTTGCTTACTCAGGAACCTGATTCTTGGAAAAGTTCATACCTTGTCTCATCATCATTGTGAATCCTTAGAAGAGAGTCATTCCTGGCTGGGTCAGGCAGATGAGATGAAAGGAGGAGGAGGGATTCTCAGTGTGAAAGACTCAGCCCACTACTATTAGCCTTGAAGATGGAGGAAGGAGACCATGAGCCCAGGATTTGCAGCCTATAGATGTTGGGAATGGCTCTAGATGACAACCAGTGAGAAAGCAGTGACCTCAGTCCTACAATCTCAAGGAACTGCATTCACCTGTAACCCAAATTAGCAAGGAAACAGATCCTTCATGAGAGCCTGCAGAGGGTTTCTCAGCCCTGCAGACACCTTGATTCCTTTCCTTTTTGATCTTTTCCTCTTCTCATTCTACCATCTCCCTCAGTAGTCCCAGCCACTCTCCAGATGTTAATATTAATATGCCACTTCCAAATATTTTTGAAAGAAAAGATTTTCCAAGTCTTGGTCTAATCTATGTATTGATCTTAATTCCAAATCTTTTTGAGAGAAAAGATTTTCCAAGTCTTTGTCCAATCTACATATTGTTCTTAATTCAACATTTCCATGTCAATATTCCACAAGTATCTCAATATATCCAAAGTAGAATGCATTATAGAATGAGTGCTACTGCTAAAAATCTACATCAGCACAAATATAGGATTATAATTACCCTATATGGAAAGGGTAACAATGAACAACTTGAGGTGGGAGGTGGAACTCAACTCTGGAGGTAGGGCTTAGACATCTGAACAAATTGAGGACTAGCTGAAACAGAGATGGGTGGAAACAGCTCTCCTAAGACACACCCACCAGTGTGCCATGTCAGTTTGACATTGTCATGCCGCAGCCCGAAGTTACCACCCCTTTCCATGGCAATGACTCAACAACTAGAAAGTTGCCACCCTTTTCCCAGAAATTTCTGTACAATCTGCTCCTTAATTTTCATATAATTAAAAGCAGGTATAAATGTGATTGCAGGCCTGCCCCTGAGCTTCTGCTCTGGACACCTTGCCTGTGGGGTCACCCTGC